>NC_000080.6:19469704-19769704 GCF_000001635.26 Mus musculus | reverse complement strand
AAGCCTCGAAATGGCTCACCTTCCCTGAACTTGCAAACTGAAATATTTCATTACACTTGGGAGGAGAGCTGGCACAAGTGGCCCAGCTCTTTCCCCACTCCATGAGGCCTAATTTTTTAGAACACATTATTAATGGTCAGGAGGCTCCAAGAAGAACTCTTCTGCCAAGATGTACTTGGCAAAGGGAATTTATCTCCTTAAACACAAGGAGGAAAAATCAGTTCCAATCTGCTTGCTAAACTTTTCACCTATTCACTCAGAAGAAAACCACAGCTGTATTTTTTGTTTTGTTTTGGAAGAAGTTTCACTCTATAATCCAGGCTGGCCTGGAATTCTCTATATAGCCTATGCTAGTCTTAAACCTAGATAATCCTCCAGCCTCAGCCTGCCCCAGCCTGCCCCAGCCTGCCCAGCCTGCCCCAGCCTGCCTCAGCCTGCCCAGCCTACCCGAGTCTGCCCCAGCCTGCCCCAGTCTGCCCAGCCTGCCCCAGTCTGCCCAGCCTGCCCCAGCCTGCCCCAGCCTGCCCCAGCCTGCCTCAGCCTGCCCAGCCTACCCGAGTCTGCCCCAGCCTACCCCAGCCTGCCCCAGCCTGCCTCAGCCTGCCCAGCCTGCCCCAGCCTGCCCCAGCCTGCCCCAGCCTGCCCCAGCCTGCCTCAGCCTGCCCAGTAGAGAAATGAGCACAGTTGATTGACCATTTCTAGTTTGTCAACTCTGCTACATTTTCTTTAAACAAAATCCCAAATGCCAAGTTGTTCAATGCACTTACCTTGATCATTAGATCCCACGTGGTCCTCCAGTCCTATCACATACTTCCCTCCTCTCAGGGGCGGAACGTGACCAGACTCGGGGTAATGAGGAAGGACTTCTCCTTCCAGAGGAGGGACAGGAACATCTGGCTCTGAAGGCACTGGCCCTGCCTCTGGATAGGACTGGGTGTTTCTGCCCCCAAGGTCTTCGTTGACTGGAGTTAGGAGAGCTGCATCTGCCTCTGGAGGAGCTGGGGCTCTGGTACCCATCTGGTCCAAAAGCTCCGCTGGGTCCCTGAAATCCAGAACCTCTCCCTCTCCCACCGGCCGCCCCTGTTTGGTTTGAGGGTCCAAAGAAGCCGATTCTGTTTCCCGGTAGGATGGCCAGTTACCAGGTGCTGGATATGGCCAAGGAGAAGCGCGGTCGGAACCTGGAGATGAGGTGCCGACGTCCACAAGGCCTGGATCAGCCTTTGAATTGAAAGACACATCAATTCTGCTGTGGCCTTCCGGGGCCTCCCCCGGTTCAACTGGTGGGTACTCAACATCCTCTTCATTCTCATCGTAGTAATGGAAACTGTCCTCGGTGTAGCTCTCCAGGGCTGCAGCATGGCTGAAGGGGTGCTCCAGTGCTGAGGAACGGGCTGTGGAAGGGTCACCTCCAACTGTGGCTGGACGGACATTGTCCAGGGCAAACCTGCTGCCGATGTGAAAAGCCCACACTCCAGGAATCCCCAGGTTGCTTAGCCTAAGAACAAAGGAGAAGAGCTGATTGTAAGCAGTCCATTCATTCTCCTTCAGAGTTTGTTCTGAAACCAAAAGACTATAAAGATCAGAGTTGAGCCAGAGCACAAATTTCATGCTAACAAGAAAACTTGTGTTCCAAATGTACTGTGGATTCACATGGACTAATCTATTAATGACAGAGGATGATAGATATAGCAATACTTTTTAATGTCCAAGTCTAAAACAATTTTTTGCTCACTCGGGTGAGATACAAATGGATTAATCAAACTGAAACTCAGTATCTGCGAACAGATCTTCATTTGCTCAGTAGAGTAGACCATGAACCCCCCCTCAGTTCCCAAGAGTTTCTTTTTTCAGAGGAGTCTCACTAGATAGTCCCAGCTATACTCAAGCCTGAGATCTGCTGCGATTGCAAGCATGTGGCCCTCTTGCCGGCTCAGTGGCCCACTATTTCAATGTCAATGGCATGCTGTGAAGAGGACAGCCATGTGTAGGACTCCTAAGCCTAAGAAAAAGCTGGAGTTAATCAAACTCTGGAAAGCTGGAACTGGCCAAAGATACCAACCCTGTGCTTGCACTAAATACCATGCTCAAATTCTCCCACACTATGGAATTTCCTCAAAAGTCAACACTGAAGAATAAGAGCGAATGGCTAATAAGAAGTTTTAAAATTCATAGGATCATATAACAAGAGAGCTTTGTTCACTGGGGCAAGTATTCACCATTCTAGTCTAGGTTTCTACTGCAATAATGTTTTTAAACCAGTTGAGGTTTTCTTCAGTTCTCTCTCTCTCTCTCTCTCTCTCTCTCATCCTGTGCTCTGTTCACAGCCCACTCACTCACTACCTGTGCCCAAGTGTATGTGTGATGCTGCTGTTGTACTGGTGGATTTTGTCACCTTAATGCAAACCCAGACACATCTGGGAAGAGGGAGCTTTGATTAAGAGATCACCGCAACCACACAAGCCTGAAGGCAAGTCTGTTGGGGGGAGGGCATTTTCCTGGTTAATGATTGATGGGAGGAAGAGCCGCTCACTGTGCGTGGTACCATCCTTGGGTACCATCTCTGGCTGTGTAAGAAATTAGGCTTTAGTTCCTGACTCCCTCCAGGTTCCTGTCCTGCCTAAGTTCTTGCCTTGGCACTGTGACCCAGGATAGTAAACCAAATAAACTCTTTCCTCCCCAAGTCAGGTCAGTGTTTTGTCACAGCAAGAGAAAGCAGACGGCAGCTACTGTTACAGGTCACTTAGATGCAGAAAGCAAACTGCCATCCTTTCTGTAATTTGCTATCTTCACTTGCTATGGTTCCTTTTTAATTTTTTTGATATATGGTCTCATGTAGCTCAGGATATTCTCTTCCTCCTGCCTCCACCTCCCAAATACTGGGATACTAGGTGTGAGCCACTGTGCCCAGTTTGTGTGGTTCTGAGGACAAAACTCTGGGCTTTATGTCCACAAGGCAGGTATTCTTCCAGCAGAGCTTCATCTCCTACCCTCACTTGGTATGCTTATAGAAATTAAGGTTGCAAATAAAACACACTACAGAAGACAAAACTCCAGGCTGCTAAAATGGCTCAACAGGGAAACCTGCTTATCTCCAAGAGCTGAGAGCTGTACTCAGAATCCACATGGTGGTGGTGGTGGGGGGGAACACAAAGCACCAACTCCCGCAAACTCACCTCTGACCCAGACACACCCCCAGCTGCCCCAACCCCCAACTCTACACAGTAAATGCAATTTTAGAAACTGAAACCAATCAGAGGGGACCCTGGGGCCTGAGCCTAGCCCCACAGCAGGGGTGCTGCAGCTGGGAACCCTCTTGAGTTTGGAAGTCGACAGCTATAAAAGCTTCAAAGAGAAGGAGAATACAAATTATGGAAGAGTAAAGCTAAATAAATGCCTTCTAATGAGACATAAATCAATATGCTGGCGTTTGCTTTGCCACAGTGGCTGATGGGAATCTAAGCAATTAGTTTACCCTCCACTCTGAGGTCATTTGGAATGCTTACTGATAGAAAAAATTTGTCTCCTAGAAAGGAAAACTGAATCATAAGATGGGACAGCCATGCCTTCCTGCCTGGGATCTTAGGAAGAACATGTGGGAAATCCCACATTAAAGGCTTAGCGCGCAGGCCCTGTTGGTAAATACTACCTAATACCTACTCTCCTCTCTTCCTGAATGTGCATACACCTCACAAGAGCCATGCAAACATGAATAATGGATGACCCTTGTTTGAGGAAGAGATTCCAGACTAGGAATATGCTCTCCTCCTTGGGGATGTACAACAGAGCATTCAGAGAGAGCTTGGGCCACGATCCTGAGCAACTTCAGTTCATAAATGTCCTCACGGTGCTGGGCACAGGCAATGCAATGTTTGAGCCTTTATGACGACAATACTGACAGAATCTGGAGGAAAGAGGCCCATGAGACAGTGTCAAGCATGGGAGCACTGAATGGGAGGGCGGACCCCACTCTGAGAGGGGAGGTAGACAGCTGTCACTCAAAGTAGAGGTAGGATAATTCTGACTTGCATTTCATGTTATTCTGTTGTCTGTATTTTGTCTCATCTTGTTAAGTGTGAGGTACAACAAATCTGTCAGTCACTCCGGTCACATCTCACTCTGCTCCTCTCTGGCAATTCTGATATTTCTGGAAAGCATCAAAGGAGGAAATGAAGGAAGAACTGGAGTGGGTGGATCGCAGTGTGTGTGTGTGTGTGAGTGTGTGCGCGCGCGCGCCTGTGTCTTTAAAACTGTAGTATTTCATGCACTCAGCCCTCCTTCCAAGGGCTTTATGTACAGCCTGGGGAATGAGAGTCTTTAAGCTCCTGGGTAGGAGAGGAGAGGAGAAAGGATAGAAGGCAAATGCTTAAGTTTGTTCTAGCGTCTGGACTACATAGCGGTTAAGAAGGAGACCAACAGACACCCAACATGGATCACGGAACAGGAAAGAATGCTGTGCATAGAGCCCTTGGAAGGAGGGCTGAGTGCTTTAAATTCTACATTTTTTTAAGGCACAGGCCCTGGACACCAACAGCACCTGGAAAGAAGGACCAAGAATCACAGAAAATTAGAATGAGAATTGGCATCTGCATGGCCATAGGAAGCTGGTGTGTGTGCGTGTGTGCATGCATATGTACACATATGCCCGTGTATCTGTGCAAAAAGTTTGTGAGGAGAAGCAGTTGTGTTTCTCTACTAGAGTCATAAAGGCCTCACATGCACGCCCGTGCACACAGACACACACACTGCCATGCACCCACTCCGTGGATTTCCTTCATTTCCTCCTTCGATGCTTTCTAGAAATTTCAGATTTGCCAGAGAGGAGCAGAGTGAGATGTGACCAGAGTGACTGATAAAATGAAAAAAATACAAACAACACAGAAACATGAAATTCAAGTGAGAGTCACACTATCTACTCTGCATATGATATCAGCCCTGTGTCTGTGATTCGGACCTGTGTTGACTATGGCTTAGCCATTTAAAACTGACATAAGCAACTTTGTTAATTTCTGTAAGGCTATTTGTAAAACCGGGAAGATAGCTATGCTTAGCACCTATAAGTCTGAGTGAGTTTTAACTAAGATAATATTTGCAAACATTTTATCACAATGTTTGCAGTTAGAAAGTGATCAATAAATTTTTGCTGAGTCACTCTCTCTGCCCACAATCTAGTTGATAAGCACAAATGCATGCAAACGGGTAAGGGTTTCCTATAACCAAGAGGCGGAATAGCCTATTGCCGCACTAGCAGAATAAGCCACTGGGGAGACTAAGAAATGGATTCGTCTCTGGCAACGCTGTGGGCAAACCGATCAGCATTATTTCGGGTGATGGTGTCTGGAGAAATCTTGAGACTTCTAAAAGCCTCATCTATTCCCCTCCCTCTATTATATTACCTGTAATTTAATCCTCAACAATGCCTGTTTGAAAGACTAAATCATGATGCCTCCTCTGAAGAAATCATTAACCTGAAAAGCCTCCACTGAGGCAGTTATTACTGGATATTTTTATGTAGCTCCAAGAACAATGTTTTTCCTAGCAAGCCCAGTGGTTCTGCAAAAACACATATAATCGCTGCTGGTTCTGTTTTCCATGCCTGAACTGACAGTGCAGGAAAAAATAAAGGATCTTTTATATCTTGGAGAGCCTGAAGCTCTGGGGTCCAGCTTAGCTCCTGGTTTTGAGCCAGTGCCTTTCTTAGAAGCCACCAAAGCTTCTTATCGAATGGTCTCTGGTCACTTGAGATCATGTCCCTCCTAAATGTCATTCCAGTGGGTAACACAGGCACATCCACAGGCACATTACTTACTGGTAGAGATTCTTCACAGACTGCTCGGTGTTAGTCAGGCTGAAATACAGTGCTTCTCTCTTCAGGTCGTCCGCTTCCCCTCGGCAGAAGCCCACCCTAGCGGGAAGCTGCAGCTGGACATTGTAGGACTCTTTGGGGCGGGTTCCAAAGAACTGAAGGCCATTGGCAGGGTAGAGAAAGAGGGCGTAGGTATCAGATTCATCGGATGCCAGAACAGCCTGGAAAGTGTTCAGCTGTGGACAAAAAGGAATGGCAGACATCCTTAAACAAACAAATAAACAAAAGAAGAAAAACAGAACACAGACAAGGGGCCCAAGCCCAAATCCTTTTAGGAATTCCCCACATTGGTTTTGAACACAATCTCTTTTAGAATTCCCTTTTCAAATTACAAATAAAATTTTGTAAAATAAATGAATTATTTTAAACCTCTTCTACCAATTTAAATCAATAGTTAAATAATGTATAAGTAAAACACTGGCTTAAAACTTTCAGGGCTGCAGGAAAAAGAGATGATGAGGAAGGATCAACTAACACTAAGGACGTTTGAAAAAGCCTTATGAAGGGCAGGAGAGATGGACAGCTAAGGATACCAGCTGCTCTTCCAGAGGTCCCAGGTTCAAGTCCCAGCACCTACAAGATCGTGATAGCTCACACCTGCCTGTAACGTCAGTTCCACACAGACATACATGCAGGAAAAACGCCCATGAACACTAAAAAAAAGCCATACGAAAACCTACTTGCCAACATACAAGGAATGTTTAAAGGGAACTGGCTTACATGGGAGATAACGCTCCTCCCATCAGCCACAAGTCCTCAAAAAGCCCAGAGCCAGGTATAGGACACCTTGCCCTCAAGGTTGGTCAAGGATGTCACAGAGACAACAATGCCAGAGTTGTCAATGGTCATTGCCCAGGACTCCCCATCAGAATGTGACGGTAAGAACCTATAGCTGGTGACACCACACATGTAGGTCACAGGTCTTGGAGAAACCACACACAGACACTCATTTATGTATACATGCACACACGCATGCATGCATGACGCTTCCACCCCTGCCAGCTGCCTTTCATGACACTAGAAGATGGTATGCAGGCTACAGTCTCACCCCACCATGACTGCTCAGGGGTACAAACAAAGCCCTGGCAAGATGTATTCATGGGCACCATAAGTGGCAGGAATGCTATAAAGACCATCAGTCCATTTCTGGATGGATTTAAGGCCTGATCGACAAGAGGAAACTTCTGCCTGGAAACTTCTGTATTGTAAATCTGGCCAAGAAACCATGGCCGGGGGAGGCGGGGGAGGGGGGTGGAAGGAGGGTGGGCGTGTGGGCGGGAGGTTCATAAGCCCTGGAAGTGAACCATGATTATCCATACCAGTTATAAACTCATATATTAGTGGAGCTCTCGGCAGTCATAGCGGAGCATCTTTGTGCAGTGGATGGTAGTTAATTCACACATTCATCGCTAGTCCAAGGGTAGAGAAGAAACTATCTGTGGAAAGCCCAGCCACAGATACTCCCACCTGTATCTAATTCCCTTGAGGTTCAGAGAACACTGGAAAGAAAAGAGGTGGAAAGAGCTTAAGAGCCAGAGGTCAGAAGGAAATGGGGTCAAAACAATGTCTTGTGCACATAACATGACTGTTGCAGCTGTGGTGACCAGCAGGAGAGCAACCCACTCACATTCCAGCACAGATGCTCCCACCTGCAGCTGAGAGGATGCTGACAGCTGATGGCTGCTAGGGCAGAGTGTTCGTTAGGGGTGTGGTGCCTGGTAGGTGGAGCCTGCTGCAGTGGTGGCCCCTCGCCCCGTGCCCCGATGGGCTTCCTTGTATGCAGGGGGTTATTAGAACAAATAAAGGACATGAAGGTGTATGGACAGAAGTAGTGGAAGAGGGAAGAGTGGATATACTGAGAGATATTATATAAATGTATCCAGTAATTTTAAAAGAGAGTGTATTTAAAATTGTTAAGGTTGCAGGTTTCTCCAGTCCAAACTCTTCCAAGAGACTGAACAAGGAACAAAATTAGCTTGCTCATTCCTATACCCCCAGTTCTGGTGTTTAATCTTGTGTCTTAGCATCTCTGATATGGATCACCCATGCATCCATGCATCCAATGCCCACTGCAGGCAACACTCAGCCAGGAAGTGACTGATCAAAAAGGCCTCCTTACTGATCAGATAGCCAAACTCCCTTTCCTCTTCCATCTCTTTACAACACGAGTTATCCTGTCACACTGCAGATGAAGAAAGAGACCCAGGGGCTCGCTTAAGGTCGGGCAATGGGTAGTGGTTGCAGTCAGTCAGTTCCACAGCTCATGCCCTGCATTATTCAGTGATCTGAACTCTATCAGACAAGCCATTCCAGGGCACGTACTCTGAGCCAATCTCCCTTCCCAGGCTCTGCTCCACTATGCCCTCAACAGGGTGTGTAAGGGCCCCCACTCCTACTATGTGTTTTGACGCTGTTGTATTCATACTTCGCTGCACCAAGAAAATCCTAACCAACAAGCACTGCCTCCTGGGGATTGAGTACTGTAATTCCCTATGGAACCCACTTTGTGGGCTTCTGTAGCTCCACTCACTAGCGAGCCCGTTCTATTAATTCATCAGGGCTGAGTACCTGCTAAGCCATATTACGTCTGAACTGCAGGAATGAAGGAGCCAAGGTCAGTGACTATGTCCCAAGAGCCCAAATTATAGGAGAGGGAAACAGCCCGGACTGGAATTTTTTTTTTTTTTTCCCATTTTTTATTAGGTATTTAGCTCATTTACATTTCTAATGCTAGACCAAAAGTCCCCCTTACCCACCCACCCCCACTCCCCTACCCACCCACTCCCCCACTTTGGCCCTGGCGTTCCCCTGTACCGGGGCACACAAAGCCGGACTGGAATTTTAGGAGAGTGACTGCGACAAGCATGGTGGCAGAGGCCACAGAGAAAGGAGAGAGTCCAGGACATCAGAGTGGGGGTGGGGTGGCGGCACAGTGGCAGCCAATGAATGAAGATAAACACTGCAGGAGCCAAAGCAGACAGAGGAGAACTGATGTAGCCTGAATTAACACCCTGGTGACTTGGGAATTACTTCTTGGTATTTCACTTACTCAGTTTCAAAGGGACCTGTTCCGCCTACCATCTTCTCCACCAAATAATTAGTTATGCGATGCTTCACTGTCTTAGACTCTGTAGTCAGCTTCTCTCACTAGATCATATTTGTCTAACGATTTAGTAGAGAACTGGGAAAACTTTTTTTAAGGAAAAAAAATCACTAATTGGTATTGTTGCCTCTCCATTTTGCTAAACAAGACAAAACTGGACACAAGAACCACCTCAAAATTGAATACAAGGAACAAATGTGCCCTTGGGTTTTTTCTGTCTTGTTCTAGAACATCTCAAATGTTAAATTTTACCTTTCTGATATATAATGCTAAAGAATAGCTTTGACCAGCACTCGGGAGGCAGAGGCAGGCGTATTTCTGAGTTCGAGGCCAGCCTGGTCTACAAAGTGAGCTCCAGGACAGCCAGGGCTATACAGAGAAACCCTGTCTCGAAAAACCAAAAAAAAAAAAAAAAAAAAAAGAATAGCTTTGAGGTTCAGGTAATAGGGCAACGAAATGCAGGTATTAATACGGTTTCAAGAAAAAAGTAAAAACTATGCAACTCCACTGTATTCGCTAATGGGGAGAGTCTGCTTATACCTTCCGTGTTTCAGTCCCAACCTGCTACTCCGTTACAGCTGTGGTCCTCACCTATCTCATCAGCAAAGCTTGACCTTCATCAGAAAGGTCAGAAGCTCTGAGTTTCCAACTCAGGTACAGGCAGAACACCCTCATCAGTCAGGGTGGGGCCAGTGGCTGCCAGAGTTTTATTTCAGTCACAACAAAGTTCAACTAGGGAGATAAAAAGCAGAACTAAGAATCCCATCCTTAAATAACCAACTGTGGAGGCTCCGGGCATGTCGGCCACAATCGACATCACAAGATAAGGGAGAACCAAGGTTCTAAATTTAGAGAAATTCCATATGATAAGGGCTGTCTGCATGCGGAGATTGGAAGGCGGTGGGGAGGAGGCCGAGGGAGAAGTGAGGAGGCTGTGATGGGAGAGCCTGGCGTCTAACCTGGAAATCTGCATTTAGTGCCGTATTTGTTCAGTGTCTTTTCTGTGTCACCTTTTGGAGAAGCACTCACTTCAGATGACAAGTGTTTCATTTCCTTGTCTCTACTAAAATAGGCAAAGACCAGAGGTAAAAACAACAAAAACTTCCTTTTAATATAGTTTATGATCCCAAAGTACACTCCAAGAGAGCTCCTTGAAAACTGCCCACACACAAACCGCCCCCTTGTCAGGGCTTCAGATTTCCACTCAGAATGGCTAAGAGGCCACTTCATAGGTCCTGAAGGGCCCCTCCTCACAGACACACTCTCACTGGTTTCCAAAGGGAAAGGCCCTCCATTCCCAGAGACAAGCTTTCCAAGAGCCCTCCACACAGGTTCTGAAGGGAAGCCCTCAGATGGACTGCCAAACCCTGTACAAGAGCTCCCAACTTCCCCTGGATGCCAGAGAGGAGTGGGGCCTTCACAGGGTGGGGAGCAGTACAGAGAGCATCAGGCCAGAGCTGCCTAGCTGCACTGTCTCCTTTCCTGTTTACAGAGAAAACCAAAAGCCTTCGCAGAAACCACCTTCCAGTGTTGCTATGACACCGGCAGAGCCAGGTGACTGGAACACAGCATCTGACAAGGCCCAAAGAATGCCACCATCTTTCCAACAAGGGATCCAGCTTTACCAAAATGATAACAAAATTAGAAATGGGGTGACCCCTTCCTGGGGACAAAGTTTGATGTTCAGTCTTCCTTAAGGACACATTCTCTGGAGTTGTAAGGCCACTGGTTCTAGCCTCCTACACTTGGTGTGAACACCAACCTCTACTTGTGTGTTATTCTTCCTGTCGGGACACTGGCATTCACCATATTCACCTTCATACTGCAGAGTTAAGAAAAATGCCCAATACTTTAACAATTGCATAGTATATCCTCCTTCATATATAGTCTTCAAGAACACCTTAGGAGTTTTCCTTTTTTTGTTTTTGTTTTTTTGAGACAGGGTTTCTCTGTGTAGCCTCTGCCTCCCAAGTGCTGGGATTAAAGGTGTGAGCCACCACTGCCCTAGCAGTTTTCTTTAACCCGTTTTACATATCTAGTTATTCTCTATTCTCTCTGTCTTCACTGCCATGTGGTTAATTATCCACACACCCTGTATGTGGACTGTAGCTCCATAAATTAAGAAGCTCCATCTAAATCCAAAGCTCTTGATCAACACCCGCCATCTTTGCACCAACTCAACACCCATCATCCCATGTTTAAGCGTGCACAGACCAACTGTGATGGATACTATTGGATACAAAAGGGAAAGCAAGCTTAGAACCAACACCCATCTTTCTCTGCTTCCCAAGTAGAGACAGAATGTTTCCATCCTTTTCCAGAGCAAGACTCCACGCTCCCATCCTTCCAAGCCCTGGATGCAGCCCAGCCTCAGGCAAGCTCTCCTGCCACTCATCCTCCATCCCCATTCCTGTGGTCCTTCCAACCCAAATGAAATTCCTCATCAACGTACTGCATAACTCAGTTCTTGATAACAATTCCCCCCAACTCCCAGTGAGAACACAACAGAAACCCTTGAAACCAAAAACACACAGAGCAACAAAACGGTACCCATCAGCAGTTTAAGAACTCTCCGATTAACTAAAGGAACAAACCCTTTATTTGTTCAGTGTTTAATGCAGTCGCACCATGGCATTCTTGCATGCCAGGTAGAACAGTCAGCCACACCCAATGTGAGCATCGCGGAGAGTGACGAGCAGCAGAAGCATTTTACACGGGAAGGTGTTTTACACGGCAAGGCACTACTCCTCTGAGGTCCAGCCTCCAGTAACTAATATTAAGATTACTACACCAGATGTCAGAAAACTATGTAGAAATCACAGACTCCTCCAAGCAAAGGAGATTAATGTGTGTCAAAATCTACCTAAAAAAAAAAAAAGTCTATCAAGGCAAGAGCTTAATCCCAGGGTTTTCACAGCATTCGGAAGTCTTCCATGGGAGTGACTGATAAACACAGCCTGTGCACAAATCCTCACCAACGGAGCAAATCCCGAAGCACATTTGGCCTATGGCGATTCCTGAAGAAGGACCTGGATGGCAAAGTCAAGACAGAATTTTCCCCACCTAATTCCCCAACAAAAAGAAAAGATAAACAAAGATAAAAAAGTGATTCAGAAAACCCTCCATTTAAAGAGTCCTTATAGAGAGGGCCAGAGGAGACTCAGCAGGTAAAGCCCTTGCCTTGAAATCCTAGTACAATCCAGGAACCCACGTAAAAGAAGAGAACAGGTACCGGGAGGGTCTTCTCCCAAGCTCTACATGTGCACCATGCTGTGTACACACATAAATCATAACAAAACTACATACCATACATGTCATACACACATACCATGCACACACCCCATACATACATCACACACACACACAAGGATCCTCAATGCAGTATGTATTTACCATACACAAACACCACACACACTGTGCACATATAAACACATCATACAGACATACATATGCACATACACCATACACACATACCATACACAGACAATACATATTCACATGCAGCATATAAACATATACACACATATACATGCACGCACACACAAGAGAAATAAAACAACCAGATCCTTACCTAAAGGAGTTCTAACAGAAGATCGTTACAAGTCAGAAACAAAACGGCACCATGGTAATTCTTATGACGACCCTGTAAAGTCAGTACTGTCACCTCTTTCTACAGCTTAGAAAATGAAGAGTGAGGGCTCTTGTCTCCCAAGACCACTGCTGCAGGTGTTTTCTACCTGGTTACTGGCCTCGCAAGAACCTTGAAGGTGTAATGGGAGAATTACTGTGCCTTCGGAAGTTGCTCAGTCATGAGAGACTTCATGAGGACCTATGTTCAAGTCCCAGAACTGCAAATTTGAAGAGCGAGAAATGGTTCAGTGTGTCTGGTGTTGCTATTCAAGCATGAGGATCCGCATTTGATCTCTAGATATGCACTGAACAAAAACAGTCACGGTGTCATTGCCAGGTCTGTAGACCTATAGCTAGGAAGGTAGCCCTGCGTGCCTAGTCAAGCAATCCTAGCTTAGCTGCTAAGTCCTGGGTCAGAGGGAGATGTGCCTGAGAGTGGCTTAAAGGGAGCTGGAAAGAGGGCTCAGCAGGTTAAAGGCACCTATACCATGTAAAGTCTGATGACCAGGGCTCAACTCCCAGATCCCACAAAGAGGGAGGAGAAGAGAGCTGATTCCAAGTTGGTCTATGACCACCACAGTGTCAAAACATGCACACATACACGCAACAAATAAATAATTTTTAAAAGGTGGATGGTGCCTAAGGAATGACACTCTGGTCTGCACGCACATGCACCTCCACACAAAGGTGAACGCGTGCACAAATGCATGTTCATTCATACGCGCGCGCACACACACACACACACACACACACACACACACACACACCCCAAAAGGAGAAACTGTCAGAGAATGTTGCTGATGAAGTGAGAATCCTAACAACTAAACTCATCTTTCTGGGGCTGCAACCTTTATGTCAAACAAGCACTAATACACTTGGGAGCCACCACAGCCTCAAGACCCCTGAGCCTCAGCGCACATGCCTCTCGCTCTAATTCTTTTTTCTGTTGCAAGAGGCTAATTCAGCTGAACTCTCCTTGGGAGCAGCAGAACACTAATTTCAAAGTGACAGTGGCATCAGAAGGGTCCCTGACAAAAACTTCACTCCGGTTCATGCCTCCTTTGAATACAGCTCCAAGAACTGTCATAGCACTAAAGTCACAACGAACATTAAAAGGTAACCTCGTTTACTGAAAGGCACAACTGTTATTATTGTAACTGCTTCTATGATCCATGCATAGAAAACGGGTCTTGTATGAAAAGCGTAAGGAAGGGGAAAACTGGGCCTTTTAAGGGATCTTTGCCTTACTTAAGGCAGATTTGGAAATTATTTTCTCTTTCATGATATAAACAGTAAATATTGCACTTACCCTGTGGGACTATGTCGAGAAGACAGTATAAAATGTTCCTGATATAAGAAGAGGGGGCAGAGAGATGGCTCTCTGGATGTTCTTCCAGAGGATCTATGTTCAATTCCCAGCACTCACGTGATAGATAGCTCACACCTGTAGGTAATCCTGTCCAGGGGGAGCTGATGCCCTCTTCTGAACTCCATGGCCTCATGAAGTTCCGAACTCAACTGTCTAAATAGTTTGCCCTTCGACCCTTACTAACTAATGTCACCAGAATGACAGTGCGCAGGCTGGGGAGCGGCTCAGCTAGTGGAGTGCCTGCTCAGCATGCAGGTAATTCTGGGTTCAATCCCCATCAACTGGGTAGGTATGACGCTGCGCACCCATTACCTCAGCACGCAGGTGAGAGGTGGGGCAAGAGCACCAGATTCAAGATCACCCTCCATTACAAGGTTTGAAGCCAATCTGGGATTCATGAGGACCATCTTAAAAGAGAAAGAGACGGTGTGTGTGCGTGGGGGAGGGGGAGCGGGGCGGGGCTGGGGAGGTGCCAAAAGCAAAACAAAAGGAACAACAAAAGTTAGACTCCCCCACTTCGAATCTTTCACGACTGCCCACTATCTGGGAACCCAATCTACAGTCCTCAGAGGGGACAACCTTTCTCTACCCTGGAGCCTTCCCTCCTTAGATCCCATCACCCCTGCTCTTCTGAAAGACAGTGCCTGCCATGCCCCAAGGCACAGGCTGATACAGTCTGCCTTCTATCCTGCAAGTAACTTAGCTTGCTCTCAGAAACCTACCCAAATGGAGGGGTTTGGAAGAAGCTCTAGGTAGAGGGCCTACCATATTGCCATAACAAAACGTAAATGAGGCCTTTCAGAACGGGAGCAGTCAACTCGGTGTTTATTTCGGTGCCTACCAACATTGTATAAAAATGGCTTCTGAATTAATAAATATCAACTGTGTTTAAATAGAGATATGTGCATTATATGGTTCTGTGACATATATGCCTTTTGCTTTGTGTTTTAAGATAACAAGAGAAGCTGGGAAGGCAGCAGTCTATGAAGTGCTTGCTGCGCATGCGTGAAGTCCTGAGCGTGATCCAGAGCACCCACATGAAAGTGGGGGCGTGACAGCACACGTATAATCTCAGCTTCCGGGAGAAAAATGAGCAGATCACTAGCCAGCAAGCCTAGCCTAACTGAGGGGTCCTAGGTCCCAGAGACAAGATGGCTCCCAAGCAAAGACATTTAAAGATGACCTCTGGTCCCCACATGCATGTGTGCACACTCTCACTCATAAAATGAAAACTTAAAAAAAAAAAAAAAAGACTATAAGAAAATAGAAATATAAGAACTGGTAACCTAGTTGCTTGTATTAGAAAAGTTTGTTTTCAACTATAAGTTATACATGATTTTAGATAAATGTCTAAGAGATAATGTATGAATGAATGAATGAATGAATGAAACAGGGGACTGTCTTCTCTAGCCCTCTAGCTGGCTGGCCTGCATGAAGTGTTTGAGTTGAGGGTATTCTGTTGAATTGGAATTGATATGTCAAGCCCACATACTACAAGGCTAGTCAGTAAACAAAACCGGATGCTAACCCGTCAAGTAAGAAACTGTAACTTCGACGGATGGTGGTGGCACATGCCTTTAATCCCAGCACTTGGGAGGCAGAGGCAGGCTGATTTCTGAGTTCAAGGCCAGCCTGATTTACAAAGTGAGTTCCAGGACAGCCAGGACTATACAGAGAAACCCTGTTTCAAAAAACCAAAAAAAGAAAAAGAAACTAAATTCAAATAATGTTTATTTCTAGATCTCTGCTAGTGCAGACTTTAAGAAAACATGTCTTTTCCTTTAAGAACATGGAACAATCACAACCATTGTCCGTGTGACAGGGACAATGGGCAAGCTTTAAACCTCTTAGGGATGATATCACTTCTGTAGTCAAGAAACACTAGGAGTTAAAGCAAACATGGTTTTGCTCCTATGCCATTATACACCCAGGTGGAATTTCACAAGAGGACTCTGTCTCTACCTACACCAGGAATGAGGCAAGCTACCCTGACCAACCATTGCCCACTTCACATGTTGCTAAGACCAAAGCTAGGAGCAGAGTTTTTGGTGCTTTCTCTAGCTAAACTGCAAAACAGTCTCCTGCAGACAGAAGTATGCAAACTGTTACAAAGGCAATGTGGGGGAAAGCTACAAGGAGCTTGCTAAGAAGTGTGTGGCATCCTTCTCTACTTTCCTGGGATGTCAGCTAAGACAGTGTTGGCTTTAGAGAGGTGCTAGAGAGGTGGCTCCACAGCTAAGAGCACATGTAGTCCTGTCAGTATGCTAGCTCAAATCCCTGTATGCAATCAGTCAAGCCACACTCAGTCAAGCCACTCACAACTGCCTGTAAGTAACAACTCTAACTGCAGGGAATCTAAGCCCTCTTCTAGCCCTACCAACACCAGCAGAGAGAGACACACATATGAATAAAATAAAAACCTTGAAAAGTGTTGTATAGTACTGATTATAATAAAAACACGGGAGCAACCTTAATGATCCCTAGGAAGGGTCATAAGTTCACTGGGGGAGGTCTGATACAGCTGTTTCAATGTTACAGAATCACACTTTCAAGAGTATACAATCCAGCAGAAGAAGCAAGTGAAACAGTATTATGGGCACTGTGAACCCACCATTGCTAATGGCAAGAATATGCTAAAGCAATAGCTGGGAATGTACATACAAAATATGGGTTACTTTTGGTTTGTCCAGACACGGTTTCTCTGTGGATTCTCACTGTCCTGGAACTCACTTTGTAGACCAGGCTGGCCTCGAACTCACAGAGATCTGCTTGCCTCTGCTGGAATTAAATGCATGTGCTGCCACGCCCAACTCATACCAAAAAAATTAATTAATTAATTAATTAATTAACAGTGGTAGGAAAATAAGAGGTTGTTCCTTTTGAAAACTTCCTCAATTTTCCATTTTTTCCCTTCAATGAACCTATCATTAGAAATATTTGTGTACTTATAGGTGGTTCTTGGTATCTGAGCCTTAGTCCCTCATTTCACTAAGCCGACTTAGCCACTTAGGAGAGCCTTAGAATGCCCCCAGAGACAATAAATAGACTTCACTCACAAGCTGCCTAAGCACTGGTTTCATCCAGTTCAACGCCTGATCAAGGGAAGAAACTCCTAGTCAAAGCCTTAGATCCAACACAAAATTCAGGCCGTCCCTTTAATTTATTCAGCTGCAGGGTATCCCTCACTTACCTCTCCTGACGGCGCAGCCCCGCGACTGACCTCCTCGTAGGCGCCCACGTGCTCCCAGGTGGCCAGGAAGGCGTGGGTGGGGGTGAAGCTGGACCCCGACAGCGGGAAGCCAGTGCGCACGTAGCGGGCAGCCAGGCTCAGCACAGCTCCGGAGGTGTCCTCGCGGTACAGGATCCGGCCCCTGCTGTGACTAGTGTCGATGTCAGCCAGGAAAGGGGCGATGGCTGGGAAGTCAGTAGGAAAATCATCATCTACATATTGAGTCTCCCTGGGGAAGTCCTGGGTGGAGATGATGCCGTTGGTGCCCACCTACAATAAGACCAAGGGGCGGTGAGACAGTTCAGCAGGTAAGGGCACCTTGCCGTCAAACCCGACGACTTGAGTTCTAGGACACAAGGTGGAAGAAAAAGCCAGTTCTCTGATCTTCATACACACGAGGTGGCACGTGAATCCCCAACATTTTTAATATTTTTAAAAGGTCAAAATAGTGGTGGTCGCTCAAGCCCAAGGGCAGCCACCGTGCTCCAGTCGTACGCACCTACCGTCCACCTATTGTAGAAAATATTTCTACTCCAATCAAGGTTGAGCCACATCCAGGGTAGCAAGCTCCTATCTCACCCTCCAGTGCACTGCGACCCACAGGTGCGGCTGCTCTCGAACCGGTCCATCTTTCTCCAGTATTGCTCGCCCTTAAGATAGCTCTGCCGGCGTGCACAGTCCCCCCCCCCCCACCGCCCTAAACGCAAACCCCACTCGCAGCCTTAACTTCATCTTCCTGCCTAGAATGTCAAAGTAGAGGGGCACGGTTCCAGCTCGCCCTTGAAACGATCCTTATTCCTCCACAGTAAGGATCAAGAAGTTGCAGCGCCGCTGCTAAGCCTGGTCCCCAGAGGGGACGACAGTTAAACATGGAGGTTGTTCCACTCCCTGGGAAGAAGCTAAGAGTCCCACACCCAACCGCGCACCTCCGGGAGCTGAACTTACGTAGAGGCTGCTGAACTGGGCATCGTAGAAACGCAGGGGTATTGCCAGCTTCACAGCTGCTGAGCTTTCGTCGTCGCCCTCCGGCAGCAGCTGGTCTCCCCACGACTCCCCGTAAGGAAAGAGCTCGTCGGGACGCAGAGCCCCGACTCGCGACAGCAGCAACAGCATCACCAGCAGCGATAGCGGTGATGGCGGTGTTAGCCACCCGGCTGTCGGGTCCCGAAACATGCTCACTCCTCCCTGGCTCTGCCCTCCACTCCGCAAGTCTCTGCGGGCCACACTGCCCGCCAGACTCCAACTTGGACCTCTGGTCCGCAATACGGGCCCGCCCAGCGCGCTGATTGGCTACAGCTCTCGGCCACTGACCAATCAGCGACTCTGAGAAAGTTCGCCAGCGGCCACTACATGTGGTTCTCATTAGGTTTTCTAAGACTGCTGTAGTTTGCTGGAGTGGCCGGGCTGGAAGGTGAGGCCGTTGGCCCGGTCTGGTCTAGGCTGTCCCAACTACTCCTGGGCTACCCCCAACTCTCCAGTGTAGGCTACGACGCTGCAGGAGGTGACCTCAAGGGCTGGCAGGACCCTCGGCGCGCGTGCAGCTCTGGGCAGGAGCGACTGTGCGCACTGGGTTGGCAGAGCGAGGGAGGGTAATGAACACACTGGAGTTCGCGCCCTGCCCTAGGGTCCGGGGTACCCCTCTCGCTAGAGGCCTGGCCCTCGGATAAAGAATCAAAGGAGCTTTGTCTCCATCCGGGGGCTGCTCCGCCCCACCCAAATTTCCTGCTGAGAAGCATGCCTTTGTGAAAGGCTGACTCCTAAATTCTATCCCCAAGCGCTGGCTAACCTTTGTAAGGACACTGCCACCCTCTGAAATGTCCTCCCCAGCTGTTTGCCTTCCCTGGGGGAAACCACCCTTCAGCAGACGGTGAATCCTACTTTGTGTGACCCCCTTGAGTTGGAGCCTGGAGTGAGGCGGCCAGGCGCCGGGGCGGAACCACTGAGTGTTTCTCCCAAAGCCTGGGAGTTTAGGAACTGCCCTAGCGGGAGGCCACAGAGTCGGTAACCCGAGCTGCCCTGCAGGATGGGAAACCTTACAACCTGGAAAGCAGCTGTGCCGGTGTTGGGGAACCCCCTCCATCATAAACATCCCCTCTGGGAGCCGGATGAGATTTTATTACTATTTTATTATCAGGAGGGTGAAATTTCCCACGTACAGTCCGTTTTCTCTCGGCTTGGCCCATCCCCCACAGGCTCCTTAGAAGCAAAGGTAGTTTAAAAAAAAACTTAAAGATATAGGACTCTCAAACAGAGCTTTCTCTTTGTGTTTATCCAGCTATGTAATTCTTAAAGACCCATGGGGCCAAATACTAAAACTTCTTGAAGACACCAGACTGAAAGACTCTGAATCAACACAACAAAAAAGGCCCACAGCAGTTTGCTCCCTCTAGCTGGAGAGGGGTATGTTTGCTCTTACACAAAACAAACTCAAGTTTGCACATTTTTTTTTTCTCATTTTTCCTCTTGGGACCAAATATTTACATTTTGCTGAGGACAAAATGGTGTCTCAAAGATGTGAGATTATTTGACTTGTTCAAGGTCACCTCTTCCATCCTTCATGGATTCTTCCTCAGGCTCGGCACATCTCCTCCATTCAGCATAACAATAGCAGCTAACTTTGACTGGAGGTCTGTCCTACAAATTAGTGGCAAACCAAATTCCAAGACGGAATCCCCACAGCCTGATTTCCTAGTGTTTCCTCCCTTGTAAAATCACCCAGCCTCCCAGGAAGGTGGGCTAGCCTGTGTATTCTCACCAACAGAATGGGGGCCATAGTGATGAGAATTCACTTCAGTGGCTTTTCTGTCGTGCCAGCCAACACCATCTCTCCACTGGTTCTGAGGAAGCCATCTACTGCATTTGGAGAGCAATGCAGAGTAAAGAACTCCAGACAGCCTCTGGTCACCAGCCAGTAAGGAACCAGATTCTGCTAAGAGTCATGTAGGTGAGCTAGTGGAGTCTTGAGATAGCACCACAGCCCTGGCTGACTTTGGTTGCAGCCATATGATAGACCCTTGAAGCGAAGGCCTCACTCAGTTAAGCCACAACAGATTCTTGATTAAGAATTAATTACCCCGAGAATTACTAAATATCTGTTGTCTTAAGACATTTGATTTGAGAGGAGTTGCTGGATGTAATAGACAAGCAAATCAGCAGGACACTGTGCTAAGGAGACTAAGCTTGGGCAGTGGTTTGTTTGTTTGTTTGTTTGTTGTTTTAAGTGATTATTGCCACATGACTGGTGTGCATCAGAGCTTTTCTTTAAACCCAGTTTTGTCTAATCTCTAAACTTCTACCCTCAACCGAAGATTTTACTGATTCAATGGCATTTTCACTTTGCAAAGTAACTTAGGTTACTTCTCTTGATTCATCTCTGGCTGTGCCATCGGCTCTCAAATGGCACCTCCTATATTTCATGACGCAGAATAGCTCACACACTAGTCCCCTTCCCTATGGTGGATAAGTGTCCCCACCAATCCATAAATGACCCTTTGCATCCCTCAAGACATGAAGCAATAGTCTTCAGAAAGCTTTCCTGGAAAACAGCCAGATCTAGAAGCCTCTTCTTGCTCCACCACGCTTACCGTGGTGGTCTCTCTTTCCACATCTCTCCCCTGGTCTGATTAGCCACCATCAGTATGTTTTGGGAGAAGAAATTTTGTCTTATTCTGAGCCTGTCACGGTGCCTAGAGTATTCAAGGAGTATTTGTTGAGTGGGTGAAGCCAAGCAAGCCACCCTGGGACTAGGGCCCAGCTCTGTTGGCCTAGAACAACATTCTTCTCTGCCACCTTTTCTACTAATCAGACCTAATTTGTAATCCTCTTTACCAAGCTGCTTAGCAACCCACCCACTACTGTTCTCCGGTTTTCATCAGTCTCTCATTCATTCATGCAATATTCCCGAAAGCTTACCCTAGCTGTCATGACCTGATCCTCGACCTTACAGGCTCACCATCACAATTTGGTTCTGAAAATGAAGCATAAATGCAAGGCTCTAGCATAACATGTATTTGCCAGCAAAACAGGCCAACTGGCTTTGAAAATAAAGATAGCACTAGTTTTGATTCCCATGTAATCTGAGGACCAAGAAGGAGTTCCAGGGGAGAGATGGCTGAAATGAACAGTCTTGTTTCCCCGAATCACAGCTGTGCTCAAACAGACATTCCTTAGAGCTTTTATTCTAATTTATTTTTAAGCAACTCCATGGCACCAAAAGAGAAGCTTCTTTAAAATGTCACTTTTAAAGGAGTCATTTTTAAAGTGTCATGGGGAAAAGAAAATTTCTGTCATAGCTGTTTCACTAGTCAGAGGGAAAAAATGCTTTTCTGGTACCCACAGTTTCATTTGCAAGGATAGAATTTCCATGACCTGCCCAGCTGGCTGAAGAGGCAGAGGCCCCTTTCAAACTGAAGTTGTAAAGGATGTAGAAGCGTTTAGCCCTCTTGGGTTGGGTCCTTACAGTAGACTGAAGAACGTTTGAGAATTGAGATTATTTTATCCATCTCGAGCTAGGGTCTGTATCAGACACGACGCCTTCCCAATAGATCTCCAGTGACACATTCTGTTATGAGTGCCATGACCCCAAGAATGACGTTACTTCCTGTTATTTTGCTTAGGAAAGTTAAAGCACATCTGTGCCTCAGTGTGCAGATAGAAGCGAGTACTCAAGAGCATGTTCTGTGCATCGTCAGATGAGCAATGTCCATGGGTAGCCCAGGAGCATCTGCTCCATGCAAAGTCAGACAAGCACACTCTATGGGTGGCCTAGTATTCAGGGATTCTCCGCATAACTTTATTATCCATTATATTTCAAGACTGGTGTGTTGGCCTGTGAAAAAATAGAATTGGGCAAACTAGCATGTCTTCCCAGACTGAGGCTCAAGTAGAATTATGTTGGGCCGAAGAAATACCATTCGTAAGATAGTATTTGATGTAAAATGTACAGTGTATAAACTGTGAGTCTCGCAGTCTTGTCGTCTGTGTTATCGAACATGTAGGTTTCCTGTGATTTTAAATACAGAGAGAGCTGATATAGTGGACATTCAGATTCGTTCCCAGCAGCCTTCCTCCTCTTTGCTTTGGACTCAGAAGCTTCATATTGCTTGCTTAGCTTCTCTTACAGTCAAAGGTGGCCATTGGAGATGGTATCTACCTAGCTGGCTGTTGATCTCTGGAAGGACATTTATAATTGATGTGATAAAGGCTTATATCCCACTCCTGTATCCTTAAGCAC
Source organism: Mus musculus (assembly GCF_000001635.26). Lineage (NCBI taxonomy): Eukaryota > Metazoa > Chordata > Mammalia > Rodentia > Muridae > Mus > Mus musculus. The sequence goes on along the minus strand of NC_000080.6, from coordinate 19,747,277 downwards.
GATTGCAATGTACTGTGCTCAACCAACCATCTTCCTATGGTGAAATGGTCTCTATGAGAGCAAAACATGACCAAGTCTAACTGCAGAGAGCAGAGTATCTGAGTCAGTCACTGACTGCCTGACACCACCCCTTCGCTATGAGAGAAAACACACCCCTGCTGGCTTAAGCTACTCTTACATGTAGAAATTCCCACACCTTACTAATACACTCTACCCCTGAACCTGTGCTGTCCATAAAATTTAAGCAAACCTATGACATACCTCTGTCTTACAGGCTTGGGTGGAGCTTCCCCACCTCCCCAGAAAGCTGATGCTGTCCTTCAGTTCTGTATCTCACCTGTTCTATCCGGTTCTTTCCAGCCTTACATCCTCAGAACACTGGACTGTTTCTATCTAGTACCTCATTTACAAAAACAGCTGGATCTGGAACACCTCAGTGGATGCTGTTCCTTGCCATCCTCACCTGCAGATGTTACGAAGAATCTGCTCTTTCTGCATGCCTAATACTTGTGCATATCTGCCTCAGCCTTTCACCTAAACTATCCAGTCCTCTAGTTAGGTCTGTCATTTCCACAGGCTGCAGGGCTTGGAATGTAGTAACATAATGGTACCCTTTTGACCCACTCTGTCTCTGTCTCTCTGTCTCTCCCACCCCCATCTCTCTCATGTGCTCTTATCTCTACCTTATGCCTCCATGTAAGAATGCTTGTTTCTCTGATCATAGGGCAAGGGAAAGCTTTACAAATGATTCATTGCTGGCTCTGCATGGTCAGAGGCACATAGTATCTCTTTATCTTATTTTTCACAGCACAGACCTGGTACACAGGGCTGTTAAGTAAATCCTTGCTGACATGAATAGGAAAAAAATACTACTAAGGCGGCTTTCCTAACTCCCACACTTTTTCCTGGATAATCCACTCCCTGATTCTTCGCATTCTTGTTACATTCTTGATTGTTACTAGAAATAAATGGGACTTGGGCTAAAGAAAAAAAAAAAGCAAAAAAAAAAAAAAAAAAACAAACCCAAAACCAGCAGGCAGACCCACAGACAAGTTATACTTAATTATGTTGTATCTGTCTCTATGTCGTCCACACGGACTCTGGTTCTTGGAAGTTCTACTTCTTACTTCCTTTAAGTCCTTCACAGCTGCCTAACACAGTGTTCTGTAAATAAGGGCTGGTGGACTTCTGATAAGTGACCCAAAAGTCACATCAGTGTGAGCTGTCCCCATTGGGTAGTGAAAGCAGCCATGTTGGCTTTCTTTTGTTATATTTGCCGTGCTTCTCACCAAATCGAATCACCTGTTGCTGTTGCATGTGACCTGCTGGCCACTGGCACTTCCTCTAGAAATTGGTTCTTGAGTCAGAACAATGTTTTGGAAGCCAGTAATAACAATAGCAAGCCTTAACTGAACCGTCTATAACGAGGAGGGTTCAGGCTGGGAACTCTTTCCATTGTTTTGTTCATCCAGTGAACATGCTCCATTTTCAGATAAGGAAATGGAGTGGGGAGGAATTACCTGACTTATAAGAACCCACTCAGCAAGAGTGAAAAGCAAAATTTAAGCCCAAGCTATCTGGCCAGTGACCTCCTTCAAAAACATGAGCATCAGTTACACCTCCAATTCTCCCAGCCTGTAAAAGGGATGTTCTTTGTTTTGTTTGTTTTGGTTTGGTTTTGGTTTGATTTGGTTTAGTTTTTTTTTTTGAGACAGGGTTTCTCTGTGTAGCCCTGGCTGCCCTGGAACTCACTCTGTAGACCAGGCTGACCTTGAACTCAGAAATCCATCTGCCTCTGCCCTCAAGTGCTGGGGACTAAAGGCGTGCGCCACCACTGCCCGGCTAAAGGAATGTTCTTGTGTTCCCTATTTTCATGAAGTTGGAATTATGCTTTCTCAACTGGACATACCTCCTAAAATTAGAGGTCTTTAAATATCTAAATTCTGTAGCCTGAGGAAATCTGACACCATGCCCTTTAAAAGCCTGCAATCTAGATTTGTTGGTGATGTTGTCATAATTTGTTAAAAATTTATTACACAATAGACATTGCAATGAATTTGCGATCTTCATCACATCTTATGAGATAAGAAAATTGAGATTTTTGACATTTTAAGCGGCTTGCTCTGGCTCCAACAGCTAGCAGTAGCTAAATGAGAATCTGAATGGCCCCCAAAGTGACCTCACACATAAACATAGCTATGCTTCATTAATCCGGCAGCAGGAACCGGGGTTGTAAGCCATCCAGAATGATTGCAAAGTTCAGAATTCTCAGAATTTGTCCAAGCATGAGCATCAGACATTGCACCACAACCTAAAATACTAAGTGAAGAGTGGCGTTGAAGCACCAGAAACTCCACAGTGCTTGGTTGCACTGATACAGATGGTATCATTCCTGGTAGGGGGATGTTCCTGTCATACACTCTGCACATCTCTTCCTACCGAAAGACTATGGTCGAGATTATCCTGGGCTGTAGTGTGTTCTCACCTTCTCAGTGATAGAAAAGGGGCTGTGTTCTAAGGCTGTTTTAGTCATTGTGTTGGCTACTTTTAACTGTCATTTTTTCACAACCTAGAATCACCTCAACACAACTCTTTTCTTCTAGTCAGCTTTAAATTGTGGGAGAAAAACAGCAAAACCCATAAGCATAATAAGGTTATGATGAGATATAGAGCCACTCTATAGATAAATATCTCCACAAAGCTCTAATCCCGAGCTAGACCTGAAACGTGGTTTTCAGTGAATCCCAGACAGTTGTGTAACACGAGAGTCAAGCAGTTAAACATTGCAGGCCTCCTAAGAAGCGCACCCCAATCAGCATCAGCTGTGCCCACGTATCGAGGACTTATACACTCTGTTTAAGTAGTTTCTAACCACGGGCATTCTCTACCGGTGGTGATGCTTGGATATTATCCCTCTAGGGCCCTGCCCACCCTACAGGCTTTCCTTCTCCTGGGCACGCTTGAGGTTTTAGACACAGTCAAAACAATACACCATTTCTCTCCACTCCACCTCTGCATTGTTAGGTCAGCAGAAAGTAAGGCTACCTGAATCACACTATTTTATCACCTCCAGAAAGTTCCTTGGCTGAATTAAGATGAATTTTGTTAGGCTTTCCATTTTAAATTTTCATTACATTTATTTTTTATGTGTATGTGTGCATTTACATGTATGGGTGTGGAGATCAGAGGACAACTTGTGGATGGTAGTTCCTTCTACCATATGTGATCCAGGCACTGAACTCAGGTCATCAGGCTTTTTGGCAAAAGCTTTTTGCTGAGCCTTCATGCCAGTCCTCAATTTTTATAATAGGTCTTCATGAGGAAAATGGACCTGACAAACAGATTTTATATTCAAGACCATTATTATTTTTGGTGAACTTTCCCATACTAATTTAAAAGGAAAAAAATCTCCTAAACATTAAGGTAAGTGAACATTCAATCCCATGGGTGACTGACTACTCAACTAGGCTTTGAGAAAATGGAAAACTCCAAAAATGGCCAAACCCAGGAGTTTAATGTAGAACGTGTTCCGTCTGAGAGCAGAACTTGGACTAGATCTGGACCCTCACATCTTCGTGCTGAACGCTGAGTGGACCACTTCCCCAGCCCAGCCTCCGCTGCCTTCCGCCGTTATCTGTGGCACGACTGTGTCTCCAGACTTCCCCTGGAAATGATGTTTTGACTTCCTAGTCTCCATTCCATTGATGCCCAGTTACTTAACAAGGGCTCCAGGTCCTAAATACATGGAGACCCGGATTCTGCCTGTTTTATTCACTGAGGCATTGCCAGTTCTCCACAAGAGAACTGCCCAGTAACCGATGCGTGAGTGATGGCCTCAGACTTACTTTCCACAGGGTTTCTCACCTCTTCTTCTCTCACAGCCACGATGTACCTGTCCTGTCATAGAGGCACAATATCTATCTCATTCTGACCCCGGCCTCTTCACAAAGTCCACATGGCCTGGTCTCTGTGAGTTCAGATGCTGCTCACTACTTATTCTGAGTTTTCAGCCTCTCCCTAGCTTGAAGGCACCCTTGCTCTAGTGTTCAGGATGAGTGCTTGACATCATCCCTATGTATTTATTGTCTTAGTTAGGGTTTCCATTGCTGTGAAAAGACACCATGACCAAAGCAACTCTTTTGTTTGTTTGTTTGTTTGTTTTGTTTTGTTTTGTTTTGTTTTGAGACAGGGTTTCTCTGTATTGCCTGGCTGTCCGGGAACTCACTCTGTAGACCAGGCTGGCCTCGAACTCAGAAATCCCCCTGCCTCTGCCTCCCAAGTGCTGGGATTAAAGGCGTGTGCTACCACGCCCAGCTAAGGCAATTCTTATAAAGAAAAAACATTTCATTGGTGCTGGCTTACAGTTTCAGAAGTTCAGTCCATTATCATCATGGCAGGAAGCAGGGCACTGTGCAGTCAGACATGGTGCTGGAGGAGCTGCAAGTTCTACGTCTTGTTCCAAAGGCAAACAGGAGGCGATTGTCTTCCTCAGGCAGCCATGAGGAGGCTCTGGATCACAGTGGCCAGACTTGAGCCTATATGTGAGACCTCAAAGTTAACACCTCCACCGTGACACACTTCCTATTACAAGGCTACACTTCCTAATAGTGCCATGTCCCTCGAGCCAAGCATATTCAAACCCCCACATGTCTATTTCGAATATTAATTGTACAGCCTGGGAGAAGAGAGGGCAGAGGCCAGTCTGTGACATTATGAAGAACAAAGGGCAGGGTCAGTGTGGGGTCAGATGGTCTCTGCTCTTTCAGAGTTTGGGAAGAAGTGGAGGTTATGTATGTGAAAGCAGGTTAAAGTGGCAAAACATTGTAGGTGGGCACATTTGATAGATATTCGTGTAGACAACGTGAATCATTTTCTAAGCGTCCAAGTGTTTCAGCGCATCCCAGCAGCCGCTGTCTCACCTTAGACATACCTGTGCTAAAGATTCTCGTCCAAAAGCTGATGAAATCGTCACAACCCTTGCATTGGCAAAGGACTTTGTGATTTATGACTTATTTACTTTTTTATTTTATATGCATGAGTGTTTAGCCTCCATGTGTGTATGTGGACCACATTTAATTCTGGAGCTCTTAGAGTCAGAAGAGACAGAGTATTGTATCCCCTGGAACTGTGGTTACAAAGAACCATGAGCTGCCATGTATGTGGGTGCTGGGAAACCAAGCCCTGTCCTCTGCAAGAGCCGTAAGTGATCTTGACTACTGAACTATCTCTCCAGCCCTGAGTTTAGTGATTTCTTTTCCCTTTTCAGGGTCTCTCTGTGTAGCCCTGGCTGTCCTAGAACTTTCTCTGTAGACCAGGCTGGACTCTAACTAACAAAGATCCACCTGCCTCTGCCTCCTGAGTGCTGAGATTAAAGGTGTGCGCCACCACTACCAAGCAAGTTAATGAATTCTAATGCAAACTTTCCTGTGTATTATTTTACATAACTCATTCCAACATTGTAGACAGATCTGCATCAGCAACCTAGTGGGAAGGTCAGTTGACACGCTCAGAGCCACCCAGCTAGTCAGTGACTGTAGCTGATACATAGGAACCATGACTCTTTGGGACAACGACCTCCTTTTAGTGGCACTTGAAGCATTTGGCAGCCATGGTTAACAATTACAGACTCAAAGGAACAGAAAAAGAGCTCCCAGACTGCTAGGCTCCCGGCAGGAAGAAAGAGGTGGTCTAGTGCAAAGGTAGACCCTGGACAGGAGGCACTTGGGAACTGTAGATCCCATTATCTTGGACCTTGAGTGAGTGGTTGTGTGAAATGGCCACTTCATTAAGACAATCTAGTCTACCATAATCATTACCCAGGCTTGTTTACACAGAGCAGCTTGTCTGTACCTCTTATTTGCAAGACCTAATTTCTTAGGTCCACTCTTCAATAGAACTCAATAATAATACAGTGTATAGAGTAGGATTCTTCCTTAGAGAGTCTGAAAAAAATGGATCTGACAAAGAAAAGTTTAGCCTTCCAGTTTCAGTCAGCTTTGCAGCCCTTTGTATTGTTACCTAGGGGTCCCCTCCCCCAATCTCCCTTTTCTTTGCTTCTGAATTGTTACTTTGGTCCCCTTCTATCTCTCCCCTTTTTCTTGTTCCGACTTCATTCTTTTCTTTTCTTTTTTTTCTTTTTTAGTTTTTTTTGAGACACGGTTTCTCTGTGTAGCCCTGGCTGTCCTGGAACTCACTCTGTAGACCAGGCTGTCCTTGAAATCAGAAACCTGCCTGCCTCTGCCTCCCAAGTGCTGGGATTAAAGGCGTGCTCCACCACGCCTGGCTTCTGGCTTCATTCTTACTGCTCCTCTATTCTCTACATAAACTTTTTAAAAAAAGCAACCTGAGGCAATTTTACAGTATAATAATAATAATAATAATAATAATAATAAAATATGTTATTATTGTATATATACATTGTATGTATGTGTGTGTGTGTGTGCACAATGATGTTAGCATTACACTGCTTACAACTGAGGAGTGTATCGTCAGATACTCTAGTACTGCCTAGCATAGCATTATGAGTTACGTGTTTGAGCTTAAGCAGATACACTGAGTTCAGTCCAGAAACCTGTCAGGAGAGGCACCTTGCCCCGGCTGTAAAACACCTGTTTATCCAGTGTTTGTACATGGAAGAAGTTGAGAAACTTAAGGCAGACATGACTGAACAAGGCAAGGGGTTGGTTCCTGCAGTATGAAAGGAGAGTTGGCTGCTATTAAGGCTTGGCACACGCCATCCACAATATGGCGTGTGCTTATGAGTGCCTGGCTTCCCTTATGAAGCATTGGCCTCTGCCTCACCCATCTGCACTTATACAGAGTTTTCCTAACTGTAACTATGGACTCCCAGACTTCCCTCAGGAAACAAGAATATCACAGTTCCATCACCCTTCTGGTTTCAGTAGAGCGACTGCCAGTTTCAAAGCTGCTTCTCTTGACCTGACATAGCAAGGCCATGGGATAGGTTCAGAGGTGTGAGGAGCCTGGCGATGAGAACTTCCCTAGCATGCACACAGCCCTGGACCCCACCCCCAGCATGACAGAATGAAAGCTCACTTGTGAAGAGATTTCTAAAGAGAAAACATGAATTGAGTATATATGTTGATAGCATGTTTCTTTTTTGAAACGGTATTTTTAGATTTACATGCAATCATACTCATTTTGATGCACAGATCTCTGAGAGTGACAGTTGCTTAAGAGACGTGTGAGCAACGCCACAGTCAAGAGACACAGCTCTCTGTTCCATCCCCAATGACTTCCCTAGGGCTTCCACTTTCCCCGTCTGCCATCAGACTGTGTTCTCTAACCCTCTGCCACTGCTGTTTTTTCCACATCATATAAAAGGGAACATAGAGTTTTTGACAACTGGCTTCTTTCACTTAGCATAATGCCTTTGGCTTTCATTCACAGAGTTGCAAATATGCATGGCACATTTGACTTTTTTGCAGCCAAGTGTTGCACCGCACCAGTGTGTCACAGCTATCCATTCACCAGTTGAAGGATATGGCTGTGAATAAATGAGCTACAAATATTTGTGTGTGATTTTTATATGAAAATAAGTGCCTCCCTTTTTCTATAACTGGAGCTGTTGGGTCATTTACCAAGTGTGTGTTTAACTTATTAACAGTGCTTGCCCGCACCCCTGAGTGGCTGTGCCCCTTGCAGCCTCCAGTGATGTGTAAATGATTTAATCTTGCTGCGTCTGCTCCAGCATTCGGTGTGGTTGCTGCTTTATCCTCCTGCAGCCATGCAATCAGGATCGTTGGCACAAAACAGTATTATGTTATAGTTTTAACTTGTATTGTTCTAACTGTAACAACTAGTCATTATTTGATGTTGAGACCGTTACCTCTACATCCAGATGTTTGACATAGTGATGATTTTATTTCAGAGATGATACATGCTTGTTATTAAAAATAAAAACGATAACGGATTGTGAAGATTGGTGACACATGCCTTTAATTTCAGCACTGGGGAAACTGAGGCCCAAGAATTAAGAGTTTGAGTCCAGCGTGGGATGAAAGTGAGTTCGTGATGGCCCAGGAGACACTTTCTTGAAATTGAAAAGTCATAATTTGACAATTCCATGTTCCAAAATAATAACAATAGTACTTCTAGTATAAACTAGTAAAATTTGGGGTAAAATCTACTAGTATGGTTTAGTAATCTTAATCTTAGACCTCTGTGTTTGCTTGACTTGAAATAAAGGGAAAATGCCATCATGCTTTAAAAGTTCCTTTTATGCAGAGATAAGCACAGTTAATTGTACATTTGTTGTAAAAGATGAAATTACATATTTCATGCTTTGAGCATGTAGCAGTTATTTTAGTAACATATGATTAATTGAATTCTGCAGAGACATGAAACAAGGTCTAGTTGACTTCATGGTGATGCCTGAGGAAACTGAGTCTGGATAGTTGCAGTACCATAAGGGTGAGCAAGACGACCAAGAAATGCATGATGCTGTGTTGTTGCTTCCCTAGGCTTTCCCACATTAAGTAAGCTGATTCCAATGTGGAGCCACAATAATCTCATTAAAAGGCAATTCTTACTGCATCAGTCACTCCCACTAGCTTGTATAATATCCTCTGGGAAGCTCAAGTCCCACCAGTGTCCTCTTTTTTATTTATTTGATTTATGTCTAGTGACTTAACCTCAGACCCTGGTGTTTACTTAACTTGAAAGAAATAAAGGGAAGATCCAGTCATGCTTAGTGTTCCTTTCAGCCATAGATAGGCACACTTAGTCCTAGAAGGGCTACAGAGATGTAGAAAGAAGATGGACATTCTCTCCCTCTCCCCTTCCCCCCTCCCCCCTCCCCCTCCCCCTCTCTCCCCCAAGAGTATTTAATGTTTTGGTTGTCTAAGCAAATCTCTTGCAGCTGCAGCTGTTCAGTTCTCTGTTCGTGCCAAGGACCCTTTGTTTATAGTAAGTGCACCCAAGGAATTCTTCTTACACAAGTTGCACTACTTAAGCTTTTTTGCAAGTCTCAGACTTTATCACATCCACAGGGAAGCAGAGCCAGGCTCTTCTTTCTCAACATTCTTTCTGGTCAGAGCAGAATGAAGAGGATTTGATTTCGTGCACAGCAATTCTCAACCTAAGCCTGCTTGTGGTTTCCTCGGGCCTGTTTCTGAACGCACCCAACCCCATGCTGGATGAGGACCCTCAGAGGGGCCTGGGCAATGATGTTTAGTCCATCTGTTGAAGCTTTAAAGTCAGGAGAAATAAAAAAGCCAAAGAAACAGGAGAAATAACTGCAAAGACTGCAGAGGGACAGGAGGAGTGCCAGGCTCATGAGCCACTCAGGACCTCTCAGCACTGTGGGAACAACTAGTTGACACATTTACTCCCCCACCCTTGTTTTTGAACAAACAAACAAAGTCTTGCTATATAGCCTGGGCTAGCCTCAAACTCTTTATCTCCCATCTTTAGCCTCTCAAGTTCTGTGGCTAGAGGAATGCATCACCACACCTCTATTGTAGACCACAGGCATGCCTTTCCTTCCTTGTCTTTTCTTAGTGTGTGGGGTAAGTATGGGGCTGTGTGTGACTGTATGTGTGCCTGCCTGCCACCTCTCTCTCCTGGGAAAGGATCTCTCACTGGCCTAGAGTTCATAGCCTTGCTGGCTGCCAGTGAGTCTATCTTTTCAGTACTGGAATTTCAATCACAGGCCAGCACACCTGTTTGCCACTCTCCCTCCCTCCCTCCCTCCCTCCCTCCCTCCCTCCCTCCCTCCCTCCCTCCCTCCCTCCCTCTTTTCCTTTCTTTTTCTTATCTCTCTAGCCCCTAGACATACTTTTGTTTGTTTGTTTGTTTTTCTTTTTCTTTCTTCCTTTTTTTTTTTTTTTTTTTGGTTTTTCCAGACAGGGTTTCTCTGTGTAGTCCTGGCAGTCCTGGAACTCACTCTGTAGATCAGGCTGGCCTCGAATTCAGAAATCTGTCTGCCTCCCAAGTGCTGGGATTAAAGGCATGTGCCACCACTGCCTGGCTCCTAGACATGCTTTTAAGGCCCATGAATTTTGTTTAAAAATTAGTTATAGGGTCTGGGGAGGTGGCTCAGCAGAGAAGAACACTTGTGGTTTTAGAACCATCCCCAACTCCAGTTTCTGTGAACCAGACTCCCCCTTCTGGGCTCCCACAGGCCCCTGGCACACATGTATGCACATACAGGCAAAATATACACATAAAATGAGATAAATAAATCTAAAAATACTTTTCAAAAATTGATTATCACAAGCTGGATATGCTGGTGCATGCTTTTAATCCCAGCAGTCAGGAGGCAGAGGCAGAGGCAGAGGCAGAGGCAGAGGCAGAGGCAGAGGCAGAGGCAGAGGCAGAGGCAGAGGCAGAGGCAGAGGCAGAGGCAGAGGCAGAGGCAGAGGCAGAGGCAGAGGCAGAGGCAGAGGCAGAGGCAGAGGCAGAGGCAGAGGCAGAGGCAGAGGCAGAGGAGGCAGAGGCAGAGGGATTTCTGTGAGTTTGAGGTCAGTGTGGTCTACATAGTGAATTCCAGGACAGCCAGGGCTACATAGTGAAGCCTTGTCTCAAAATTAATTAATTTAAAAAAATTGTTATCTTTTTTTTGACCAAAGACTCAAAATGGCATTGTTTCAGAGATGAAGCTTCTGGTAGCAGACTGTGGACTCAATTCTAGACATCTGTTTCTCCATCAGAACTGCCTTATTAAAATGTCTAAAATTTTGTTTGATTTTGAGTTTTGGTTAGGTTTTGATTTTGGTTTGGCTTTTAATGAGATAGGGTTTCTCTATGTAGCCCTAACTATCCTGGAACTCTATAGACCATGATGGCCTCAAACTCTGAGATCTGCCTGACTCTGCCTCCCAAGTGCTGGGGTTAAAGTTGTACATCATCACACCCATGGAAAGTTCAGATTTAAAAAAATGTAAACACAGCCAATATCTTGATGTTTACAATGTCTGCTATCACCAGTTCAGGTAACCAACGTTTGGTATCATATAGGGAAAATAACATCTGTCCCATAGCACTTGTGTAAAACTGCTTCTTGCCAGTCTTCATTAACTTCTCAATGCCTTCTCTAAAGGTCACCTGCAAGGTGCAAGAGTCTGGTCTAGCCTTAGTCTAGACACACTTCACTTGTATTCTGTGTGATCTTCACCAAACCATTTAAATTCTCCAGACCTCTAAATTAATTTTTAAGGAAGTAAGGAAAACAGTAGTGTCTCCTTGAAATGGTTATGGGCAAGTTGAGTTAGAAACACCGTGTAAACCTCCAGGGTAGTGCCTGGCTGGGTTCCTCCAATGGTTGTTCTGGGATGGACCTCTGTGGGAATGACTGCTGGAGAACAGAGGGTCAGGTGACAAAACAAGTGTGCTAGGCTCCTCAGGGTATTTGATGGCATTAGTACATACAAGGCGATCTTGGTGAGCTGACGATGACAACTGATGCCAGAAAGAATAGATGTGGTAGATTTCTTAACAAGTTTGTTCAGTGCAATCAAGTTGGCAGCTTGCGACTAGCCATGGTGGGGATATTTATATCATGAGAACCACAAACACTATGAAACAGCGTCTTTTCCCTACCAGAACCCCAGGTGGTAAACCCGTAGCAGATCACACTGGCAGGCTGGAAGCAGACACCTACACTGGCATCCCAGCTCCGTGCCTCATCAGCTCTTAAATCTAAAACCAAAACTTCTTGAGCTGGCGCTCACCCAGTGTTTAGCAACAATAAAAGATATGTGTCGTGCTGGCAAGAGTAAGGAGTACCCAGCAAAGCGCCTGGGCTCAGAGCTAAGACTGTTGTGTGCTTTGAACTACAGAGCTTTTCCTATAGTTCTCTGCTTTCCTAGCAACACAGTCGTCTCACTTCAGAAGACAAAGACTTCCAGTGTTATCTGACCATTATGCCTCTCAGCATGTAAATGTCAAATCCATACAGCTCTGGGTTTCATTATGTTGAAATGTTTGGCTTCAAAAATTGCTCTTTGAATTGCTGACTTAACTTTCCTAAGAACAAACACGTAATGAATTTCCAACAATTTCTGAAATTGCTGTCAATATACCTTTGTCACTGTCTGCTAAGTATTTATTTATTCTTAGAATTATAAAGTCAAAATCAATCAATTCTAAAATGTAGAAATAATGAAAAATACTGTCCCACAATATTAAATATTTACCTAAGATTTAATTTTTTACGTATAAATAAATAAGCATATTTCATTAGCATGCAAATTTGTTTTTCTTTAATAAATGATGAAAATACCAAAGCATTACTTTAAAATGAATTATGATTCATTATCAGTAAATAGTTGATGTGTATGACTATTTTATATACCTGTATGTCCAGATTCATGTAAAAATTTCTCAAATGAAAAGGGTTGTAAGAGGAAAAGTTTAAGAATCCCTGCTTTTGGACTGGAGAGATGGCTCAGTGGTTAAGAGCACTTACTGCTCTTCCAGAGGACCCAGGTTCAATTTCCAATACCTACATGGCAGATCAACAGTGTCTGTAACTCCAGGATCTGGTATCTCACACAGACATACATGTAGACCAAACACCAATGCATGTAAAAAGAAATAAAAAGTAAATAAATTGTTAAAAAGAAAGAAAAGAATCCCTTCCCTACAGCTCCCTCAGGCAGCTGAGCCTCCAGCTTCTTGCCTGTACTTGAGAAACACATATGTAAGGGGAAGGACTGTCAAAAGCCAGGCTGGAGGTCAGGGTGCAATTCCAGCACTCGGAAGGATGAGGCAGGAAGACTCCAAGCTTGAAGCTAGCCTAGACTTTATACTGAGCCTGCTCCTTTTCCCAAGAAAGGACCATTAAAAAGAAGAAGAGATAAGATACATGCAAGACTTAAAATGTAACAGCAAACAAAACGATAAACTCTAGTTCCTGTTAAAAACCTAGAGGATACAGATCTCAGCTGAACCTTGCATCTTTTACTTGTTTGGATAAACACTCAATAAAGATAAGAATACCCTCTTGGAGTGAATTGGTCGGCCAGGCTTGGGAAAAGATTTGTTTTGTGGGGGGAAAATTCTATTCAAGTTCTTTCCTTGTTTCTGCTTGAGAAACTATTTAAACAAATTTGAACATCTAAACAAAGATAGTCTTAAAGCCCCAAATCCAAGTGTTCTGGGTCTCCTCCGAGCAGTTTCAACAATGTTGGGCCCAGAGCCAGAACATGTTAGAAACGTTTTGAACTCACCCCACCCTGTCTCCAGGGCCATCCTCCCCCAGAATTTGGTACAGTGCCAAGAATAGGATCTTGCAAATGTCTTAAGGCTTTCATCCTTTCCCCTTAAAAACAAAAGTATCTAAGACCTTGCAATGTAAGAGGCCATAGAGAAGGGAATGCTGGCATAGGGGAACCGTGGGTCAGAGAATGCACTGGAAGACCACTGTCTGCAATACTCTTGCTTTGTGGCAGGAAGAGCCCAGACAACTGCACAGCTGGCTTCCTGTCTAACTCTCCAAGGTTCTCCTTCAGTTCATTCATCATGCAGAGAGCAGCAAGGTCTCACCCCTGATGGAATCCTTGACTCTCTTAGGAGCTCAAGACTATCCAATTGGTCAGCTCTGGGATGGGCCATGGAGTCCCTTGCTCACTGTTGCTATAAAGCATGCACAGGGAGTGGTGGGAATAGAATAGGAAAGACTGATTCTAGACCCTGGTGAGGCTCCGGAAACCACACCTCATGGGCTGGGGAAGGAAGGAGGCAGAGAGGAAGCTTCTGGAAGGCCCTCCTGGGTCAGGGAAGTTCTAATACTTCCTCTTTGTCACTGCTGTCTGCCTCCTTTTGTTGGCAGGGCTGCTAGGAGCCTGGAATGCTTAGTGTACCACCCTAAGCTATTCACATATTACTACCAGTGTGCGCGCGCGCGCGTGTGTGTGTGTGTGTGTGTGTGTGTGTGTGTGTGTGTGTGAGAGAGAGAGAGAGAGAGAGAGAGAGAGAGAGAGAGAGATACTAGCACCAGTGTGTGTGTGTGTGTGTGTGAGAGAGAGAGAGAGAGAGAGAGAGATACTAACACCAGTGTGTGTGTGTGTGTGTGTGTGTGTGTGTGTGTGTGTGTTTGCGTGAGTGTGTTTTATGCATGTGTGTATGTAGAGGTCAAAGTGGTTGTCAGTTGTCTTCACTGAACACTTTTCACTTTATCTTTTGAGACAGCGTCTCTTGAAGAACCCGGTGCTCCCAGATTGACGAGACTGGTTGACTAGTCAGCTTTGGGCATCTGCCTGTGTCTCTACCTCCCTGTGCTTGACCCATTGGAAGTGGAACTATTATGAGGGGTGGCCTTGTTGGAAACAATATGCCACTGTGTGTGTGTGGGGGGGGGGCAGGCTTTGAGGTCTTCCATGCTCAAGCTAAGCGCAAACAAAGTCGATGCCCAGTGTGGACAGTCTCCTTCTGTTGCTTGCAGATAACAATGTAGAACTCTCAACGCCTTCTTCACACTATGTGTGCATGCATACTGCCATGCTTCCTGCCGTGACGATAATAGACTAAACTTCTGAAACTGTAAGTCAACCCCAATTAAATGGGTTCTGTTTGTTTGTTTTGTTTTTGAGTAAGAATTGCCATGATCATGGTGTCTCTTCACAGCAATAAAACCCTAACTAAGACTCTAAGTCTCTAGTCTTTAGAATTTTTCTGGTACACTATTGTATAATAGTTTCCTCTAAGACTGGAACATTTCATCCTGCAGGGAAGCTCCTTAAGTAGGTAAACAACTCAAAATAGTTTTAGGAAGTCCCTAAAACTGAGTAGATTCACTAGGTCTCTCCCTACCAGAGTAAGCATTAAAAGTTGAGGGCTGTCTCAGATGAAATAGGATTCTGAGAGGAGAAAAGGATTCTGAGAGGAGAAAAGTTGCAAAGAAGACTCCAAGACCAGACCAACTGCCTGGAAGAAGCAGAAACCAGCTGAGCTGCCTGGAAGAGGTTAAGACTGGAGTCCCTTGGGATGGACACTCTGCAACCGTTTGAGCTGCTAGCAGACTGTGCTGTGTGTTTCAGGTTTCCCAACTTTGTGAGCTGCTAGCTGTGCTGGGGTGGGCCTTGGTGATGCAACTGTCTTTGAGTCATTTCAGCTCCTATAAGTAACCCTTAACCAATATTCCTGTAAGTAACCCCAGGAAAACTCATTGGTTCACCAAATAGGACTTCGGTGGTTGTAAGTGTTGCAGCTCTAAGGGGGAAAGGCTTCCCCAGTGGAAGTGTTGCAGCTCTGAGAGGAAAGGTATTCTAGCAGTCGGGAACCAAGGAATACCACAAAACCACACTGCACAGCAAACCTCACACAAGAGATTTATTGGAAGACACACAAGAGGGTGGTTTGGATGAGGAGCAGCAGGGAACTTACAGGAGGCCGGCTTTATATAGGGGTTCGTGGGGCATGAGTTTTCCAGGGTGAAGAATTCCAGGGTAGGGATTGGTGAGATCTCAGTGCAAACCCAGGAACTAGTAGGATTTCAGACTCAGGGATTAGTGGGATTTCAAGCTCAGGGACTGGAGGGGTTTAAGGTGGGTTTTGGTGACCTTTCAAATTTGGAAGTGAGCTTGAACCTTTTGCCCTACAGTGGTATCTGTACTTTGGTCTGCTGTGGGTTCCCTATCTAGCTTGGGTAGATGTGTGTTGCATGTCCCCAGGAAAAGTTTTGTCACACAGCACGTACCTGTAGCATTACCACACAATTCCATTGCTGTGGAAGCTAAGAAATAAGCAAAACTATTCTACTCTGTTCCATCCACAAGAGTCCACACAGTGAAATCCTTCTTTGGAAGTTGAGGAATTTACCAATGGTGCATCTAGGGCTTGTGTGGTTTCGCTTCCTTTCAAATGTAATTTTCCCTGTTCACCTGCAAGTTCTTAGACTTCAGTTCTCCTTCTCCAACTTCACTTTGTGAATCCTGCATACCGAGGCTGACCTAGAACCACTGACTGTCAGTAAAGCTCCAGTCCATTTTCCATCTGTGTCACCATCACCTATTTAAAACGAAAATACAGATTCTCTGTCCAAAGGATAAGGTTTTATTGCGGTGTGCTAGGAATTCTCTGCAAAGATGAGTCCTGCTAATATATTTTTACAAGGATGGTTTAAGGGTGAATTTTAGCCAATGGTGGTGGTTCACGTCTATAATCTCAACATGGAGGAGGAGGAAGTAGAAGGTGTGGTGGTTTGAATATTCTTAGCCCATGGGAAGTAGCACTAGTAGGAGGTGTGGCCTTATTGGAGTAGGTGTAGCCTTTTTAGAGGACGTGTGTCACTGTAGGGGCAGATTTTGAGGTCTCCTCCTCGTGCGCAAGCTCTGCCCAGTTCAGAAGAGAGCGTCCTCTTGGCTGCTTACAGAAGAGTGTCTCCTGGACACCTCAGCTCCTTCAGCACCATGTCTGCCTGCACATTGCTATGCTTCCCACCATGATATTAATGAACTAAACCTCTGAAATTGTAAGCCAGCTCCAAGTTTTGTCTTTATAAGAGTTGCCTTGGTCATGGTGTTTCTTCACAACAATAAAATCCTAAGAGAGAAGGATACCTGGAATTCAAGTCTGGAATCCATAGTGAGTTGCAGGTGTGTGTAGACTAGAGCATGTGACCATGCCTCAAAACAACAACAAAGGGATGAATCTTGATGAAAACTATCTGTGGCTTCAACATTTGATCAAATTATAGCTATGGTTCTTCATGGAAGATGTGGTTACCCTTCCCTACACTGGTCCCATTTACTTTGATAGTTGTTTGTTTGAGTATGGACATGGTCCATCAGTGAGCTATGAAGAAGTGGGTGGCTGTGTGGCTTTGGGAAGAGGTCATGCTTGATCCTAAGGTAAACAAAAAGTAGGGAATGACTTTATTGCCAGAGATGACTAAATGATAATGAATGCTGCGAAATTATTTTGTATTTATTTTTATTTTTATGTTCATTGGGTTTTTATTTTGTCTACATTTATATTTGTGACATATGCATGCTTGGTGCCCAGGGGCCAGAAAAGGGTGCTGGATTCCATGAGATTGATACAGATAGTTGTGAACTGCCTTGTGGGTGCTGGGATTGAACCTAGATCCTCTAGAAAAGTAGCCAGTGATCTTAACCACTGAGCCATCTCTCTAGTCCCTAGCAGAGCCAGCCTGAAGCTGTGATTGATGCAGTGTGGCAGAAAGTGGAGCAACTCATGAATTCTTGTTGATGTCTTGTAGATACTAGAAAACCTTACAGATACACTGGTAATTCAGATAGTCATCCCCTATTGCTTGGGTCAGTTGAATCAGGATCTTGGTTACTCACAGTTGAAGTCTTGCATAGCAGGTGAGATGAATGGTTCACTTTAGGATATACTTTCTGACGAATTTATCAGCTGAAATCACCAAAAAGATACATTTCTTAAAGTTAGAAATCTTTCAGGAATTTTATTTCTATTTTTTTTATGCCTTTAAAAGTTTCAGTCTAAATGATCTTTTCTCACCAGGCATGTTGGGGGACACGCCTCTAATCCCAGCAGTTTGGAGGCAGTCAGGTGAATCTCTGTGAGTTTGAAGCCAGTCTTTTATGTTTATGTAGCAAGTTCCAGGATGGACAGGGCTACATAGTGAGACCCTGTTTCACAAACACAATAATAATAATAATAATAATAATAATAATAATAATAATAATAATAATAGTAGTAGTAGTAGTAGTAACAATAATAATTTAAAAATTTGTTTCGTATTACAGAACTTTAGAGTCATGGAATCTTGGTTGCTCAGATGTCTGTGAGTTGGATATTCTAGTTTCATTTTTGTTTCTGCAACAAACATGATTAAGAGGAATTTAGGGAAGAAAAGGGTTTGTTTGGCTAGGTTACGATACATTGAGAGAAATCAAGGCAGGAACTTGAAGCAGAAACTATGTGGAATGCTGCTTGTTGGCTCACTCCCAGGATCATGCCTGGATAGCTTTATTATAGAGTTTATGCCCACCTGCCTAGGGATGGTACCACCGACAGTAGGCTGGGCCCTCCTGCATCAGTTACTAAATGAAACAGCCCTGGACTGGCATGTCCTCAGGCTAATCTGACTTAGGCAATTTCCCAGTGTAGGCTTTCCTCTCAGCTGACTTTAGAATGTTGAGGTAAACCAGAAACAGTGACTTTGGATAACTTTAGATTTGCCATGTGGAGGTATGACACCTGTCTACTCAAGGAGTTAAGCTGGTCAGCCTCTTTATTTCAGTAACGGGGTAATGAAGACTCTTGCCCTCGGCTCCGCTGCCTCTCTGAACATCTGAATCTGACTTCGATTAGCAACCCGGAGACCTCTACTCCAAGTTTTGCTGACTATTACAGCTTTCAGCTCTCTGTAGCTCACAGCTCATGCAGAGTCCAGCTGCAAGCATGGGGCTTGCCAAAAGCGCTATAATCCATCATTCTGCTGGGGGTTAGAGACTGCCTTTGGCTCAAGGCTGTTCAGAAAGCCTGTCTGTAATAGTATGCTTCCTTCTCCCTCTCAAGACCTCTGTTGATCAGAAAATTAATATTTTAATATCAAGATTGTAGGCACCCACTGGGATTTTCGGGTTCTTGCTTCCTGGAGCAAACTGGATGGAGACACAAAGAAAGACTCAGGCAAAGCAAAAGAATTTATGAAGAGAGATTATATTCCTGAGGGAGGAAGTGGGCCAAAGCACAGATATGTTTAGAAGTTAAATGGCAACAGTGCACAAAGGATGGGTACACACATGTGCCAGTGAGGGGTAGGTGGGCAGTGGGGGGCATTACTTTCACGTGGTACCGGTTTGGGGATCATTTGTACAGTGCAGACTTTCTCATATATGTTCTCTTATGTGTAGCTCACAGTGAGTCACCTACAGAAAACGCAGTGCCACTGAACCTGTGCCAGCGACTCCAGACGGTTCCACTTAGCCACAGGCTTGAGGTGTGTATCCACTTCTTTGGCAGTAAGCTTTTTTTGTATGCTAAATTTTCAGCCTTTGTAAAATGCATTTGGGGCCTCACACTTTACCTTATTCTCCTGCTTCCATTCTTTCTGAGAGCTGTGGTCCCAGAAATCCTCTGGGAGCTGGAGCTGAAGGGTGATGGCCTGATGACTTACAACCACTGCCTTTATGTTCAGGGATGCATCCCAGCTTGAGAGGAGCCACAGGGCTCTCCCTAGTCTGTTATACTTGCTGAAAAAGGGCTGCCCATCCCCAGTGTCATTGGAATGGCTGTAATTCCTGTATCACAGGAGTTTAGTCTGAACCTTCTGACACTAGAACACAAATTCTGTAAGGATATTGGTTAGAAATATAAGGCCCAAAGATTAACTGATTACACTAATCAACAATCTTCCAAGGGGCAAGAAATAGGAAGGCCATTATCATGGAATAGATTTAAAGGTAAATAGGGGGATAGAGAGCAGTACTGGTGAGTACAGGTACTGCTAGGGGACCCGTCTAGTTCTCATCATCTATGTTGGATACCTTACACTCTGTGACTCCAAGGGATTCTACACTCTTCTGCCTACCAGGGTAGCTACCCTTATTTACACGCATAC
The DNA here is from genome assembly GCF_000001635.26 of Mus musculus. NCBI lineage: Eukaryota > Metazoa > Chordata > Mammalia > Rodentia > Muridae > Mus > Mus musculus. The sequence goes on along the minus strand of NC_000080.6, from coordinate 19,727,758 downwards.
ACACACACACACACACACACACACACACACACACACACACACACACACACACATCCATATTTTTAAAATAAAAATTGCACCTTTTAAATTTTATTTGTAAATTGTGCACGTTCGGGGAGGTGTGCATGTGAGTGTGAGTGCCCATGCAGATCAGGAGAGGACTCTGGAGTTATGGATATTTATGAGTTGCTTGATGTGACGGCTTAGAACTGAACTCATGTCCTCTGCAAGAGCAGGGCCATCGCTCCAGCTCTAACAACTAGTCTCCACATCTTTTTAAAAGGGAAATAGTGTGAAATTGTAATAACTGCATATAACTATGTTATACCAACATAGCTCAAAGAAGAAAACCAAGACATACAGCCAGGTTACTATTGCAGATGGATTTAGAAATAAGACTCATATTTGTATTTTAAGTTAATGAATACAATTTTCTTGTTTGAAGACAAATTTCAAGTCTTTTAGAATTTTAGCGGTTTTCAAGTGTGAACAGCCACATCTTTGAGATGTTCTTAAAGCTGTGGTGAGTCAGAAAGGAGAAATCTATCCTCCAGAATAATGCTTTTAGTTCTTTTAAATCTTGGTGGGGCCAGCATTTATCAACCCTGAAAAGGCATACATGTCGCCAGAAGTATGAACCTCCTGTACACTATACTCATGTCCTTGGCAAAGCCCGTCAACCAGCATGGCTTTAGCCACTATGACTTTTTTTTACATTTATTTATTTGTGTGTATACATGCATGCACAAATGTCATGACATGCAGATGGAGATCAGAGGACAACTTAAAGGAGAAAACTCAGATCACCAGACTTGGTGACAAGCACCTTTGCCTACTGAGCTATCTTGCCATCCAGAGTTGCTGTAATCCGCAAGCATCCTAGCCAACTAGTTTTGGTGGAGAAGTAAGCCCTGGCTTAGAAATGCCCTCCAGCTTTTAAGTGAGGACTTCCAATGCCATGCCTTGCTACTAGGCCATGTGCAGAGCAGTCTTCAAGGCTAGAGCTGAAACAAGAGTGCATTTGGTTTGGGGGACATTCTCATCAACTCCTGTTTCTACACACACACACACACACACACACACACACACACACACACACACACACACACATATCCATATTTTTAAAATAAAAATTGCACCTTTTAAATTTTATTTGTAAATTGTGCACGTTCGGGGAGGTGTGCATGTGAGTGTGAGTTCTCATGCAGATCAGGAGAGGACTCTGGAGTTATGGATATTTATGAGTCGCTTGACGTGACGGCTTAGAACTGAACTCATGTCCTCTGCAAGAGCAGGGCCATCGCTCCAGCTCTAACAACTAGTCTCCACATCTTTTTAAAAGGGAAATAGTGTGAAATTGTAATAACTGCATATAACTATGTTATACCAACATAGTCCAAAGAAGAAAACCAAGACATACAGCCAGGTTACTATTGCAGATGGATTTAGAAATAAGACTCATATTTGTATTTTAAGTTAATGAATACAATTTTCTTGTTTGAAGACAAATTTCAAGTCTTTTAGAATTTTAGCGGTTTTCAAGTGTGAACAGCCACATCTTTGAGATGTTCTTATCTATCCTAAGAATAATGCTTTTAGTTCTTTTAAATCTTGGTGGGGCCAGCATCTATCAACCCTGAAAAGGCATACATGTCGCCAGAAGTATGAACCTCCTGTACACTATACTCATGTCCTTGGCAAAACCCGTCAACCAGCATGGCTTTAGCCACTATGACTTTTTTTTACATTTATTTATTTGTGTGTATACATGCATGCACAAATGTCATGACATGCAGATGGAGATCAGAGGACAACTTAAAGGAGAAAACTCAGATCACCAGACTTGGTGACAAGCACCTTTGCCTACTGAGCTATCTTGCCATCCAGAGTTGCTGTAATCCGCAAGCATCCTAGCCAACTAGTTTTGGTGGAGAAGTAAGCCCTGGCTTAGAAATGCCCTCCAGCTTTTAAGTGAGGACTTCCAATGCCATGCCTTGCTACTAGGCCATGTGCAGGGCAGTCTTCAAGGCTAGAGCTGAAACAAGAGTGCATTTGGTTTGGGGGACATTCTCATCAACTCCTGTTTCTACACACACACACACACACACACACACACACACACACACACACACACACACACGTCCTAGATAATTGATTAAGGCAGACAATAAAGCCCCAGTATTGGAATGGAACTTAACACCTGTTTTCTCTTTTGATTTGCCATGTCAAGAGTTACCCAGGGTACCTTGATGGATCTCTGGAAATTTATTCAATAGGAAACTCTGGGCAGTTTAATTTTTCACTGGAGATGAAGGTCCATCCTCTCTCTGTGACTTCTCTCTTTGCAAAGTGGGAAAATTCCTGTTTTCCAGGACCCCACCAAGGGCAGTGACTCTCTAGTGTCCTGGTTTCCTGCAGCCATGGTAAGCACTGCTCCACTAGACTTTGTTCTTTAGGCTGGGATTTCTGTGAGATGGCTGATGATGACTGTTGCCTCCCTGGAGAAATGTTTTCAGGGCTAAGGATCTCACCTTGGGCTTGTTCTTTACCTGTAATTTCTTCCCCGGGCCTTTGGATGGTACGTGGTTCCTGTTGTTGAAAAGCCAGATTTAAAAGTTAACTCTGAGGGTCTGAAACTAGCTTTCTTCTGATGCTGGGAGAGCACTGAGTAGCAAAATAAGTGCCTAACCTAGCCATATCTGACCTTAGGGAAAATCTTAATATTGTTTGCATTTTCTTTACATTTCTTAATATTGTTTGTGTGGACATGCACACACCATGGAGCATGTAGAAGTCAGAGGGCAATTTGCAAGGTCTGGTTCTCTCCTTCCACCATGTGGGTCCCAGTAGTCAGGACAAACTCAGGTCATCAGACTTGGTGGTAAGGACCTGTATAGGCTCAGTTGTCTCATGAGGCCCCAATACATTCCTTAAAACCCAAGACAGGACTAAAGTTTTGCATCTCTGCCCTCATTTTCTGTCCCTTTCCATCCCTTTGTTACTTGCTTTACATGAACTTGTTAAAGCAGAGATGTCGTTGTCCCAGTCTTTGATTCCAGCCACAACAGAAGCAGCCCCTTCAGACAATAGGGTGTTCTTTGGGTGACCTTGAAGAACCAAGACAGTGATTAGCCAAGCCTTACCAAGATGTCCCAGTTATGCATACCTCTTGTCCATTGTTTAAATTTTATTTCTCTATTTGGAATTAAGAATTTAAGTTGAGCTGGGCAGTGGTGGCGCACACCTTTAATCCCAGCACGTGGGAGCCAGAGGCAGGCAGATTTCTGAGTTCGAGGCCAGCCTGGTCTACAGACTGAGTTCCAGGCAGCCAGGGCTATACAGAGAAACCCTGTCTCGAAAAACCAAAAACCAAAAACCAAAAACCCAGAACTCAAAACCCAAAACCCAAAACCAAAAACCAAAAACCAACCAACCAACCAACCAACCAACCAACCAACCAACCAACCAACCAAAACAAAACAAAGCAAAAACCCAAAAAACAAACAAACAAACAAACAAACAAACAAACAAACAATTTAAGTTGAACACATCCCATACATCCCATAGGAAATTTAGAAGCACGTTTTGAGCCCTTAACCTTTCTACACTTTCTTCTCCCTGGCCAGGATTTGAACCAATCATCTTGTTGTCTCTCCTACAGTGAGTTACAAGTCCCTGCTGTGGGCATCTCTAAAGCTGTTTTTCTATTTAAGCTTGCCAGTACCCCAACCATCTGATGGTAGACCTGAGACCATCAGACCTCTTTACTTGCTTCTCCAACATGGCTATATTTATTAAATCTCTTCCTTTTGTCCCTTGCCATTACTCTGTTTTTTTCAGGCCTACTGGGGGCTGCCAGAAACAGGACGCCTGATTAAAACTTAGTTACACTATGAACTAAAAGGAATTTGGACTAGCTTACCAAATTTATTTTATATGACTTCTTACTTGTGAGCTAATTTGCTACCATATAAATAATGTAAACACAGAGGCATAGGAAGCAGTACACATAGATCTACAGTTTGTCATAAAGGTAGCTTTAAAAACAAAAGGCTGTGCTGGTTTCAATTATCTCTATCATTTGCCAGTTTTTAAGATGGACTGTTGATCTAACTAGTTTCTCCAAAGCATTTGCCTAAGATCTGTGCTTCAAGCAACCACTCTAAAAAGTAGCAAAGAACAAAGCTTAGATGGTTCTCAAAGGCAGAGCCTAACCTAACTGTTGATAAGGTTCAAGCAGATGCCAGTAAGAAAGAGCTCAAAATATGAGTTTGTTGTGTAGCTCTAAGGCAACGCCATGCTGCTTAAGAAACAAACAGCAGAGCAGGGCAGCTGAGGCAACCTCCATTTTCTTCGGTCTTCAGCCAGCTTGTTGAGAAATAGGGCAGGATTCTTCCCCCATTTTTTGGGTGACATTACTGCTCTTATCACGTTTAACAGGGTTTTAGTACAATTTTCTTTCCTTTGAAGGGACTCTCTACATTCTCTTACATCTGTGCCTGTGGGTCCCTCTGTGGGTATTGCAATCACAAACAGTGGGCTTCTTGGGCCTGGACTGCAGGCAGATGGTCATTGGGATTATGAGCAAGCAGTTGATCAGAATGTCTCCTTGTTTCTCTCAAACCCCGCCTCTCTCCCACAGGACAGCAAGTACTCAGGACCAAGTACAGGGCCTTCCATGTGAGCTCAGTCAGAGGCTTCAGTCAGGGTCTGACAGTTACAGGTAGTCACAGTGTGCTCAGAGACAATTTTTTTTTTTAACCTGGGAAATTCAACAGATGACCAAATTTATTTTTCTCTAACAATCATAATCCAAGGAAATTTAGATTATTATTATTTTTTAAAATCTCAACTTTACAGTTAAAACATTTAAAGAAATGTCATTGTAACATTGCTTTGAAGTCCTAAGGATATAGAATGAACCAATGGCACCTTATAATCAGAGCTACCCCAGTTTTCCAAAAGAATTGATCTGCCAAAAATACCTATAAGTTCTCACTGCGTAGCATCACAACATGAGACCTGTAAGACTTTCCCTCTGACGGCTCCCATTTGGACCATTCTGGTTGGCCATCTATGGTCAGATAGATATGTGGCCAAGAGTCCAATGGATAAAAAGTGCAATTCCAAACGTCCATGGCTGGACTCACCCCACAACATCAATGTTCAAATAGAACCTGATTATGTCAACCTCAGAACTGCACTGGCAACAACTAATATGCCTCCTCTCCCTGGTTTCCATTTCTCTTCCTTCTTCCTTTCTTTAAATCTTTATTTATTTGTATGTTTTATTTTGTTCTGAGGCAGTGCCTCACTAGGTAGCACTGACTGACATGTACTCGCATTGCACACTGACTGGCCTTGAATTTACAGAAATCTACCTACCTCTGCCTTCTGAGTGCTGGGATCAAAGGTAGGTGCCCCCATGCCTGGTCCTTCCTTTCCTTTTAGAGTCAATCTCACTTTGAAGTCAAAGTTGGTTTCAAATTCTCCTCCTTTTTAACTTCCAGAATGAATGCTGAGACTACAAGCCTGTGCATCTAAGCCAGGCATCACTTCCTGTCTAATACTGGTCATTTCCTGTCTCAAGCTGTTCCTAAATTCGAAGTCCTACCACTGGGTGCCTGCTTCCCAGAAAGCATACATGGGGTTCTTGGCTGGATCTTATTCAGGGAACGACTGCATGTCTGACTCAAAAGCTCTAAGAAGCTTAGTCACATCAAGTCCCTCTCCACTGTCTGTGGATGGAAATGGACAACTAGCTGCCTTTCAACCCCTTCAGGGAAACTGCTGTGATGAGGTTAAGAGACTCGTAGTTGTGTTTTGCAAATTGTATCTTGGGTGTTCTATGTTTCTGGGCTAATATCCACTTATCAGTGAGTGCATATCAAGTGACTTCTTTTGTGATTGGGTTACCTCACTCAGGATGACATCCATTTGTCCAAGAATTTCATAAATTCATTCTTTTTAATAGCTGAGTAGTACTCCATTGGGTAAATGTACCACATTTTCTGTATCCTCTGTTGAGGGACATCTGGGTTCTTTCCAGCTTCTGGCTATTATAAATAAGGCTGCTATGAACATAGTGGAGCATGTGTCCTTATTACCAGTTGGAACTTCTTCTGGATATATGCCCAGGAGAGGTATTGCTGGATCTTCTGGTAGTACTATGTCTAATTTTCTGAGGAACCTCCAGACTGACTTCCAGAGTGGTTGTACAACCTTGCAATCCCACCAGCAATGGAGGAGTATTCCTCTTTCTCCACATCCTCGCCAGCATCTGCTGTCACCTGAGTTTTTGATCTTAGCCATTCTGACTGGTGTGAGGTGGAATCTCAAGGTTGTTTTGATTTGCATTTCCCTGATGATTAAGGATGTAAGAGGGAAGACCAATGGGTGGATACTTCATTCCTCCTTAGAATAGGGAACAAAATACCCATGAAAGGAGCTACAGAGACAAAGTTTGGAACTAAGACGAAAGGATGGACTATCCAGAGACTATCCCACCTGGGGATCCATCCTATAATCAGCCACCAAACCCAGATACTATTGCATATGCCAGCAAGATTTTGCTGAAGGGACCCTGTTATAGCTGTCTCGTTCAAGGCTATGCAAGTGCCTGGCAAATACAGAAGTGGATGCTCACAGTCATCTATAAGATGGAACACAGGACCCCCAATGGAGAAGCTAGAGAAAGCACCCAAGGAGCTAAAGGAGTCTAAAACCCTATAGGTGGAACAACAATATGAACTAACCAATACCCCCAGAGCTTGTGTCTCTAGCTGCATATGTAGCAGAAGATGGCCTAGTAGGCCATCACTGGGAGGAGAAGCCCATTGGTATTGCAAACTTTATATGCCCCAGTACAGGGAAAAGCCAGGGCCAAGAAGTGGGAGTGGGTGGGTAGGGGAGCAGGGTGGGGGGATGATATAGGGAAATTTCGGGATAGCATTTGAAATATATATAAAGAAAATATCTAATAATAATAAAAAAGAGACTCATAGTTGTACTGAAGTCTTATTGTTTGCCTGTTCTTTGCTTCTTTTATTTTATTTTAATCCTTTCTGCTCATTTCTTAAGTACCTCTTTTCCTATGTAATTCTCTGTACTAAATTTTCTTTCAGAAATTCTTGCAGGGACCACAGCTATTTCTAAATATTAAATTGGATTTGCAGCATGAAACACACACACACACACACACACACACACACACACACACACACACACACACACATTAATATTGACATCTATCCACTTTAATGGAATCACTGCCCCAACCAATTAACTGGGGCTACTCGGATCTCAAGGCAATCCAAGGATGTGAGAAAATAAGGGGATATGCAACTAATTATGTAAATTTGCTCCAATTATTTTCTTAGAAAGTTATGCAAGAAAACAAAAAACAACTCTCCTGGGAATTTTGTCCTCCAAAATTAGACCAATTAAATCAGATTGCTGCAAGTATCTGTTCTGGTGAAAGAGATCTCTATGAATAACCCTGTGTCTATTCATCTTAAATTGTCCTTGTCCTTGCCAAGTGACGCTGGACTTTGTTCTTCAGACATGGTAATCTAGGTTTTCTAAGCAGTCAAAGCTTCTTGCTGATTCCTTGCATTTTACTAGGAGCCTCATATGGTAATTTACTATGAAGAGACCAACTTATGACTTCAAACATCCCTAGACTATAATGTATGATGCATTATTTATGTCTGATGATAGCCCTTACCCCCTGAAACCTCTCAAAATGGAGTTACTCCAGAAGCTAGTACAAATGTGGTGACCAGAAGAGTCCTAAATAAGAAAGTTGCTCTGGATTGATTACTGGCCAGTCTACTGATAATTAATGCATCCTGTTGTGTCTGAGTAATCATTATTTAATTAAAACTAATCAAACATATGCTTGAGACTCTCTTTCCTGACTTGGCTTAGACTAACTAAAGAGTGAATTTAAAGGGGGTTCTGGTATTTTGAAGTGTGCACATGAGTGCTTCTTTGCTTTCTGCAGAGACTGGGTCCCCCATGGTAGATTCTTTCTGTTTCATTTCGATGGATGTGCGTTTGGTTATTGTCTTTCTCATGCACCAACACATGACTCCCATGAAAAGGAAGATGGCCACATTCACCATTGTCTCCTAAGTCTGCTGAGACAGATTGTAGTCTGACATTTAACAGATGTCAACTAAGAATTTGCTGAAGAAATAGGCTCTGGTTTACACAGACAAAAGCCAAAATGTAAGTGTTACCAGTGTTCCGAAGGAGAAGTCTAGCTAAGTCCTGGTTGGGGGCCTGTTCACAGTCAGGGTAGATACCTCTCTAGGGCTGTTAGAATTAGGAGCCTGGAACCCCAGCTTAGTCATGCAGTATACATTCAATAACCAAGCCTGGGTCTCGACAAAGTGTGCCTACATGGACGTTGCAAAATCTGCTTAGGGGGAAAGCTTTCAAAGAGACTGGCCTTTTCTGCCAGCTGCCATCAGATTCACATGTATGTGAATAGGACCACAGTGATGTTTAACAGCTCTCCACACTAGGATTACACTTGCATTTTCCATTCTGAATATGTATGGTCTGCCTCCCTGACTTCATTATAAGTTTTTGAAGGCGGCACCCAGTGTATTGGGGATTATTATTTGCCTGGTGATTGAATGAAAATAGTTTCCAGGAGACTAAACACATGGAAATGAAGGACAGCCAAGGCAGAGTACATGCTTTCTGCCTTTGTTTATGCTCTTGAGGCTCCTGAAAATAATGTATTAAAAAATTTAATGGTTGATGCATAATGATCATTTTAAAACCATATAAACCAGGCACAATAATAACCCAAGGAAACGAAGCAGGAGGATCAAGAGTTCAAGCTAGGGTGAGCTACATAGTGAGTTCCAGGCTAGCTCAAGCAATGTACTAAGACTCTGTCTCAATCAAAGTACTTTAAAAAAAAAAGAGGGAAAAGGGGAAGGAGGGAGGAAGAAGGGAAGGAGGGGTGAACGAGCAATCCGGCATGCCACTGAATACATTCCTTTTAAGCAGTATTCAGGTTGTGAGACCTTTGCTCCCCTCTGTGGTACAAAGCTGTGTGTATAGCGAGATCATCTCCATTGCTTTGCAGAATGATGAAAACTGCACAAAGTACTCAACCACAGAGCCATTATTTCAAATTATAAACGCCCAGTTGCCATCTCCTCCCAGAAGGGGAGATGAACCCTCAGGGTGAATGACAGTTACACTTGGCTGAAGGCAGTGTCTCCCTGCATCCTGCAGCTCCTGTCTGCAGGCAGCATCCTCACTGCTAATGTCTGTAGACTGTATCACTCCTGCCTGCCTCATTCTCTTCAGACAAACACCATCCTCACCCAAGAAGTACGTCTTACTGATTAGCTACAGGATGGAATGAATTCATCAATGAAATATTAGAAGGTTTGCATGAGTTAGATAAATCTGCAAGACATAGACATTGCCAAAGTCTCTGGAAACTGTAAATAGATACCTTTCTTCCAGCTTATCATCACCCCCTTACCACTGATGCGGTGTAGTTTGATGTTTGATAAGTACAAATCTATTTAAGCAAAGAAACAGCTTTATTTCTAGGTAAGCATTGTAGAAGAACCAGGCCTGGTGGTGCAGGCCTATAATTCCAGCTTCCTAGAAGGCTGGGGCAGGAGAATCTCAAGTTCAAGGCTTGTGTGAGCTACTTAGAGAGCCCCTGTCTCAAAACAAAGAACCAAAAGATATCTATAGATATATTTCAGTACATGCATGCATTATCTGGCATGCATGAGGCCCACTGTTCAGCTCTTAGCACCCCTATCCACAAAAGATAATTAAAAAGCTCTGTTTCTTTTGGTCTCAGGATGGGTGGCAGCATCAGAAAATCAAAAGAATAGAGAACAGAGAGCAGATGCTCTGAAGACATCTTAGGAATGTTTTCTACTTGTCTTAAAAGACTTCTTATTTAAGACAGTATTAATATCCAGCTCAGGCTGGACGCCCACTGCTGCTGGGTTTCCCTGCTTCTAAGTGCTGGGATCACAGGTGTGCACCATCGTCAGCTACAAACATGCTTCTTTTTAGGGCTAGAAGTTAAATGCTTTTATTTTTGTTGGACATTGGTAACTACTCAGCTCTGCAGCCATAGCACAAAGGCAGCCTCAGATAGGCTAATGACCCTGCCTGATCTCCAATACAGCCTGATATCTAGACATTAGAAACTGAATTTCATAGTAAGAATTATTGTTTTTCTTTTGATTCTTTCTCAATCTTTTAACTATCTAACAACCATTCTTAGCTCATAGACTACACAAAAGCAGGCTAGGGGTTGGCCTGTTTGCTAATCCTGAGCAGAGATGAATACCTTATAAATAAGTGATAACTTTCATTCTTTGTCCTCAGTTTCCTGGGGAGCAAAAAGCTCTACCTCAGATACCAAAACCCAGGACCAATAAAAACACCTTGTCTAAGTAGATTTCATAGTCAATCTAGAAAAAACCTGCTCCCTTCAAGCTTGGCCATGGATTGCTGCAGCTAGATGCACTCAGGTGTGTACCAGAGTTGAGATTTTTCATATCTCCTTTTGCCCTGCAAACTTTGGGTTCATAAAATGTTTACAGGAACAATCTATGAGCCGTTTCTCTCCAGGTTAACGATGAATGCCCTGGACACTGAGTGCTGGCCTCTCTGTGCTGCCCTTGGCTCTGTTTAGTGATTAGCCCTGTCTTCCTCCCATCCTAGACTCGACCTTCCCGGTCTGAGGTACTCAGTGTCTAGTTTGAGTACTTGCTTTTGTGAGTCGAATCTGTGATTCAGAATCAGGGTAGAGGCTATGGGAAATTTTCTTTTCAAGAGAAATTTCAAGCTGATGGGATGAACTGGGGGAGAAGCTGATAGAGACTGGAGAAACTTCTCGGGTCCTCCCAGAAAGAGGCCTCCTCAGCACTTTGGGCCTGAGCACTGTGTACTAGAAGGTGAAAAGTGGGAGCCCTGCAGAAGCAGATGCTTGGTGCTTTTCCCTGAGCCTTCCTGGGTTTCACTGAACTGAGTGAGGCCCCCTCTGGCTCTGATTCACCATGTCTTCAGGCATCCAGCTCCCTGCCTCTTCCCAGTTCTGCCAATATGAGCATTTCTGGGTTCCTGCCCCTAACACCTGTCTCCACTCCCACTGCACTCATCTGTTTGAAGAAGTGATGCTTATCTCCAAGACCAAAGCTGGGTTCTTAGAGTGGAGATGAATGCAAGTTAAACCAGAAGGTGCCACACTTCTGATTGAATCAGTAATATGCATCTATGGTACCCGTTCAAATGCATTATATGATTAAGACTCTACAGTTACTTTTGTTTAAGTGTGTCATGAAATATGGACTCACCAAGTGTAGGTTAGTGTACAGATTTGGATTGACCTGTTAGGACTCAGTCCTTCAGCACCCACTGTAAGCTCTGGAATAGTATCCTTTCACTGCCTAGTCATTTATGAGGGATATGTCCTGTACGAAGAAGATGTCTTGAGCCGGATGTGGTGGCGCACGCCTTTAATCCCAGCACTTGGGAAGCAGAGGCAGGCACATTTTTGAGTTCAAGGCCAGCCTGGTCTACAGAGTGAGTTCCAGGACAGCCAGGGCTACACAGAGAAACCCTGTCTCAAAAAATAAAATAAAAAACAAAAACAAACAAACAAACAAGAAGAAGAAGAAGAAGAAGAAGAAGGAGGAGGAGGAGGAGGAGGAGGAGGAGGAGGAGGAGGAGGAGAAGGAGAAGGAGAAGGAGAAGAAGAAGAAGAAGAAGAAGAAGAAGAAGAAGAAGAAGAAGAAGAAGAAGAAGAAGAAGAAGAAGAAGAAGAGACGTCTTTGGGAACAAAGTCTAATGACACTTGTGCATGAAAATGTCCTAAAGAAAGCCATTACTTGTTAAGCTAAGAAAACATTAGTGAAGAACACCCTTACTTGGAGGATGCAATCGCCAACATAATGATGAGAAGAGGATGAACTGAATGCCCAGCCTGAAGTGCGACCTTAACAGGAAGCTTATGTCCCTTTCAGTGAGGACGAAGGGAAGTGAATACAAGGTGCCTATCATTTATTTTTTCCTAAGAAGTCTGCTCTCCTCCAAAGCTCTATCAGGAGCCACGCCCACTCCATCACTAGAACTGCTGAGGCTGGGGGTGGGGGGATGACTTAGGTAAGCAAACAGAATTCACAGTAATGCAGGGAAGTTGATGTCCTGGGAAGGTTGAAAGATTTTATATTTCACCGGGAATTATTTTAATAATTCTACTTTGAAAACAGAACTGCTTCTCCAGGCATTAAAAAAAAAAAAAAAAAAAAAAACTATGTCAAAAGAGCCTCTGCTATTCCGCTGGAGGCAGCTGCAGAAGTTGGAGAAAAAAAAATTAAGGAATCCAGACCCACTCCTCTACAAGTTCCAGTGCCACCCAGGGCACATTTGATCTCCTTCTCTTTCCTGTTTTCATTGTGAGTTTAAAGGGATAGCTCAAGTTTCCCTTTGTGCTTAGAGTACAGGGACTGTCAGAAAGAGTCCCATCCTGTGAGTGTACCATAACCTTCTCGGGCCTGAATTAGAGTGCGTGGGTGCTTCCTGTCCAACATAACCAGTGTTTGGTGAGTTGGGTCTCAGAGACCTGGTGCTCTGCAGTGGACTGGGGTAGGAAAGGGAAGTCCTGGTGCCTGTGTTTGTATACTTTCGAATTTCTGTCAGGTTTTCTCTATAGTTGTCTCTGATTTTTTCCTTGAATAGTTATATGGTTTGTCTTGGTGCTTGTAAATGTTTAATAATTGGTTCTTCAAAGAAAAGAGAACTGATTTATGACATTTACTGATTTTTTTTGTAGTACAAACACAGTCAGTTCTTAGTTTCTATGAATTCCACTTCCCCATTTTTAACCAATTATAGACAAAAACCTCTGAAGAAGATAACTGTATTGAAGGTGTACAGAGAGACATTTTATTGTCTTTATCTGTTTTTATGTTTTTTTTATTCCTTGAATGCTTCATATAATATATTTTGATCACACTCATCTCCTTTCCCAACTCCTGGCAGATCCTCTCCCACCTCTTTAACCACCCAACTGCATATTCTATTTCACTTAAGACACACACACACATACACACCCACACATACACTCCCACAATATATGTGCACACACAAACACATACATACACACACAAAACCAAAACAACCCCCCCAAATGAGAAATAGCAACAACATCATCAACAATAACACCACACACACACACACACACACACACAGAGAGAGAGAGAGAGAGAGAGAGAGAGAGAGGGAGAGGGAGAGGGAGAGGGAGAGGGAGAGGGAGAGGGAGAGGGAGAGGGAGAGGGAGAGGGAGAGGGAGAGGGAGAGGGAGAGGGAGAGGGAGAGGGAGAGGGAGAGATTGTTCAATTTGTGTTGGTCAATTATTCCTGAGCATGGGGGCTGCCCTGAAATGTGGTTGAGACAGCTTGTGTCACTTCCATTGAGGAAGACAGACTCTCCCTCTCCCAGCAGCCATCAACTGTCAATAACTCTGTGACTAGGGGCAGGACTTCATGTCCATCTCCCCTCCTCCATACATACTGGTATTTTGTCTGGGTTGAGCCTTTGCAGATCTTGTGGGTGCTGCTGTCACAGTTTCTGAGTTTTTTCGGGTGTCTGCCTTGTTGTAGCTAGAAAACATGGCTTCCATGAGGTCATCTGCCACCTCTGGCTCTTATAAGCTTTCTGTCTTCCTCTTCCACATAGATCCTGAGCCCGGAAGGGAGGGCTATGATATAGAGACTCCCATTAAGGGATGAGAATTCCGGTCTCTTGCTCTCCATACACTGAGCTGGGTGAGTCTCGATGTACTTTTACCATCTATCTACTGCGAGAAGATTCCCTAATGAGGATGGGCAATGTCCTGATCAATGGGCCATTGGGAGTCATTTTACTACTGCGTCCATGTGGCAGAATAATAGTGGTAGGTTCTTCCCCAGGGCCCATAGCACTGTCAGTGTGGTCAAGAATCTGGCACTACATAGGCCATGGGTCCTAGAGACAATTTGAAGTATGACAGGAGATATGTGTAAGTTACATGCAAACACGATACCATTTTATATAAGGGACTTATCATCTACAGAGTTTGGTGTTTGTGGTGTGTGTGTGTGTGTGTGTGTGTGCGCGCGCACACATGCTCAGGAATCAATATCCAATGAATACTGACAGGCAATTATTGAAAGATATTTGACCACACTGCGAACCCTGAGATTATGTTATTTGCTGAAAAACCTGTTTTTAGTTGTGGTGTGGCTCAGTCTCAGCACACTTAATCCAACAGCTTTCTGCTTGAATACTGCAAACAGGATAAAATAATGTCAATCATAGGGCAAGATGTAGAACAAGCAACCAGCTGACAGGAAGTGAACAGGGGATTCCTGTAGAGAATAAGAAGGAATCAGGAAGCCGGATAGAGACACACCGGCTGTAGAAGGGGGAGGGACCTTGAGTTGGGAGGAGGTTGGGTGTGAGAACAGGGTTGTGAGAGCTTCCTGGTGACAGCAGGAAGCTGAGGAGGAAGGTCAGCTGGGTGTTTTTCTGCTTCTCTGAGCCACACAGGCTTCCACCTCAGCATGGGGTTCCTCAGTCTTCACTGGTAAAATCGAATGATTGAGATTTTGTTTAAAAGCAACATGCAATGGACTAAACTCTTTAATGGCTAACTTTGAGCCACCACCCTGGGGTGACTGGATAGAGAACTCCTAAACCCTACACTGCAGAGACTCCTAAGGGCTTGACCTACAAGTTTGTTCTTGTTTGTTTGTTTATAATGTTGTGAAAACACCATTATTCAATAGAAATCAAACTTCAAATTTCGATCTCCTCCTGGGCCAGGGGTAATTAACTATATAAGTAATTCTCTTGATGCTAGGTAGCATTAGTGAGTCCCAGTCAGCTGGACAGTTACGAAGGGGACAGCGCACCATAGCTGAACTCTTGTCTTCTGTGGGGTAGGTGTAAGGAATGCATTTCCCACTACTGTGAGCTGACCAGAACAATCCGACCCAAAGTCTAGGAGATCTGACTGTGTTCCTTCTGTCACGTGAGGCCCAGGCAGAGGGCTGACTGGATCCCAGCTGCCCTCTCAGCCCCGTAGGACATGCTTTCTGTGGAGAGGCTCAAGCCCTCTCTCTGCTGCTGTGTTAACTTTGTTCCAAGTCTTACTAAGCTCTGTTTCACACGTTGTCCGGTAGTCTGCGTCTGCTTTATTTAGATCTGTTTCCCAGTGCTGTGGTTCTCTCTAGATTTTGCGTTCTATTGTATTTCTTTCCCCTTTCTCCTTGTTATTGTTAATTTCAGAGTTGGAGTCACCTCTTACCAAAACACAGACAGCTCACACCATAAAAGGACTTGCTTTTTCATTGGAAATACTTTGTTACAAAGATTTAACATGCTCTGTGTGGTACACTAGTAAATATAACTTTAAAAGGAGAAAAAAATAGACCAAAATATTTAGCCATAATCCAGATACACAGACACACAGACAGACAGACAGACAGACAGACAGACACACACACACACACACACACACAGACACACACACACATACATACACACACACACAGACATACACACACACAGACAGACAGACAGACAGACAGACAGACAGACAGACAGACACACACACACACTTTCTGGCTCTGCATAGTTTGTGCTTGTTTCTCCTTGAGAACCCTACTCTTTGTACTGCTCATGTGGTGGGATTGGTCTTTGCCCAGCTGTGACCTGGTTAGCTCTTCAAGCTTCCTCCCTCTCATTTGGAGGGGTGCCCTGAAACTATTCAACTGTTCTAGGCGAATTGCTTCCCAGACTGGAGGGAAAACCCTACCAAATCCAGGCACTTGAAATCCAGCCATCTGAGGCTCATATAAATACAAACTTCAAAAGGCAAAGAGGGACATCTTCCTTTGACATGGTTTATAGTCCCATTTTTCAACAACAACAACAACAACAACAACAACAACAACAAATGTTCTTTTGGATGTGAATTTCCTTTTTTGTTTTTGTTTGTTTGTTTTATTGAGACAGGGTTTCTCTGTGTGATAGCCTTGCTTGTCCTGGAACTCACTTTGTAGGGGATTGGTTCTCCTCTCTCTGTGGATGCTCAAGTTCCTTAAATCAAATGGCATGTCGTTTGCATGTAACCCACCCACACCCTCTTCTATACCCTAAGTCCTCTCCAGAGTATACAATGTACATGCTATCTAAATGGCTGTTATGGGTCTGGGGCTCTAGCTCAGTGGTATACTATCTAGTGTGAACAAGTCTAAGAGTTTTAATCCACAGCACTTTGTGTAAAACACAAAGTCCTTTTTAGTAAGAGAAAAAAATCAAGGTCACAGTGATATTTCTAATATAAACATGACACCTTGGGACTTTTACTCAATAACTTTGATTTTTGCACTTATTGAAACTATCTCCCTATTACTAACAAGGATGTTTTAAGCATCTTTTATCTTTGAAACAACAACCAGGTTTCAGCAGATACTTAAAGAAGTCTGAAGAGTAAAACCAGAAACAAAAGAATGAAGGAAAGCATTATTATATAAAAAAGGCACTATCATCAACACCCCTGGATTCTTAAGAGACGACGATACTGTCTCTACAGGACTCCTGCAAAGAAATCTTACTCTGAGTTCCAGTTAGGTTTCTGTGCTGTGATAAACTTGATCAAAAGCAACTTAGAGATGGGGACAGTTCATTTCATCTTACAGCTTACAGTTTATCATGAAGCAAATCAGGGCAGGAACTGAAGGCAGGAGCTGAACCAGAGGCCATGGAGGAGTGCTGCTTACTGGCTTGCTCCTTAGGACTTTCTCAACCTGCTTTCTTATACAACCCAGGATCATCTGCTAAGGGATGTCACCACCTACAATGGGCTAGCCCTTCCCATAGCAACCATTAAGCAAAAGAAAAAAATGTTCCTATTCTCCTATAAGCTAATCTGAAAGAGAAATGTTCTCAATCGAGGTCCCTTCTTCCCAGATGACCCTAATATGTGTCAAGTTGACAAAGACAAAAATAAACCAAACAAAACAAAACCTAACCAACATATTTATGTTCAGAACTTTCATTGTAAGTAACATGGATTCTGAGATTTTAAAACTACGGATGTGTGACACGCTAAAATTAGTAAATACACTATCAGCAGACAGGCAAACTAAGCTTTTAAAGATGTCAAGACAGAAAGTCCTTGCCTCTCATTTTCAAATGTATATATGTTCCTCAACTCTCTTCTTTCTGAAAACAAAACACTGTAAACAATGACAATCTAGGAATAAAGAATACACCTTGAGCAGAGACTGTGGTCTCTAAGTTCATTTCTCAATTAAAAGGAATGACAGTTCTTTGCAAACACACCACAAGAACGCAACAAGCCAGTCTGAAATGAGGGAAATTCCATAGTACCCATGACCGTATTCCTTCTTCAAGTAAAGAGCGTGGTACAAAGGTCAGGGACAAATGTCTGTGCATGGACCTCTGGTGGATCTCAAACAGCCCACCTCTAAAGACAGCAGAGAAAGTGGAGGTTTGGAGGGATGGTTCAGTAGAAACCTAACATTCTGGGTTCCATCCCCATGACCCCATGCCCCAGTGACCCAGTGACCCAGTGACCCAATGACCACATGATGGTGAATGAAGGGGAAAACTGACTCTCACAAGTTTTTTCCTCTGACCTCTACATCCATGCCATGGCTGCCCCCTCTAAAGTTTAAAAGAGAATGGGATGCTGGATATTTTATGTTACAAAAAAACCCCCATTGTTATAGATGTAGAAATATCGGTGTTAATTCTTTTTAATGTGCTATCAGTGGGTTTCACATCACTCACAGATGACCTTTGTAACATTTGGGATCCACTTAGTATACCTAGAGAAAAACTGGGCAGGGCAGAACAAATTTGGCAGAACACTGGTAGAAATAAGTTAGTCCCTGCCAGTTCATTATGATATTTCCTTATGTCTCCCTGCTAACCTTTATAA
This sequence comes from Mus musculus, assembly GCF_000001635.26. Classification (NCBI taxonomy): domain Eukaryota; kingdom Metazoa; phylum Chordata; class Mammalia; order Rodentia; family Muridae; genus Mus; species Mus musculus. Next base: position 19,709,742 of record NC_000080.6, on the reverse strand, counting down.
ACTTAAACTGTTAACTTTATAAAGGTCTACTGAAAAAAGACTTATTTAGAAACACCACAGAAGACCCCGAAACAGAATGAAGAGCTTAGTTAGAGTAAGGATGATATAAAATAATAAACCACATTAATTAAAGATGTACAGGTCATCAAAAGAGATTCAGCTCAAATCCCATGATGCTCCAGGCTTCAAAGCTAGCAAAGAGTGTTTAAAACCTCCCCAGGCCACAGATGGATCCCTCAGAGAGCTGCCGCTCCTGTGGAGGTCAGAGGTTGATGGTCCCTGTGCTGCTTGAAGGCGCATGCGCCAACTGCAAGCACAGCCCTTTCATTCACAAAGCCAATTTGGACAAGGACTGAACAGTGGAGACAGTCTCCACATATTTAAGCAGATGCTGCTAGTCATGGTGGACACCGGGAACCGGGGCAGCTGCTGGGGAATGTCACTAAGGGTCCTAGGAATAGCTCCTACCCGGAGCGCGTGTGGCTTTGGCTTTGTTCCCTTGCTGTATTGCTGGAGGGTCTCTTTCTTTAGCCTGTCTCCGTTGCAGCTCCTAAAACATTTGCCTCACCCCTGTACAGGATTTCACTCTATTTAGAGAGCTCCTGGTGTTTCCTGGTAGCTGGTGATTCATTTTTCTCCCTTGAATCTTCTCTGTGGCCGGAGCTTTGTCCCCCCACCCCCACCCCCAGCCCCCAGAGAACAAAAGGTGCTCATTAGATTGTTTTTGGCTGGAGCCGGAGCTGGACCATTGCCCCCCACACAGGCCAAGACCTGGGGGCTCTTGCAGCCCACTTAGGTTGCCCCGAGTATTCTGAGATAAATGCTAAGGGTTTAGCTACTTGGCTTTTAGATACTTGGCTTTCTGACTCAAGTGATGCTTTAGGCGATTCATCCATTGTCTGAGATTTCTAGTAATAGTCATGAAATCTGGTCTCTGCCCCTTGTGTTTGTAAGATACAACATAAGTTCTGCTCATTTTCAGAACTGGAGACATACCTTCTCATGTCTACGGGCCCAGTAAGATGAATATCGCTTCTACATCATGTTTGAAAGGCTGCTATGACAGAGGTCGGCTCCTAAGAAGATGGGTCAGAACTCAGTTTTAAGTTAAGAATTCCATCTTCTCAGTCCAGTCCCCAAACCACAGCTGGATCAAGAGGAATTTTGGTTGCGTTTTATTTCGCCAAACAGAATCGCATCATTTTGGGGAATCAGAAGGGCGAGGAGTGAGTTAAGCCAGAGTCATGCTTGCCAAACATAACGCCTTCAGAATCACAGAATCACAGGGCGCTACCCAGCACCAGGCAAGAAAACCAAAGTCCAAGGAGTCAGTTGTCACAGCAAAGATAGTGAACCCGTGTTCCCCAAACAGCTTTCTAACTGTCAGCCTGGGGCACAGAGGGGTGTCTTTCTTACTGTTCCACTCTTCTCTGCTCATTCCTGAAAGCTGCCTTACTCCTTCTGCAGCATGGCTCTGACCCATGTGCAGGTCTCTCCCAGGTCAGAACTGCTCTTCTGTCGTCAGTGCCACGGCTGTGGCGCTCACTCCACTCATAGGCTCTGCACAGTCTGCAGATGAAAGGACCTACCTGAGTCTTCGCCCACATGGCTTCCATTGTCTGGAAGGCTTATACAAAGTCCTCCTGCCATTTAGAGACAGGATGATGCCTCTTCTTCTATGGCTGTCATTCGTCTTCCCTAGGTGAAAACGAGCTCCTCTCCCCCACCTCCCGCACTGTGTGTGTGGACTTTGATTTGCCTGGTGTGATACTGTAGTTAATTATGAACAAGTGGGGACTTGACTGTAAATTCCTTTAAGCTGGCGACAGGATTTGAAGCCAGGATCTTATTTATAGCTCTAGCAGTTACTCATTGAGACAATGTTAAAAGAAAAAAAAAATAGTTCTCTTGAGGCAGGCTGAAGTTTACTATTTTTGGAAACCCAACAGCATTTACACAGAGAATTCTAAAGAGGTGAAATTTGGCATTTTCTGTTTCTCCTCTGATAATTTTAGATACACTCAAGGATATTTTTATCTCTACACTATGCCATAGATGAGAACAGGGAGGGTCCTCTTTTCCTGTTTCCTTACATTATAGTCCATGTAAAGCTCAAATAAGCGTGCTTCCTAAGTAGCTTGTGTGGAGGAGGAAACCCTTTACTCAGTGCTGGGGGGTTGGGGGGGGCAGAGACTGATGCACGGGGAGGGAAACCATGACGTAGCTGTAGCGGGGTAAGTTCCCCAGTTATAGGCTCAAACCAGCTCCTGCCCCATTAAATGGGAAACACCGTCCAAGGAACAGTTGTCAAGCACCCCTGCCTGCTATTAAAGAAACCTCTGAAAGACAGTCAGCCCCAGGAGCAGAGAAGCCCTGAGCCTGCTCTGGACAGCACCAAGTTCTGTGAATGTGCCCCTGGAACCCAGTATTTACACTTACCAACCTTCCTCAGCAGGGAAACAGACTGGCCATTGAGGTGAGTCCCTCCACAGGCATGGACAACACCCATCCAGTTACAGGGCGTGGATCAAATTAGCAAGCATGTGGTGTGTGTTAAAGCCGTTCTCAGTCTCTGGACTGGTAGCATCTGAGGTTAGTGGTTGAGAAGGCTCATTCTCAGGCCCCACCCCAAAGCTGGCTCCTTGATCCTCCTCATACACAAATGGAGCTGGTCCTGGTTTAGCTGAGTGGGGGAGTCTCTACCAGCTCAGTGTCCCAAATAAAACAACCCTGCTTGCCAAAGGCAATGCGGGCCTCTGAGCCTTCTCTGCTGTCTTCACAGAAGTCTGAGGCCCTTAGGACATAATACTTGGGAAAATCGGTTGGAAATCAGAAGGGCTCTATGGGTATAAGTGCTGTTAAAGAGATGTGCCAAAGGGAAACACAGGAGGAGAGGCAGAGACTCTGCTGACAGATCTTAGAAACTACTCTTAAGCCCTAAAGAGTCTTGAGCTGCTTACATGTCTTTCTCTGTTATTTCTTCCTGTCTGTCCACTTCTACCTGAAACTAAGATGAAACAGAATGAAGGCAGCAATGTGAACCAGGTCTGCAGAAGGAGGTTCTTGGTGGCGGTCACCGTCCCTGGCTGGCAGAAGACCTCTGGCGCCCTCTAGAGGAGAAACTGGAAAAAGTCCCTTTTAGGTCTCAAGTCCAGGGCTGCCTTTCCCTCGAGTGACAGGAAAATTTCATGGCTAAATTTATAAAATTGGCATCACATACTAATAAGGAAGTTTATTTTAAAGTGATTCTTTTGCGTACATATATAATTTATCATTTGGTAAAGATGGAAACAAATTTGCGAGGTAATGGTTTTTATACCAAGATGGTCAGCAGGATGTGGAGCATCTTAAACGTTTACAGAGTTGATCGATAGTTTGATCTTATAATCAATCGTCAGTACTGAGGACACGGCTTCACTTAAATATGTAGTACATATGACAAAAAATATAATTAGGGCCATTTTGAAAATTATATCCTAAGCCCAAGTCCCTAAATCCGAGAGAGAGAGAGAGAGAGAGAGAGAGAGAGAGAGAGAGAGAGAGAGAGAGAGAGAGAGAGAGAGAGAGAGAGGAGGGGGAGAGGCGAAGGGGAGGGGAAGGGAGGGGGAGAGGGAGGGGGAGGGGGCTAAGGGGAGGGGAAGGGAGGGGGAGGTAGGCAAAGAAAGGTGCAAATAACACAGAAAACAGGACCCCATGTCATGAATCAAGGCCTCCGGGAATCTGGGAAGTATATTTTGAAGACATACTTCTAGACAACCTTCCTGCTCAGTGGCCCACACAGTAATTTCGTCTACAACTTCTTCTGAGAGATGATGGACAACCGACACAGATCAGGATGAGTTGGAGCCCGCTGGGAGACCGCCTGCGTGTTATCCTCCTCCCCCTAGCGGAGGGTCGCCCACAGTACAGCCGGCAACAACAGGGCTCTCCTTAGGTTGTGGTTTCCATGGGGATGCGGCGACCTGTTATTTTACAGCCACATCTCCCACATTTGCTTGTGTTGGGTCCTTCTGTGACTAAAATACTGGAGAAAACCGTTTTTTCACTTGTTTTCGCCTGCCTCCGCCGCTTTCCGAGGGCTCAGCAAAGTACTCCCTTCTTCTAAGTTAGTTTTCTCTCACCACCAGATCGTTTCAGATGTCCCTGGCTGCTGAAGACATGGCCATGGTACCCTGTCCTTTGCTCTCGGTCTTTGGTGCGAGTCACTCTACACTGCAAACCCTGTTTGGTGGGTCTTCCCCAACTGCAGAGAGCTGTGAGAACAGGAACTTTGTCCACACCTTTGGGCACAGAGCAGCAGAGGGGCTGCCTCACCTTTTCCTAGGATTAGCCTTGACTTGGAGCATAGACCTCTCGTCCATCCTTCCTTCTCCCACAGAGAGACGCAGGTCAGGTAAGTTCTTCCCTTCCTTGGGGCCTTGCTTTTCTGCTGTACACCCTACTTGGGAAAGTGTGGTTCTTCTTGAGTAACTATGGACCACGGTTTGTGCTGACAGGAGCACCTACCTAATCATGGCTTGAAAGGGATTTGCTTGGATATAAAATTTCTCCACTAGAATTCAAGTTCCATTCCCCCTTCGTTTCCTTTATGTAGGAGCCATTGTGCATTAATTTTGTGTTTTGTGGAAAGGAAAGCTAGGCGTTTTGCTTTGTTCTCTCGGAATGCTGGCGATTGAATTCGGATCCCGCACACGCCAGCTAAGCACTGTATCCCAGAACTGCATCCTTTGTCTTTTCTCTGGAGAGAGTCTCACTAAGTTGCCCAGGCTGGTCTTGAACTCACTCTGTAGATAAGCTGGCCTTGAACTTGTAGTCTTCCCGCTTCTGTTTGCTGAGTAGCTGGTATTTCAAAAGTGTTTTCTTCTTGAAAAGGACTTGTGACCACTTGAGGCTGGGGATGGGTGCGGAGGACTTAGATCAAGATCTTTGGTGGTAATGCTCCTAAAGGCACTTAAAGTAAAAGTTTCTATTTTTTTCTGATTTTTATCTAAATATCAGAGATACACTGAGATTGAAATCATACTGAAAGATTTATTTATTTTTATTTCATATGTATGACTGTTTTGTCTGCATGCCGTGATTGGTGCCTACAGAGACCAGAAGAGGGTTCCAGAACTGAGGGTTCACAACTCCTCAGAACTGGGGTTGTGAGCCACTAAGTGGGTGAGCGCCTTTAACCACGGAGCCATGTCTTCAGTCCCTTGAGAACACTCTTATCTCAGAGTGGAGAGAAAGTTTGATGTAGACAGCCATCAGACTGTACAACTGGTTAGGTTCGATTTTCAATCACATCTCCATTTCTTATTAACTTGAACAAACGGTGACGCTTGATCTGGCAGAAGGATTGGAGGCAGGCACAGTTCTTCAGAGGAAAATGGCAAGTAGATTAAAATATTCCTGGGATAATAAAGTATGAGCTCCTTACATATCACAACTTAGAGATACACTCCAGCAGTGTCTACAACTGTATCAGGAATGAAAATCAAACCCAAATAAGCAAAAAGGAGTGCCATTAAACTATAAGCTGGAGACATCTGGAGTCTGCTGGGTTACAGGCTCATCTGGATCCAGACGTACAGATGGCATTCTCAGACCTCTAGTTTATGCTCCAGGCCCTATATAAGCTCTTTATAGCAGCTCAGCTTTGAAATCAGAGGCAAACAGAAACCAGTACCTGTGGTCCATTGGAGAGGGATGAGGTCAGAACTCTGTACAGGGGATGGTGAAAAGCCATTTTCTACAGAAGTGATGGGTAACGCATATGCAATCTGAGTAAAACCGAGAGATGCACGCCACAGCGATTCAGGATCGACTGCACCTCTATTGGCTTCTGCTTTCAAGGGAACGCCCAGTGCTGTTCCTTCTTATCCTAAAGACCCCAGCGATCATTCTCTGATGCTTTATTAGTATATCTGTGTATATATTTACAAATTATGATAGTAATCACTAATGAGTTTCCCTTGCCGTGTGCCCACATTGTACTAACTACTCTACATTACGCCGTTTCCCCCTCACTGTCTCAGCCCATTGTGTTTACATGCATGTAGTACTGGGAACCAGATACAGGGTTTCTCACATGTATTAAGTCCATGTTCTAAGACTGAAATACACCCCCAAATATTTTAGTTTTCTTTATTCTTTTCAGGTTTTTTCTCCACTTGGGATAGGAAAATGTATTTATTTATTTATTTTTTGGCTTACAGTTTGAGAGCCTACAGTTCCTCATGAACAGTCAGGTGTGACAGACTGAAAGGCTGGGTCTGCTGTGGTGGGAACACAGGGCTGCTTGTTCACACGCTGGTGGCTGGGCAGGAAGCAGAGTAATTGAGTAGAAGCAGGGTGGCTGTAACCCTCAAGGCCAACTCTCCGCCCTGGGGACTCGGGTCCTCCAGCGTGACCTTTGCCTTCTAAAGGTCTCTAAGCCTGATCAGTGCCACCAGCTGGGGACCAAGTGCTCAAACAGGTGAACCTATGGGAGACATTCCACATAAAAACTATATACCATTCTGTTCCTGACCCCCATAGACTCATGCCCACCTCACAGTGCACAATGCATTGAGTGGGACTTAAAGATCTTTGTAGTCTTACATTATTCAAAAGTTCAAAGTCCAAAGTTTCTTCTGAGACTCAAGGCAAACACTTAGCTGTGAATGCAAACAAAACAAAACAAAACAAAACAAAACAAAACACTAAAAAAAAAAAAAAAAAAAAAAAACAACCCCCAAAGTAATAACAGACAGACAACAGCTTGGATTGACAACTCCCTTTCTAAAAGGAAGGAACAAAAACTTAGAGAAGAAAGACTAGATCAAGGCAAAACTGAAACCTAAGGGGGGGAAAAACATGAAACCCAGAAGCCCCATGGCCAGCATCTTCAGATTGTAGTTCTATCACCTAGGCTTAAACGGAGTTCATTATTGATGTCCCAAAGCTCTGCTCCCCGAGGCACGTGTAGTTTTTCTTTTGAGCCAGCTTTACTATACGCCTGTAGTTTCCTCAGCGAGCCCCCTGTTCCTGGCGTTTACAGCACCCTCGAATATCCACTTTGGCATAGTGTTCATGCGAAGTAGCTTCCCAAGCTCTCCCGCACACTGCCTGATTTTCTAGAACTTCGGTAAAAACCCTGCAATCCCATAAAGACTGTGTTCTACATGTCTACAAATCTAGGACCTCGTGAGGGGCACTTCCCATTTCAGCCACTAGCTCAAGCTGTAGCTTGGTTCCATTTCACTGGTGGTTACAGGAGCACCTCTGAGCTTCTGGCTAGACATGGGAAAACTGATCCCTTCGTCGTTCAACTTGAGTAGGAGGCCGGGGGAAAGCTCGGTTGGTTCAGGCATTGGCTCAAATGGCATCATTTTCCACATCTTTCTTCTCTACATTTTTACCTTTAATTCTCACTATAAACCTCATTAAATGTGGTCAGTAGTGATCATTTTGTGCAGTCTTGGAATTCCTTCTGCTCTGTTAATTTATCTTTTATTTTTGAGTTTAGTTTTGCTCAAAATTTCAAGTCGAAAGAAGAACGTAGCCAGGTTTTTTTTTCTTTCGTTTTGCATTTTTCTTTTATTGAAAATGTTTTTCAGACAATACATTCTGATTATGGTTTCCTCTACCCAACTCCTCTAAGATCCTCTTTCGCTCTCCTTCAATCTGAACCCACACCCTTTCCATCTTTCCTAGAAAACTAAGAGCCATTTAGAGAATAATGATAAACCAGTCTGCCTCAAAGTCAACTTAAAGAAAAAAAATGTTCATTTTTGTTTATGATTAAATATGTTTTTCAAGGATTGGGCTATACCCCACAGATAACCTTTACCCAAATATTCTGTACTACCTGTTCCAGGACTGGCAAACATGCCCTTTTTTTTCTAAAAGTAATTATGACTGCCTGTTGTTATGACCACCTGTTATGACCACCTGTTGATATGACCACCTGTTAATATGACCTCCTGTTGTTATGACCACCTGTTGTTATGACCACCTGTTGCTATGACCACCTGTTGCTATGACCACCTGTTGTTATGACCACCTGTTGCTATGACCACCTGTTGATATGACCACCTGTTATGATCACTTTGTAGTGATGCTCCCTTTATAACTGTCTTTGTCTCAGGAAGTTGTTATGATCAACTTGTTATGTTTATGTTCTGTTTCTGTAACCTCACTTATTTGCCTACCAAATCCCCATTTGGAAATTCCCTACTCCTGCACCATAAAAACCTCGAATTCACCAGTGCCCAGTGCTGATTTCTAGAACCCCGTCTTAGGGAGATACAGCCTGTGGGTATGAGTAAAGAAATCTTGCTTCAATGAACTGTACACTTTAATTAATTTGACCATACTCTGGGTAGGTGGCCTTTATCCTTGCATCCGTGGGAATAACAAATAATAATAATAATAATAATAAAAAAGATAAAACAAAAACAAACAAAGCAGACTAGGACAAAACCAACAAATGTAAGAAAAAGAGTCAAAGAAAAAGCACAAGAAACACATATAGATGCAAAGACACACATTTGCACAGGAGTCCCATTAAAACACAAAACCAGAAGCCACAATCCACAAGCAAACATCTGTAAAGCTTTTCTTTTAATGTCCTGATAAAATACAGGACACAGATCCCCCAGGGATGCCATTGACTTTGTTTGCTGTTGGCCATCTACTCCTGAGCATGGGTCCTGCCCTCAGGAGTGGTTTATATCCCCAGTGGGACAACCTTACATCAAATGGCTACTGTGGCGCCTTTTCACACACCACAGCACGCGAGTGACCTCCAGGCTCCCTAGGTATCACAAGCACCAGCGGTCTTCCCAGCTTTTCTCACCTGTCTTCTACTCTAAGCTTCTCCAACTGTTAAGCACCCCGCGCCCATCTTCTTATGTCCTTATCACTCTACTCTCTTGGTCCCCTCTGTCTTGGTCTCCCTTAGTCACACTCTCTTTGTTTTCCGCTCTCTCTCCCCATGTTTCTTTCCTCTCACAGCCAGGTCCAGTGTGCTGGCCATGTTCAGCCTGCTATTTACTCTCTCTGTTCTAGACTCTTCAAGATGCCTCTGGTTGTACTTTCCTTCATACTTACAATAAAAACCTTCCCCTCAACCATATCTGAGAGCAGTCCTGTCACCAGTGTATACACGCTGAGAAAAGCAAGTTTTCATTTACAAGTGATCAGTTGGAGATAGCGTCTAAGTTTGGGATGGAGGCTTGTGTCTACCCCAGCGGGCGCAGACTGTGCGGGCTCTGTGCATGTTGCCACAGTCTCTGTGAATTCCTATCTTGTCAGCCCTGATGGGTTTCCAGGGCCTTATCTTTGTGTTGCTTTCATTCCCTCTGGCTCTGAAATTCTTCCCACCTTCTCTTCTGCAGAGTTCCTGCGCCCTGGAGCGGGGAGGGGTTTGATAGAGCCATCCCATTTAGGCCTGAGGTTTAGAGGGTCTTACTCTATGCACACTTGTCTGGCAGTGGGTATCTGTATTCACTTCCATCCACTGCAGAGGAAGCGTCTCTTATAATGGCTGAGCAAGGCATTGATCTATGAGTGTGGCAGAGTGTTTTTAGGAGTCATTTTATGGCTAAATTTCTTTAGAATTTGGTTTTACCCTAGATCCCTGGCCTATCTTGTTTCAGGTTTTTGGTCACTCACAAAGTGTCAGGGATAGATTCTATCTCTTGAGGCTGTCCTTCAGTCAAATCAGACATTGGTTAGTCACACCCACAGCTGTGTGCCACCATTGCCCTAGTACATCTTGCAGGTAGGTAGGTAGTCATTGTAGACCAAAGGTTTTGTGATGGTTTGTATATGCTTGGTCCAGGGAGTGGCACTATTAGAAGGTGTGGCCCTGTTGGAGTAGGTATGGCCTTATTGGAGTAGGTGTGGCATTGTGGGTGGGGGCTTTAAGACCCTCATCCTAGCTGCCTGGAAGTCAGTATTCTGCTAGTAGTCTTCAGAGGAAAATGTAGAACTCTCAGTTCCTCTTGCACCATGCCTGCCTGCCACGGACCAGGCCCATTCACCCCCCCCCCCCCCAATCCGTGGGAATCAGGGTTTCAGACAGATGGGCAAAGAGTCAGTGAGAATTGACAGACAGACAGACACAGACACGAGAGAGTGTGCTGAATCTGAATGTATTGTCATAGAGCGAACACCAGTCTTATATAATACAGAAAAGAAAGAAAGAAAGGGGTAGGCTGTCACAGCAGGCAAAGTACTTTGAAATATCTGACACAAAACAGAGGAATGACTTCAAAGGACTTATAGGAGTCAGCTAATATTTACAGTAAAGATAAAACAGCCCTGCCTAGGGTCAGCTAATGGCAGGTAAGGATTTCACACCCTAGTTACAATTTGTGCTACTCCTTTGAGCCTTTTGAAAGCTAGCACCAGGGGGTTCTGCTCTAGCAGACCTTCTCATGAATAATGCAATACCACAACCCTCCTATTTCCTAGGCCTTGGCAAATTCTTGCATATGAGTGTAACTTGGCTGTTTTTTTTCTCCCCCCCCCGCCCCCCCCCCAGACAGGGTTTCTCTGTATAGCCCTGGCTGTCCTGGAACTCACTTTGTAAACTCAGAAATCCGCCTGCCTCTGCCTCCCGAGTTCTGGGATTAAAGGCGTGCGCCACCACGCCTGGCTCTTGGCTGTTCTTTTAATTATCTGTAGGGAATCTCCATTTGTCAAAAGAATTTACCAACTTTCTTCTAGTATGCAATGTAGTACACCTGGCTGTAATGAAGATTCTAAGTATACTTTGCTAAGCTTGCCCTGAGACTTCTAACTCTTATCCAGTAAAATACTGTAAGAAAGCATGCAAGACCCTCCACAATATTGCAGGGACAAATCTGGGGCATTCTAGCTATGGGAATGCCAAGGTTCCAAGAGGCTATTTCCTTGAAACTCTGCCTCAGGACTGCTTCCAGGTTTCTAAACCTGTAATGCGAGTCACTACTGGAGTGGATGTAGCACCTGCCTGGATGCTGCCATGTTCCTGCCGTGGACTGAACCTCTGAACCTGTAAGCCAGCCAGTGAAATGTTGTCTTTATAAGAGTTGCCTTGGTCGTGGTGTCTGTTCACAGCAGTAAAACCCTAACTGAGACAGGTTTGTAGCTGGGTTGGTTTTTACCTTTCTCCTCTGATAATATGCAGAATACCTTCTAATGTCATGGACCCAGTCTGTAAGTGGTGAAGGCTCTGAAGTTATGCTGCATTTCCAAGGGTCCATCATAGTAGGGTTGCTGGGCTCTAGTGGGGACATATTGTTCTGGCTATTATCAGTTTTATTTTTATGATGGCTTTAAGCAACTGGGGTTGGGATGAGTGTAATTTAGGTGTTAGTATCTGGTCTTGTGTTTGTTGAGTGGGTTATTCTGTTCCTAGGCTTGCCCCCCTCTCTGGATCAAGTACAGGGTGGTGGCTGTGGGTTGCCTGGTAGAGAATGCTTCTGAGGGTCTTCCAGGTGTGGCCACTGAGGGTCCACGTAGAACATGTTTCTAGGTATTAAGAGCTGTGCTAAGGAGGAGGGTGGGTTAGAACTGTAGGGTATGTGTGTGTGTACTGGAGGTAGGAAAGCTGTATCTCTCACCAGAATTCTCATAGTCTCCTGGTAATCGAGGCTTAGAGGAAGGGGAGTTGCAGAAGGTCGTCTGCTAAAAAGCTGGAGATGAGGCTGGGGGGTTGGATTTGGAGGATGGGAGGGAGAATGACTATTGCCTACCAGCTTCCTTGGTGGGCACTGCTGGCAGGGTTCCAGGGAGTGTCTCTCAAAGTTGGTAGTTGAGACAAAGGGATGTGGTGGTGGAGAGAGGATATGTGACCCGTGGAGAAAGAGGGACACAAGAAGAAGAGAAGGACACAGCATATGGTTTGCTACAAAGCTGGGGTCAAGACTGGGGCACCAGAATTGTGAGGAGGCAGGATTTTCTCTTTGTTCAAACATATGTGACATAAATGGTCTTTAGTTCAATTCCTGGTAGAATCCCTGTTCTCACTTGAAACGTCATGAATCCAACCTTTCATTGTTGTCAGTATTCCATTCCACATGGCTATGAGACTACAACATTAAGTTCTATGTACAGCATGATAAGGCTTTGCCAGCCCATACTCTCCAACAAACCAGTCCCTCAAAACTATGACCCACACAGTGAGGTTTATTACAGTAATGACACCACTTCTTGGTCCCAATTTTCTGTGTTAGTTACTTTTTTCATTGCTTTGACCCAATACCCTGCAAGATACAACATAAAACAAGAGGACTTACTCTGGCTCATGGTTTGGAGGGCTCTGCCCATCTTGGCAGCAAAGGAATGGCAGCTGAAGCAGCAGTGTCTGTGGCAGGGGAATAGGGATGTGGAGAGACATCAACATTGGCATCTGAAAGAGGCCAGTTGACACAAATAGACCAGAAACCTTTCTCTATCTGGGTCCATGTAACAAACAGAGCATGTTCAAGAAAACTGTGCACTATAGAAATGTGAGAGGAGGTAGGTACTATAAAAATGACCTTTTAAGAGTCATAAGTCGGAATTACTCATAAATGGTGCCCAAGCAGGACCCAAAGCCTAAATTCCAGGAGGGAGAGCGAGTGCTGTGCTTTCACGGGCCTCTTCTTTCTGAAGCGAAGTGTGTAAAGGACAAACAAGTGAAGTACTTCATTCGTTACAGTGGATGAATGGGTGCCAGAAAGCAGGGTGCTCAAATACGTGGACACCAATTTGCAGAAACAGTGAGAACTTTAAAAGGTCAATCAGGAACAATATGTAGACGGAAAGACGAGAGGGGCTGCTCCAGGGAGGAAGACATCTGGTCTGCAACAGAAAAATGTTGAAGTGAAAACAACAACAACAACAACAACAACAGTAACAAACAACAACAACAAAAACAACAACAAAGAACAAGCAGAAAACACCTAGAAACAGAACTAATAAAGCATGAGAAACACTGTGTGTGTGGTGATTTAAGCTGCCAGAATTGTGTTTGTATTACCAGAGAAAGGATGGTCTTTTAAAAGAGTATTGGAGAACTAGATATCTATGTGTAAAAAAAATTAAACTGGACAATTATCTTACTCCATACACAAGTCAACTCAAAATAGATGAAAGGCTGACATAGCACACACTTTTTAAAAAAAATTTATTTATTTACTATATGTAAGTACACTGTAGCTGTCTTCAGACACTCCAGAAGAGGGCATAAGATCTCATTGCAGATGATTGTGAGCCACCATGTGGTTGCTGGGATTTGAACTCAGGATCTTTGAAAGAACAGTCAGTGCTTTTACCTGCTGAGCCATCTCACCAGCCTATGGCACACACTTTTAACCCAGCTCTCAAGAGGCAGAGGCATGCAGGTCTCTGTGAGTTCAAGGCCAGCCTGGTCTAAATAGTGTGCTACAGGTCAGCCAGAGCTACATAGTTATACCCTACATAAAGAAGTAAGTAAATAAATAAATACACACACATGCGCGTGCGCGCACACGTGCACACACACACACACGCACACACACACACACACACACACACACACACATACACACACACTTTTAAGTAAAGACCCCAAATGATAAACCTCCTGGAGAAAAACAGAAGGGAACATTTTCATAATATTGGTCTTAGCAATCCTTTCTCACATTTATCTTGTGCTGGAGAAAGAATAATGGAATTCAGGCCAGAAATCCTGGGCTGCAGGTTTACTATCAATTGTCTCCAGAGCCCCCACTTTCTCACCAGCAAGGTAAGAGGGATCCCAGGCAGTGAGACTGAGAATAGGCAAGTGGGGCTGTGTCACAGCAAGGAGCTTCATCAGAGCAAAGGAGACACAGAAGAGTGAAGCAGCAGTTCACAGAATTAGAGAAGATATTTGCAAGCCATCTATTGAAACGAGATAGGTATCCAAGATGTAAAGAAAAATTTTACAATAGCTAGAAAAGAAGTAGCCTTTACAAAAGGTCATAAAATCTGAAATATATCATTAAAGAAGGGAAGCAATGAAAACAGTGAAGGGCCATGAAAAGATATTCAATAAACCAACAAATCAGAGGAATGGGAATGAGGGTATATGGCCTCACATTTGCTAATGTGATTGTCAGAAGAAGAGGAAGAGAAGGAGGAGGAGGAGGAGGGAGGAGGAGGGAGGAGGAGGAGGAGGAGGAGGAGGAGGAGGAGGAGGAGGAGGAGGAGGAAAAGCAACAGCGGCAGCAGCAGCAGCAACAACAGCAGCAACAAAATGCAGAAACCAATATGTGCTAACAAACATAGGAAGAAAGTAGAATTGGTACACACAGTTGGTAGGGATATAAAATGATGTGGCCACTGCATTATCAAGGTTCTAAAAAAAGAGAGCTACTGTCTGATCCATCAACCCCACTTCTGAATTTTATCCAAAAGAATTAAAACCAGCATCCCACGGAGATTCTTGTGTTCGTGCTTTTATTGGAACACTATTCACAATACCAAGAGGTGAGAACAACCGAAAAGTCCATCAATGCGTGAGCGAGAAAAGAAGATGGATTATACACTGTGCACATTTATAGAAAAAGGGCATCTTGTCATGATATCACATGACTGCCCCTCAGAGGACATTATCCTAAGTAGAAGAGGCCATTCATAGAAGAGCACACTTAGGATGATTCCAGTTTTAGGAAATATCTATAGCAAAAAGTGGAGAGAGGGTTGGCAGGAAGGAAGATTGAGAGACAAAGGAATTGCTGTAGACGTAGAGTTTAAGTCATGCAAGCCAGGAAAACTCCAGAGGTCTGCAGGGACTCTAATGCCACACAGCACTGAGGTCTGCAGGGACTCTCATGCCACACAGCATTGAGGTCTGCAGGGACTCTCACGCCACACAGCATTGAGGTCTGCAGGGACTTTCATGCCACACAGCATTGAGGTCTGCAGGGACTCTCATGCCACACAGCACTGAGGTCTGCAGGGACTCTCACGCCACACAGCACTGAGGTCTGCAGGGACTCTCACGCCACAAAGCACTGAGGTCTGCAGGGACTCTCACGCCACACAGCACTGAGGTCTGCAGGGACTCTCACGCCACACAGCATTATAGTCATCATTGACAAAACTGCATGATATGCTTACATTTTAAGGGGGTAAATATAACACTGAGTTATTTTTCTAAATTGTGTACCCTTTAAAACAAAAATCTCCATGATGTTTGAGAGTGACAGAAAGAGCTATGGGGCCCTTGCCTTGTTTAATGAAGTTTGGCCAGCAGCTGTGCACTGGTGGACACAGTGGGAGCAGCTGAGTAAACATGATTATAGTTTCTAAAGTTTGTAAGATAATCACATGTAAGAAGGAAACAGCTCTTACTCCTGGGGTCTCTGTGGCTAGTATGTGCCTAGGGATTTGATCCTGGATTTTATTTCTTAGATTTTATTTTATAGGACAGCAGAAATTGAAATTTATCTGCTATCTATCTATCTATCTATCTATCTATCTATCTATCTATCTATCTATCTCTATCACCCATGCGCACTCTCATGCATGTGCGCATACACACACACACACACACACACACACACACACACACACACACACACACACATTTCACAATAAAGTGACAGGGCAAGCGTTTGTTTAGCTGAAATGACCATAAATGCCCATGTATGCCTAAGCAGGTTCAGACCCTTACTTGGAATTGAGGGAGAGTGATGTACTTCACATGAATTTGGAAGTGGTGCTGAGTCAGCTTGGAGAAGCAGCTTGGGGACCATGGCTGAAGAGACTACTCAAGGCCCAGAGAAAGGTCTCTGGGACCTTCCTGAGGATAGAATAGCAATGAAGAAATCCTATGTCACATATTTTCTCTCATATGTGGCATCTTGTAATAACATGTGTGTGCCATCTGAGGAAGGGAGTCCACTCAGACATTCGCCCCAGTTTTAGCTCACCATTCAAGGTTTGGCAGCATGCCCATATTCCAGTCCAGCTCCAGCTTGCTCTTGGAGGAAGCAGGCCATGTTGCTGCTGAGACTTTGGCCTCAAATCTAGGTCCCTCATCGTAGGTCATCCTATGAGGCCAGGGGTCAGCCAAGAATTTGTGCCCACAGTTGAGTCTACACCTTATCTTGCTCCTCTCTTCAGCTATTCCCTATTTCTACACTACTCAAGGTTTTTCCTTTCTTCTATTTTTCTATATCATATTATCTTTCTTTACCTCACACAGGTATATTGCACCCAGTGCTAAACTTGGAATGGGAGTCTAGAGACAGAGACAGGTGCCTTGATAAATGGAGAAAACCTCACCTCAAGCCTACTATAACCTAGTAGTCTTTCTTGCAAGCTGTAAACATCTTCACTAGGAGTAGAAAGGCAGCCAGAATCAGAAAACAACAATAAAAAGTCTTAACCGGTGATCTAACTCCAGATATATAAGTCTCATGAAAAAACAAGACAGCTTGTGTCCTCCAAAACAATGACCAGTCCCCAAAGTAGCCTAGAAATTTCCAGGCCCATAATTCAAAAGAACACTTATAAATAAGTTCAAACAACTCAAAGAAGGTATAATCATATTCCAAGAGAACACAGAAAGCTGGATGAAATAAGAAAGTCAGCTCAGTATATGAAAATAGGTATCAATAAAGAGAGAAAAATACTGAAGAAACTCCAAACTGTAGTGATGAAGGAAATTAAAACTACACAGAACAATAGGAAGTTCTGTGGAAAGCCGCATCAGGAGAACACGTCATGTGGAGGAGAGGGGTTATGGGCCTGAAGCAAAGTAGGAAGGAGTTGGCTCACTCAGTCAGTTGATGACAATATAAACACACAGGAATGGAACATGCAAGATCTTTGAGGTACCACAGGAAAACAAATGTTATTAATTATGGACCTAGAAGAAGAATAATTTTGTGCTCCTAAACTGTAAAATATAATTTTTTATTTCTTGGTACAACCATCATCTTCATCATCTTCATCATCATCATGATCATCATCCTCATTGTGAGCATCATCCATTTTTAGAGAGGGTCTCACTATGAAGTGCTGTCTGGCCTGGAGGCTTCCATGATGACTATATTCTAAACATAGACAGAACCTATGGAGAAACATTGCTTACTGGCTTACTTCTCATGGAGCCTACTGCCTTATACAACTCAGAACCATGTCTAAGGATGGCACCACCCACAGTGTGTGTGTGTGTGTGTGTGTGTGTGTGTGTGTGTGTTCCTCCAGATTCTGGTAGTCTGTGGCCTGTGATAGGGCCTGAGGATTTGCCTGCCTCACTGTTTTCAGGTAATGATAGTGATGAGTCCAAGGAGCCTGACTTTGAGTGACAGAGCACTTGACTTCTGTGCTCACCTTGGAAGCACATTGGATACCCCTGGGCCTCAGGCGTGTACCAGGTGAGCCTAGGACAGCCCAGGTGACCTTCCTGTTGCCATGGCATGACTCTGCAGCCACCATTTCCCTGTCAACAAGGAGCCTGGATGGAGGCAGCCTCTTTGCAGGGCATCTAGGATTTGTTGGCCCCTATTCTCCAGGGTTGGGGCATGGAGAAGCCCAACGAGACCTCCTAGGAAGTCTCTGGTTGAGTGGCCACTGGCCTGGACTGGTTGAAAGAATGGCAGGCTGCGGAAGGCCAAGCCTGGCCCTTCATGGCCTCTGCAGCCTGAGGCAGAGCTGTGCCAGGAACACTAAGAACACTTTGCCATAGCTGGGAGGGGACTGAGCCTCGGATGAGCCCTCAGTCTGGATGAACAGAGTCCTCCAAGGTCCTGATGAAGGTGAGCAGTGCCACAGAGAGGTGAGGTAAACAATGGATCTTTGTGCTAAGGGTCCTTCATTTTATTTGGCTTTGATGTTTACACAGTATATGTAAATGGTAAAGGACTCCTAATTAACAACATCTAGTCACTCTAGATGTTAAAGAGTTGGAGGAGTATGAGTATGCAAAGAAGAGTTAGTAGAACAATACATGTTGCACTTTTTATGTTAAAAAAATTTAAATTACTCTCAAGTACTTGCCATTTGCTGATCTGCTGTGTAAACATGAATAACACTCCCTACTTGAAACATCTGGTCTACCTCTATGTTTAGAAGTGCTCAAGGTATGTTAAATGTAGAAGTAGTGAAATACCACTCTGTCAACAACTTTTCGCTAAAAAGCATGAGAGTGGAATTTATGAAGCGCTCTGTGGGCAGAACTGTCTGGACATGCTCAGTGGTTTGGAGGAGGTGCTGGGAGGCAATGACACAGGCCATGCAGATGTGTTTATAAGGGACCTTTCAGATGTCATTTCTATATATTTGCATTTTGTTTTGCTATGTGTTACATACACTTGATTCCTGGACTGAGAGAAATGGAAGAGCGTCTAGACCAGATCATGGCTGTTTCAATAGCAGTTTCTGACTACAGCCTTTGTTAGTGTGCAGTCTGCTCAATGCAGTGTATATATGCTGGAGAAGCAGAAGAGCGTCTAGACCAGAACATTGCTGTTTTGAAGGCAGTTTCTGAAACAGCCTTTATTAGTGTGCATTCTGCATGATGATGAGGTAACTGAGGTGCTTATTGGAAACATCTAATCTCTATACTTGAAAGACACAGCAGACCTTCATTTAGTAATGAGTGTCTTTAATTCTAGTCTCAGGAAGTTGTATCCCTGTGTTTCAGGCCAGCCAGGGCTATATACACTTTGCCTCAAAACAGTGAGAAGATGTGCAAATGCACTGGTAGAGTGGCACAGCAGGTGAAGGTGTTTGCAACCAAGCTGGTGACTGAGTTTGATCTCCAGGAATCACAAGACAGGAGGAAATTGATTCACAATGTATCTTTTAGGCTTCACACAAATGCAGTGGCACACAAGTGCCCACATAGATACACTAATTCACAACTGTATCAACAATTCACAAAATGATAAAAATAGAAGGTAGACACCACCTTTTATGGATTGTTATTTCATAGAAATCATTACACTGGTCACTATATGTCTGTCTAGAGAAGAGACCCCACCCTTCATCAGATTCTCCTGTCCTTGGTCATAGGTCCTCCTTCCCCTTCCACTCTGTCTTACTCAAATCGGACTCATCTAAATCCATCATTATCTTCTAGGCGATAGGGATGATAGTAAAGGGACACAACACAGAACTAACCTGATGCAGGGCCTTTGAATTCAATGTATCCTGAAAGGCTTAGAATTTACCTATCATAGAAACGGTCCTCAAAGTTAGCTTTGACTGAAATTACACTGTGCCAAGTACATGATTTTTTTCCCTCATGCTTACAGGAATCCTCTGAGGTTAAAGAAGCCCCACACCATACAGAAAGGACA
Source organism: Mus musculus (assembly GCF_000001635.26). Lineage (NCBI taxonomy): Eukaryota > Metazoa > Chordata > Mammalia > Rodentia > Muridae > Mus > Mus musculus. The sequence continues at coordinate 19,690,462 of NC_000080.6, read as the reverse complement.
CTTTAACTTCTTAAATAACTGACGTTGAAGTACTAAGCCAGAATCTTAAAGGTCCTGAGTAATTCCAAAGCTTGACCACTTTCTGAAATATGGCATGAAGAGCTGGATAGACATTCATCTGGAGGCAGCTTCTCTGCTCACCTTTCAGGATGAAGGCAGGGCCTTGTCTTCGCCCATTATCTGTCCATCAAAATAAGTTGAGAGTATTCCCAATGAAACTGCTCATGCGAAGATGTAATCTACTTGCTTACATAATTTGGACCAAATCATCCCACTACGATTCAAGGCTGGAAGCCATTTTCTGTTCCAGAATGTTGGATGTTAAAGAAAGAAACTCCAGTTAATTCACTTCCCATTTTATACAGGCTTGTCACTGCCAGAAAGAAAGTAATATTCCCTAGTAGTCACAGAGCTGAACATTAGGAATGCCCTAAAGCAAGGCTAGCATGATCTGGTTTCAAAATCCACATTGAAATGTGCAGCTACCTAGGAGATAAAAAAACTCTTTCCTCCAAATAACTGTGTGGGTCTATGCCAGGCCTCCCTATTTCAAAGGCACCAAGCTACCAGGACACATGTTACTGTTTAGGAGGCTGAGAGAATCACACAGAGAGTAACAATAGATCGAGGACTTGTACCAGGCTTGATGACACGCTCAGTTCAATCTATCATATGACTGTCACTTTGGCTACATAGCCACTGTGGTTTCTGACACCCAAATCAATATCACCTCTTGGATTTTCCTGTGTAGACAGAGCTGAAATTTGTTCTGCCTCTTGGGGAAATGAGCCATGGAAACAGACAGGTGTACTAAAGAAATAACCTGATTCCTGGTTGACTCTGCCACTACCAAAACCCAAAGCAGATTCCCTAACTTTTCAAGGACCCTGCTTGCAGAACTCATTGTTAATCCCCACCTTGTGAGGACCTAAAAAAGAGTAGTGGCTTTAAGAGTGCTGGAAATCTTAGCCCTTTCTCAGCCTCCCTGCTTGGCTTATCAGCCCAAACAGGGTGAATGTAATGAAACCATGTGAGCATATACTAGTTTCATAATTCACATTGAAATCTGACATGAACCTTGGGCAGAGTTCATGACCATCAGGGACACCTGGCCTCCTTTCTCCCCATTGGCTCCTACTGGGTTCCCTCCCCATCTTTTTTGTTCTCTTGCCTGATCTGGAGAATCAGCCTTGGATACTCAGATTCTGGGTACTTTCCTCTTTCCTTCAGATTCTTAGTAGAGCTGTTTCCAGCTCTGCAGCACCAGATCACTACAGGGGCTTCTAGTCCTCACACATGGGGTCAGTCTCCAGAGCTTAGATAGGAGATCTGACTGTGAACAACACTCCGGCTCTTGCAGACTTTTCTCTGCTGAACAAATTCCATGCTTAGCTGTACCTGGAGGGTCGTGGGGCTTCTCCACATCTAAATGAACTGCAGCTTCCCCTCCAGTTTAATGCAGCAGGAACCTTGAATGAGTCTTTTTGCTGCCGAGCATCCACTTGAGTGGAACTTAGAACTTAGGTCCTTGCTGACTATGGGCAGTGTGCTCTTCTCTGCATGGCTGCTGATCAACCTGGTGTTGCTGGTGCACTCAGGGCCTTAGTCCTACAGTCTGTGGCCTCTGCAGCAGCTCCTTTTGGTGTTTTAGGTGCTACTGTGTGGCATGGCATTACCCAACTTGCTGGGCAAGTCTCTGGTCAGTCCAGTGGTTCTGGTTGCCTAGGGGGCAAAACCAGAGTCTACAGGAAATGCTGTCTGGCCTAGACAATCATTTAGGTAGAACATTTGCCTTCATGTACTTCCTTGTGCTGGCCTAGACAGGATAGGTGCTGGGGTACCAGCTGTCTTGTGTGCATCCCTTTGTCTACCAAAGCCACATTACCCTGTGCTGGGAGATAGTGCTGGTGGTACTGTTAATGGATACCTCTGGCTGGGCTTTCTTCTGGTTCCAGTTTGCTGGCTTTGGGAAGTTCATGCAGAACTGACCTGGAACTTGGTGCTTTATCCAGATGGTCCACAAGAATCACTGGGATTCTTAATTGTATTAAGACTGTATTTCCATCAAAACGATACTCACTAGTATCGTAAAAATGAAAAAGGTAATGGACCACTACAGATCTATTCCAAATGTTTCCAGCTGGGCTCAGAGCAGTAGTACAGAAGCCCCCAAAACTGTCAAAGACAAATGGGATCACAAGGGGACCTCACAGCATCATGCTCCTTTCATTGAATACCTGCCAGAAGCTTATCATACCCATTCACCCATAGACCCATATGCACTTTAGACCAGGCAAGTGCTCAATATACATTGCTTTTCATCTCTCAGTTTGCACCAAATATTAGAAGTTCCAAAATGTAGAGGGATTTGAAAGTATGAATGGGACCCACTGACTGGAGGTAGCTTAAAGTGTGTGTGACAACAGAAAACTGATTGTGAGTCTGTGAGACAAGAGATTTCTGAAGACGAAATTAGTAGCCTGATAAGATAATCTGAATGATAAACTAGTCAAGTGAAACAGAAAAAAGGGGGCCAGGAAACTAGCAAGCCATCATTAGTGAAAGAACAATGTACCTACCACAAGGAAAAGTACATTGTGAAAATAAGTGCCTTAATTGGAAGAAAAGGCCCCCAACTTTTATGCATAGAAAAGGAGCTTGGACCGGGTGTGGTGGCACATGACTTTAATCCCAGCACTTGGGAGGCAGAGGCAGGCGGACTTCTGAGTTTGAGGCCAGCCTGGTCTACAGAGTGAGTTCCAGGACACAGCCAGAGCTACACAGAGAAACCCTGTCTTGAAAAAAACAAACAAACAAACAAAAAAACCCAAAAAACAAAAACTAAAAACCAAAAACCAAAACCAAACCAAAACAAAAAACTCACAAACCAAAACCAAAAACAATAACAAAAACAAAAACATCCCAAAAAACCCAACCCCCACCAAAAAAACCCACAAAAAACCAAAAACAAAACAAAAAAAGCAAAAAACAAAAAACAAAAAACAAAAGAAAAGGAGCTTGGGCCCACCTCGTATGTATATTTTAAGCTCTGAGGATCCTACAGGGGATCCTAGGCTAACACCTAAAGTTAGGGACAAAGCAACTGACTTCTTAGTGGACAAAAGGGTGACACTTTAAGTTCTTAAGAATTCTATATGCCAATTGATGTTCAAAAGAATTCAGTCCAAGATGAAACAGGAAAACTACCTGACTACCACTGGACCAGCAAATATTGCATTGACTAGGGAGGAGAATCTCAGGCTCCTGTTGTGTCAGATTGCCCCTACCCACTGTTGGCATGAGAACTTTTACATAAAATGAGTTACCTCCATCTTCTGTGATAATGAGTCACAGACTTCCAGATACTCAAAAGAGGTGTCTCAATAAAGATCGTCTAGCAGTCTAGTTTGCACCTCTACCCATGTAGATCAGCATGCCTGCTACCCTCCCACACCTCACAGAATGCCTGTATCCCAGGAGGACTGTGGTAATCAGGGACACATGTGAGACACCCACCAGAATATGCCCCCATGCTTGGATATCCACAGTGCCCAGCTGACTCAGGATCTATCCCCTCTCTCTGAACTCCATCATTCTTCAGGACAATACCTCCATATGCAACTGGGGGAGGTCATGTCCTTGGATTCTCAAGCCTGCTTGTCTCCCAAGAGGTCTGCCGTAACCAGGGACACAGGTGAGACACCCATTCCATTATCCATGCCAGCATACATGGGATCTATCCTGCTCTGCCTGAACCCCATAGTTCTTCCAGTCTGCACCTCCATCTGCAACTGGGGCAGGTCCTTCCCTTGTACCACAAAGCCTGCCCGTCTCCCTGGAGGCTCACCCTAACCATTATCATAGCAAGTCTGCCCTCATCAGGGACACAGAAGGATTGTTATAACCAGGGACACAGGAGGCCTGCTCTAGCCTGAGACAGTGCTGCTTGCCTTCCAGCAGGTCTGCTCTAACCCAGGTCACAAAGCTCTACATGCCTCCAAGGAGGCCTGCTCCAGTCAGAGACACGTAGGCCAGTTAATATCAGAGATGACCAGATGGTGAGAGGCAAGCACAAGAACATAAGCAACAGATACCAATGTAATTTTGACAGCATTGAAACCTAGTTCTTCCATTACAGCAAGCCCTGGGACCAATTCCCCTCACGAATATTGTCTTAGTTAGGGTTTTACTGCTGTGAACAGACACTATAACCAAGTCAAGTCTTATAAAGAACAACATTTAATTGGGGTTGGCTTACAGGTTTAGAGGTTCAGTCCAGTATCATCAAGGCAAGAACATGGCAGGATTCAGGCAGGCATAGTACAGGAGAAGCTGAGAGTCCTACATCTTCATGGTGGATAGTGGAAGACTAACTTTCAGGCAGCTAGGGTGTAGGTCTTATAGCCCACGCCCACAGTGACATATCTACTCCAATAGAGGTACACCTTCTAATAGTGCCACTCACTGGTCCGTGCATATAAAAACTATAGCAAATATTGATGCAAAAGTACTCAATAAAATTCTTGGAAACTGAATCTAAGAACACATCAAAATGATCATTCAACATGATCCAGTAGCTTTCATCCCAGTGATGCAGGGATGGTCCAATACATGGAAATGTATCAACATAATCCACTATGTAAACAAACTTAAAAAAATACCACATGATCATTTCAATAGATGTTGAACAAGCCTGTGACAAATTACAATCCCTCTTCATGTTAAAAGTATTGGAATGATCAGGAATACAAGGTCCATACATAAATGTAATAAATGTGAGGAGCGGGTGTGGCAGCAGTCCCAAGATGGCGCCCGGGACTGCAGCTAAGTCTTATGACTTGCACCTGACTTCCTCATACACTTGAAAATAAGCCACGACCATAGTGAGAGCTGTGCAGGTGCACCATGATGCTGGTGGTGTAAACAAGTCCATATTTGGTAGAGATATGCCCCTGCCGCCCTGATTGGCTGAAGCTGCGTGCCTGGTGAGGTGACTGGGCCTGCCATGAGTGGATGGGGGCTGAGAGTATATAAGAGTGAGAGGCCCAGGGTTTGGGGGAGAAAAAGATGAAGCGAGAGAGATGAAGACTGAAGCTTGCTGAATAAACTGCTGTTAGAAGAACTGGTGGTCGTGGCGTTCTTGCTGGTCGAGAGCAGATGCGACAAATAAAAGCAATATACAGCAAACTAGTAGCTAACATACAGCTAATTAGAGAGAAACTTGAAGAAACCTTACTAAAATCAGGAATAAGACAAGGCTACCCACGCTCCCCCATCTATTTAATATAGTACTTGACATTCTACCCAGAGCAATTAGGCAACAAAAGGAGGTAAAAGGGATAAAAATTGGAAAGGAGGAATTCAAGATAGCACTATTTGCGGATGACCTGATAGTATACATAAAAGACCCCAAAATAACTCACAAGAAAACTACACCTGATAAACAACTTCAGCAAAGTGCCTGGATATAAAATTAACTCAAACAAATTAATAGCTTTCCTGTACTCAGGGGATAAACAGGCTGAGAAAGAAATTAGGAAAACGACACCCTTCACAATAGTCACAAATAATATCAAATACCTTGGTGTAACTCTGACCAAGCAAGTGAAAGATCTCTATAACAAGAACTTCAAGTCTCTGAAGAAAGAAATCAAAGAAGATCTCAGAAAATGGAAAGATCTCCCATGCTCATGGATTGGTAGAATTAATATAGTAAAAATGGACATCTTGCTGAAAGCAATTTACAGATTCAATGTAATTCCCATCAAAATTCCAACTCAAATTTTCATTGATTTAGAAAGCACAATTTCTAAATTTATCTGGAATAACAAAAAACCCCCAGGATATCAAAAACTATTCTCAACAATAAAAGAACTTCTGGTGGAATCACCATCCCTGACCTCAAGCTATACTACAGAGAAATTATAATTAAAAAAAAAAACCAAAACAAACCCAAACTGCATGATATTGGTACAGTTACAGACAGGTAGATCAGTGGAATAGAATTGAAGACCCAGAAATGAACCCACACACCTATGGTCACTTGATCTTTGACAAAGGAGCTAAAACCATCCAATGGAAAAAACAGCATTTTCAACAAATGGTACTGGTACAACTGGTGTTTAGCATGTAGAAGAATGCAAATTGATCCATTCTTATCTCCTTGTACAAAGCTCAAGTCCAAGTGGATCAAGGACCTCCACATAAAACCAGACATGCTGATCTAATAGAAGAGAAAGTGGAAAAGAACCTTGAACATATTGTCACAGGGGAAAAGTTTGTGAACAGAACACCAATGGCTCATATTCTAAGATTAACAATTGACAGATGGGGCCCTATAAAATTGAAAAGCTGCTGTAAGACAAAGGACACTATCAATAGGACAAAATGACAACCTACAGAGTAGAAAAAGATCTTTACCAACCCTACAACTGATAGAGGGCTAAAATACAAAATAACAAGAAGTTAGTCTTCAGAGATCTAAACAACCCTATCAATGGATGGGGTACAGATCTAAACAGAGTTCTCAACTGAGGAATATCGAATGGCCGAGAAGCACTTAAAGAAATGTTCAACGTCCTTAGTCATCAGGGAAATGCAAATCAAAATGACCCTAAGATTACACCTCACACCAGAAAGAATAGTTATAATTAAAACTCAGGTGACAGCAGATGCTTTCAAGGATGTGGAGAAAGAGGAACACTCTTCCATTGCTGGTGGGACTGCAAGCTGGCAAAACCACTTTGGAAATCAATCTGGCAGTTCCTCAGAAAATTGTACATAGTTCTACCTCAAGACCCAGCTATACTAGCATGGGGCATATACCCAAACGATACTCCAACATATAACAAGGACACAAGCTCCACTCTGTTCATAGTAGCCTTATATGTAATAGCCAGAACTGCAAACAACCCAGATGTCCTTCAGCAGAGGAATGGAAACAGAAAATGTGGTATATTTAAATAATGGAGTACTACTCAGCTATTAAAAACAATAACTTCATGAAATTTGCATGCACTTTGATGGAACTAGAAAATATCCCGAGTTTGGTAACTTATTCACAAAAGAACACACATGGAATATACTCACTTGTATGTGGATATTAGCCAAAAACTGCTTTTAATACCCAGGATACAACTCACAGACCATGTGAAACCCAAGAAGGAAGGCCGCACAAAAGAAGAGGGAAGAAAAGAATCTTGAGAAGTAGAGGGAGAGAGGGATCTGGGAGGAAGAGAGAATGGGGAAATAAAAAAAGGGGGGTGATTCAGAAATGGGAGGAGATGGGGAAAAGTACTGAGGGTCAAAAATTTGAAAGGAGGTGTGTAGAAGTAGGGGGAGGGGAAACTGGGGGTAGCCACTAGAAAGTTCCAGATACCAGGGACCGAAGAGTTTCCCAGGACTGAACTGGGAGGACATTAGTCTAAATTCCCAACAAATACAGATAGAACCCGTAGAGACCATATCCATATTCAATGGATAGGCACGGCTCTGTTTGAGGAATGGGGCCACCCACCCATCTCCAAAATATTAATCCAGAATTGCTCCTGTCTAAAGGAAATACAGTGACAAAGAATGGAACAGAGACTGAAGGAAAAGGCCATCCAGAGACATCTGGGGATCCATCCCACATGCAGACACCAAACCCAGACACTATTGTGATGCCAAGAAGTGCTTGCTGACAGGAGCCTGATACAGCTGTCTATTGAGATGCTCTGCCAGATCCTGAACAATACAGATGTGTATGCTTATAGTCAAACATGGGGCTGAGCAGAGGGAGGAGTTAGGAGTAGGACTGATGGAGCTGAAGAGGCCTTATCTGGCATCAGTGGGAGGGGAGGCCCTTGGTTCTGTGAAGGCATGATGCCCCAGAGTAGAGGAATGCTAGGTTTGTGAGGCGGAGTGGGTAGGTACGTGGGGGAGCACAGACATAGAAGCAGGGTAAGGGGGGGTAGGAGAGGGGATTTGCAGAAGGGAAATTAAATAGGGGACAACATTTGAAATGTAAATAAATAAAATATACAATTAACAGAAAAACAAAGACCAAATCTTCCTTCCTCCTCCCGTCCTTCTCCCCTGTCTCTGTCTCTGAAACTCTTCGTTCCACCTCCTTTTTCCTGTCAAATCACAGGATTCTTTTTGCATTAATATTTAAAGTGATTGGACAGGAAAATTCTGCTACAGATAGAGGACTTTCAGAGGGGAAACTGGGAAACGAGACATTTAAAATGGAAATAAATAAAATATCCAATTAAAAAAAAAGACTAAGTTGGTAAAAGAAAAAAAATTGGAGTAATCTTATACCAACACCTGAACAGCACACCTGAAACCTCCAGGATAAAAAGAAGCAAACACATTTAAGAGGAATAGATTGCAGGAAATACATAAACTGAAATCAACCAAACAGAAACAAAGATCAAGATACAACTGATCATAGAAACTCTGAGGTGGTTCTTTGAGAAAATCAACAAGATAGATAAAACTCTTAGCCAAACTAAAGGGCACAGAAACAGTACCGAATTAACAAAATCAGAAATGAAAAGGAGACATAACAACAGAAACTAAGGAAATTAAAAATTCAGCCTGTCTTCCTAGAAAAGCCTCAACAAACTTGGAAAATCTAGATGAAATGGATTATTTTATTTTATTTACTTATTTTTAATGTATGAATGCTCCGCTACATATAAACGCACATGCCAGAAGAGGGCATCAGATCCCCTTATTGTGGGGCCACCACCATGTGGTTGCTGGGAACTGATCTCAGGACCTTTGGAAGAGCAGCCAGTGCTCTTAACCACCGAGCCATCTCTCCAGCCCAATACCACATATCAAAGTCAAATCAAGATAAGTTAAACTCTCTAAACAGTCCCATAACACCTATGGAAACAGAAGTAGTCACTAAAAACCTCTCAACCAAAAGAATCCCAGCAGAAATGAGAGCATTGATTCTCTAATCTGGAATGAGTCTGCACAAATCATGTTTGAGACTTTAAAGATGGGTGATTTTGGCTTCCAGATACCTGCAAACCTTTTCATCTACAGGTGTATAAAACAAAAGTTACTGCAAAGGGTGTGGAACCACACATTTCAGGCTCATGGAATCACCTGTAGTAGACCTGTTCAGGCTTTTGGATCCTGTATCCCCAGACTGGTCTACTTATCTAAGAGCTGTGGTGGCTACCACTATTCTAGTGAAAGAAGCAGAGAAGTTAACTTTGGGTCAGCATCTTATACTTACATCACCTCATGCAGTTGAGGTTCTTCTCAAAGGAACACCAGAACCCCGGCTGTTCAGTGCGTGTATGAAACAGTAGCAGGTCCTATCCCTGAACCATTTTGGAGTCTGGTTTGAAAAACCCGCCGTCATCCTGCTACCATCTTGCCAGATGATGACCCACAGAAGCTCATCAATAATTGTATGAGGAAAGAAACATGAAAAAAGACATAATGTCTAGACATAATGGACATCCCCACATCCCATGAAAGATTCTGATGCAATGCACTACATGGATGGGAACATCTTCATTAAACATGGAACCAGGTACACAATGGCTTCAGCAGTTATTGCAACTGAAATGATTTGGAACCAAGACTTATAGACCAAATATATGGTGTAAAAGAAGATCTGTTATCACATACCAGGAATGTCACTATGCTTTAGTTACTGCACATATGAATGTTATGATCTGAAGAGAAGGAGAGCACATCACAGCTGGCAGAAAGGACATTAAAAGCAAAGAGAAATTCTTTGCTCTCCTGGAAACTCTTTGCCTTCCTCCATGAGTTTCTTGGTTTCAATGCTGAGGGCATCAACTTAATGACTCCTTTAAGGCCAGAGGTAATCAGGGTACTGAATTGGCTGTCCAAAAAGTGGCCCAAAGGACAGTGGGGTCTACTGACATTCTGGTGACATATTGTGGCCCACAGTTGCCTGAGACTCAATAAGAAGATATAGGGGATGTAAAAATATCCAAAGGGTAGCTGAACCCAAAGGTTGGTGGTTATACACCAGAGGGAAAGATCACTCTGATAGAAGATATTGGCAGAGATCTGGTAACTAACCTTCAACAGTCTACCTGAGTGAGGTCCACAATGCTTTGAGTCGCTCAGAACGAGGTATGTTATAACTAGACAGCCTGGCCAGATTTATCTAAGCAATATATCAAGTTTATAGTAAAATAAATGTAAAAAGAGATACTTTTCCCAGAAGTGGGCACATATGAGGGGTCAAAATATGGTCAGTTGTGGAAAACTGACTTCACTGATATCTGGTCTGCTAGGGGAGGATAAGAGTCCATGCTTATTTGTAATGATACCTTCTCTGAGTGGGTAGAAGTTTTATCCACTAGTCTGAAAAAAATCTCAAAGAGTAGCTCAAAAGCTCTTCTAGGTATGGGACCAACAATTTTATCACTCCCTCGAAATTGTGTCAAAATAGAGCAGAGTATTCATAGCCAAAACTTGTCAGTTAACAGTGAATGATTTATGAATAGATGGGAACCTTCATGGTGCATGCAGACCTCAGAGTTCTGGTCTCATCCAAATAAAGAAGAGTTCATTAATAGAAACACTACAAAACTCTCAGTAGAGTTTAGGGAGGGTGGATGGGCCTCCTTCTTACTTTGGGCCTATTGTACCCAAATACAGGGAGGGATTCATCCCTATACTATTTGTTTGTCATGCCTCCCCCATTGCTTCCCATGCTCAGAGATCAAGTAGCCAAACTCTTAACTATTTCTTTTCCATTATCCAGGTTCTTCAGTTCTCCATAAAGGCTATCATCTGACTACCCGAGAGACAGAGTGGACTTCTGATTCCCCCAACATCTCCCCAGCCACCTTTGAGCCTTGTCAGTGGTACTAAGCAGCTGAAGGAGGTAGCTAAAGACAACACACAATCAATTTGCAAAGGACTTACATGATTTTTCCACGATTACACTTGAGAGGTTAGGTGGCATTTTACCATGCATTCAGCACACCCAGGTCAAAAAGGCAGAAGCCACAGATGCCAAACAGAGTTCCTTCTGAAATTATGGACCCATTAAAATTGAGGTTCCGCTGGACCTGAGACCTTTCCATCTTTTATCCACCCTATTGAGTTTTAGGTTTCTTATGAATACAGGATTATAGTCTAAACCCCACCAGCTTCAAAGGCCTGGAACTGGGAACTCAGAAAGATAGATATAGGAGAAGTGAGAGCTAATGCGACTACAGAGCAGCAATCCAATGTCCCTGTTGGCCTTTGCTCAGAGATGCCTACTTTGTCTGGTTGTGTTGGAGAAAGGGAGAATGTGGGATTTTATCTTTTGAAGAAGAGGCACAAACTTTACAATTTGATATTACCCCTTGTACCTGAGCTCCTATATTGTCAAGAACAAAGGAGTTTTCACTGCAAAATATGGGATTGTAAAACAGAAATTTCGTGAAAACACATGTCTGAGTATATTGAAACAATGTCTCTTCTTAAGGCATGTGCACAGTAAGAAAATATAATCCAACTTGCTTAAAATTAAAGGTGCAGGAGAATGATTTTGGCCTCTGGGAAACAGGGCAAACTGGCAGTTGGACTGTGTTACATGAAAGGACCTCTGCCTGGGGTAAATTTATCATTGAGAAGAATCTCCCTCATCCAAGGATCCTAGAGCTTTAGATCCTAACAAAGATGAGCCACCCATGCCAAGGCCCTAACAAATTCTTCACATCCAAAGCACTTGACTTGTAATGAAGCAGAGAGAAATCTTTATGTCTGGAAAGAGAAGGTGACAAGTAGCCTCCCCCAGCCTTGGTGGTGACACCAACTGCCTGTGAGGTATTCCTTCAGAGCCTATTGGGTTTATAAGCAGGCATGTTGTCCATGCTGCACAGTCTGTTTAGGAGGGAGAATAGAATACAGAGACCAGACCTAGGCAGAAGGAGGCTGGCCTCTGTCATGTTGTAAAACAGGAAGAAAGAAATTGTCCTGGAGAAGGCACAGTGAGTTCTGGGCAAGAGTTGGGGAGCTTCCTAGAGGAGATGGATGTGAGCTGGCCTTTCTGGGAGTAGGGCTTATGATCTGGATCCTTGACATTCCTCAATGGCAGACCCAGAGTCAATAATTTCTGATGATTAGTTTTGCAGAGAGCCAGGAATTGACAAGTCTGCAGTTGTTTGCTGAGAGATCTTAATTTCCTTCTGAGTGGCAAATTATGCCAGGAGGAAGCTCTGTGAGAATAACAAAATGTTGCTCTCAGGATAGAGTGTTGAAGCACTTCATCCTGATATAGTTTCCTGTGGGTTATATGAGGATGTGATGCCAAGAACAGAGAGAAATATTCCCCTGCTCATGAATCCAAGTCTCAGACACTATGGTATTGAACATACATGATGTGGCCTGATTCACAGTCTGGGGTTAATGTAGTAGTGTGTGAGCTCTCATCACACATTTTAAGAAGGTTGGACAGGTGTTGGCTTGTGGGAGATGCTTGGTGCTGGTGTTTATGGTCAATCTTTTTTGTGCTAAGCAGTACATACTACATTGTCAGATATGAGCTGACATTGTCCTCCAATTCTTCTTTCCTGGGACAGCTTATACATAGCAGGGCTAGGGGGTTGCAGTAGGGGGTGAGGCATATGTTTAGGGATGCTGTTTTGGAACAGGGACCTAGCTGAGGAGCCCAGCTTGAAGGTAGCTTTCCTGCTCTTTCAAGGATTCCCTATGTCTCTAGATTTTCCTTTTCCTCAGACTTCTGTGTGGGACAACACATGATTTCTCCTTTCCCTGTCCTGTCATCTCTACAAGTTTACTAGTGTTTATCTACATACAGGGTCTGTTGGGAAGGCATCATCCCAACCCTCTACCATCAATGAGCAGGAGCAGAGAATGAAGAGGTTGGAAAAGCTCAAAAGGGAACTCCAGAAGATCAAAAATGAGAGAGATGAATTCTGGGGAATCCTGGCCCGTTACACTAATGAGGATTTGAACAGGGAGTCATTATGCCCAGTTCTTTGCTGACTATTTTGGGCCTTCTCTGTTAACCCCAGATTTCCTCATATCACAAGGCTACAACTCCAGGCTGTCTTCATATCCAACTTCATTTTGCTGATTGGATTTTCTACACAGAACTTGAAGTTCAGATAGGAGTGAGATGGGGTCACAGGCTCTTTAGATTCCTACAAAAGTAAACCAGAGCCTGTGGCCTGAATCACAGTCTGGGAATAAGGGTAGAAGTGTGTGAGCTCTCATCCTGCATTTTAAGAAGACTGGACTGTTGTTAGTTTGTGGGAGATGCTAGGTGCTGTGTGTTTATGACCAATAAATTTTGTAATTGACCTGAAGGTGCTTTGGGTCCAATTTGTCCTGTCAACAGCTGGAGGGGCCAGGTCCCATGTGCTGCCTCTCAGTGTGAGTGGATTTGCTCCAGGTCATTACTGCTTTTCTCAAATTTTGTTCATTATACTCTGAGGTAATGAATGCCACATTGTTGTATTTATTTGTCATTCTGATTGTGTTTGAATGTGTGTGTGTTCCACTTACGATCTGGGGAATCTGTGTAGTATAATGGGATCCGAGGTTTTTCCTGACACGGGCTCCAGATAATGAGAGAGATGAGGCCAGGGAGCCTCACTTTGAGCCGCTCAGCAAGAGACCTCTGTGCTCACCTTGGATGTGCATTGGAAACTCCTGGTGTATTTTATAAAGGCTCTTGCCTGTCAATACTGATTATGTCCTTGGGGAATCTATGTAGTGATAGAACCAAGATTGACAATTCCTTGTCTAAAACTAGAAGAGTCATCACTGGTTTAAGTTGGACCCAAGCCTTTGGCACAGGCTCCTGGAAAGTTTTTGGAGAGCTGGTCTATTCCTTCAAGCCCCCTCAGGGAGCTAAAGCAGGCCACATCACTTCTTTTAGTTTTCTGACTCTATTGGCCCCATGTCAAGAGTAATTTTAATAATCACCAAGATGAACCAGTACCAAGGAGCAAGGATGTGCCATATATGGGCTGTGGTAGTCCACGATTCAGCTTGAATTGATGTGATCCTGGTATCCTTAGTTCATGGGATTATTTGCTCCTTGGGCCATGCCCTCCTACTGGATCAAGTTTGAGACTTTCATGTTGGAGATGCAGCACCACCTGGTGATGACCGACCACAAGAAGATGCGCCAGGAGATCTGTGAGGTCTTGTACAAGTGCAAGGAGACGACTATAGAAAATTAATTTTACTGGGAATGGCTAACAGTGTCACAACCTCAGCACTAGACACAGAATGTGTCTGCCCATCCTTGTCTTTGAACCAAATAGATGGCTTAGGTTCTATTCTGTTTGTCAATTAACAGGAAGCCTGGGTCTCTGAAAGCAATGCTCTAGTATTTTTACCTCTTGGACTCATTTTGACCAAGTGTGAAATATCTATGAGCCCCTCCAATCATTGTCCTTCCCACTCAGTATCCTTGATACAGAAAAAGTTTGCATCATGATGGAGATATCAATCAACCTTGAGCCTCTGGGGCTCGGAGAGTAGATTTATTTATCTGGTTTCATGAGACACATAGAAAGATTGTGTACCTCTCCTTGGGTCTCCTCTCCTCCTCTCCTCTCCTCTCCTCTCCTCTCCTCTCCTCTCCTCTCCTCTCCTCTCCTCTCCTCTCCTCTCCTCTCCTCTCCTCTCCTCTCCTCCTTCTCTCCTCTCCTCTCCTCTCCTCCTCCTCTCCTCTCCTCTCCTAGATAAAGAAGGTTTGCCCTCTACCTACAGGTGATTTTCTAATACCATGGACATATAAGTACACATGGGGCCTATGTCCTCTTCTGGAAGATACATGAGTCCCTGTTGATGTCAGGGTTTTCAGAAGTACCTCGAGTCTTCTGGAATGTGGCTGTCCTCTGGACTTGACCTTCCTCTATGTGATGCTCCATGGCTATTCTGGACTGTAGTCTGGAGTTGTATGGGGATCAAGGCCCATGATGTGGGCATGATACTTGGAGGAGTGGCAGGAAGATGGCTGCTGCCTGGTAGTCAACATTTTTTGTTTGTGGTTCAGCATCAGACACTGCCATGTCCTGAGTGTATCTAACCACCTCCAGCACAAAGTAAACATATTGTGGAGTGAGAACAGACAGTTGCTAAGGGAGCAGATTGCACTAGAAGAGTGCTCTAAGGAAATGACGAGGCTGTGTGTGGTGCCAACATGAAGGTCTATAATCTAGGTACCAAGCAGCAGAAGGTAGGATGAATGACGCATCAGGGACAGGTTGCCCTCATGTCCAACCATAAACGTAGTCAAGCGTATGTAACAATCCTTTTATCTTATCCAGGTACTCATCTACATCTTATCCAGTTGTCCATTTCTGTGGCCATTTACAAGACTTTCAGTGGTGTTAGCCTCTTTCAAGAAAGTGGATGATTGGCAAGCAGACCCTCTTGCTCAACTAAAGGCTGAAGTTCATTAAGATAGATAGGTTGAGTCACACCTACATGCCATTATGCTAGAGGGGTTCTATGTGGGTGCTCAGACCTTTGATTGATTAAGTTAGGGCTTAGCTCATTTGCTCTGTAGGGGTCATGTGAGGTCACAGGTTGGAAGCAATTTGCAATTATTAGAGCCAATGGAATTGCTAAATGAGTGGTTCTCATTGTCTTATTTGGATCTTTTCTCTCTCTTTCCCCCTGCATTGCTAGATGGTCTCTTCACCCTGACTAGATCGTGGTTCACACTGACAGAGACTGAGTAGCAGCTTGTCAGTCCTGTTTTATGTTAGTGTTGGTATAGTCCTTTCCTGGAGCTTATATTCTGGATCTGACTGGATGAACATGGATGTGTGAAAGGCTTCTCTCAGGCTGAAGGTTGGTATGAGAGATGTGAGGCTTCAAGAGAAAAATTTCTGCAACTCTCTCAACCTAGTCTGCAGAAGAAGTTTCTCACTAAGCATTTTTAGTCCCCAAAGCATGGATTATAGAGTCCTGGGTCTCACTTGAAACATCAGCTTTTCATAGTCTACATTCAACTGTTTCTCCAGTTTTGTGGTCACTTACGATTTCTGTAGTGTGTGTGTGTGTGTGTGTGTGTGTGGTGTGTTTGTGTGTGTGTTTGTGCGCATATGAATATCTGTGCCAATATGTATATTGTGGGGTTCGTTGAGAGACCAGTTAATTACATGTGGTTTAGTTCAGTATTTCTGTAACACAGTCCCTTGAGCCCAGGTCTCTCACTGAACCTGAAACTTCCTGTTTTGGTTAAGCTGTCTGACCAGCATCTTTGAGTCTTCTGTCACTTCCCAGGCAGAGTGCCTGGTATTGTTTGGTCTCAAGAAATTGCTACAAAGGTTTGCTTGCTCACAGAGTGGAACAACATGGTGGTTTTCTCTACATTTTTATATATTTTGTTGTTTTTGATGTTGTAGAAAGAACCAATTTATTAAGATGGAGGGAGCCAATGCCATCTGCTCCAGGTGTCAAGACACACGACTTGGCCCACTGTGCCTTCTCATGAGCTTTCTTATCATCAGGCTGGAATCACCAGAAAGAGAGAGGAGGGTATTGGTGGGCCAGGATGGGTCTTATCCAACAAACCTAGGCTGTACATAACTCAGAGGTGAGTTTTTCCTTCCCTGCCTTACCCTCTCCTCTCCTCCCACTCCCAGGCTGCCAATGCTACTTTGCTGCTCTAGGCAAAGTACCTCCAGGATCCCTGACAGCAACCCCTTCCTGCTCTATGATAAGGAGAGGTGTCTCAGGATACCACTTCCAAAGTTATCTAGGGCCCGGGTCCTCTGTTCTGCTCTATAACACCTCACTCAGAGAGGCTCAAGCCCTACCCCCTTCCAGGACAGAAGGCCGGGCTCCCATTTTATTATTTTGTAATTAATGCCTTTAGTAATAAGCAAAATGTTAAAATATAGCTATTTTTAAAATAAAAAATATCCTTCTGGTCTGGGCCAGTGACCTGAGCAGACCTTGGACGCAAACTCTGCAGCCAGCCCCACAACACACAGAGGAAGCTCAACTCCCAGGTGCTCTAACACGCCAAGGATCCCAGGATCCCAGGATCTTGGTCATAACAGGATATCAGGGTCCCAGAGACAGCTTGACTTTCAGGAGCTCTGATACACCCAGGATCTCAGGATTATAGGATCCTAGAGTCACAAGATCACAGAGACAGTTGAACTCAGGAGTTCTGATACAACCAGAATCACAGGAAGAACAGTCTCTAGTCATATATAGCAAGGGCATGTACCACTACAGATAATCAGATGGTGAGAGGCAAGCTTAAGAACATAAGCAACAGAAACCAAGGTTACCTGGCATCTTCAGAATCCAATTCTCCCACCATAGCAAGTCCTAGATACACCATCACGCCAGAAAATTGAGATTCAGATATAAAATCACTTCTCATGATGATGATAATGGACATTAAGAAGGACACAAATAACTCCCTTAAAAAAATACAGGAGAACACAAGTAAACAGCTAGAAGCCCTTAAAGGGGAAACACAAAAATTCCTTAAAGAATTAGAAAAAAACACAATCAAACAGGAGAAGTAAATGAACAAAACCATCCAAAATCTAAAATTGGAAATAGAAACACAATGAAGAGATCACAAAGGGAGACAACCCTGGAGTTAGAAAACCTAGATCAGGAGTCATAGATGCAAGCATCACCGACAAAATACAAGAGATAGAAGAGAGAATCTCAGGGGCAGAAGATATCATAGAAAACATTGACACAATGGTCAAAGAAAATGCAAAAAGCAAAAAGCTCCTAACCCAAAACATCCAGGAAATCCAGGACACACTGAGAAGATTTAAGGATAATAAAATCTAAGGATAATAGGTATAGAAGAGAGCAAAGAGTTCCATTTTAAAGTAAATATCTTCAACAAAATTATAGAAGAAAACTTTCATAACCTAAAGAAAGAGATGTTCATGAACATTACAAGAAGCCTACAGAACTCCAAATAGCCTGGACCAGAAAATAAATTCCTCCTGTCACGTAATAATCAAAACACCAAATGCACTAAACAAAGAAAGAATATTAAAAGCAGTAAGCAAAATATGTCAAGTAACATATAAAGGCAAACCTATCAGAATTACACCAGACTTCCCACTAGATACCATGAAAGCTAGATCTTGGCTACTATACCCAGCAAAATTCTCAATTACCATAGACAGAGAAAACAAGATATTCCATGACAAAACCAAATTTATACAATACCTTTCCAGCCCTACAAAGGATAATAGATGGAAAACACCAACACAAGGAGGGAAACTACACCCTAGAAAAAGCAAGAAAGTTATTCTTCAAAAAGCCCAAAAGAAGATAGCCACACAAACAGCATTCCACCTCTAACAACAAAACTAAAAGGAAGTAGCGATCACCTTTCCTTAATATCCCTTAATATCAATGGACTCAATTCTCCCAAAAAGACATAGACTCACAGACTGGATATGTAAACAGAATCCAGCATTTTGCTGCATACAGGAAACACACCTCAGTGAAAAAACAGACAGTAGCTCAGAGGAAAAGGTTGGAAAACAATTTTCCAAGGAAATGGTCCCAAGAAACAAGCTGGAGTAGTTATTTTAATACCGAATAAAATCAACTTTCAACCAAAAATTATCAAAAAAGATAAGGAAGGATGCTTCATCCTGTTAAAAAAAAATCTACCAAGATGAACTCTCAATTCTAAACTTGTATACTCCAAGTGCAAGGGCACCCACATTCATAAAAGAAACTTTACTAAAGCTCAAAGCACACATCAGACCCTGCACAATAATGGTGGGAGACTTCAACACCCCACTCTAATCAATGGACAGATCATGGAAACAGAAACTATACAGAGACACAATGAAAGTAACAGAAGTTATGAACCAAATGGATCTAACAGGTATTTATAGAACATTTCACCCGAAAGCAAAAGAATATACTTTTTTATCAGCAGCTCATGGTACCTTCTCCAAAACTGACCATATAATTGGTCACAAAACCAGGCCTCAACAAATACAAGAAGATTGAAACAATCCCATGCACCCTATTAGATCTCCATGGACTAAGGATGATCTTATCCTTAAATGATCTTAAATTCCAACAAAAACAATGGAAAACACATACACATGGAAACTGAACAATGCTCTACTGAATGATAACTTGGTCAAGGAAGACATAAAGAAATTAAAGACTCTTTAGAATTTAAAGAAAATGAAGACACATCATACTAAAAACTTATGGGACACAATGAAATCAGTGGTAAGAAGAAAACTCATAGATTAGAGTATCTCCAAAAAGAAACTGTAGAGAGCTTACACTAGCAGCTTCATAGCAAGCCTGAAAGCTCTAGAACAAAAAGGAGCAAATTCACCCAAGAGGAGTAGAAGGTAGGAAATAATCAAACTCAGGGTTGAAATCAATCAAGTAGAAACAAAAAGAACTATACAAAGAATCATCAAAAGTAGGAGCTGGTTCTTTGGGAAAATCAACAACACAGATAAACCCTTAGCCAGAGTAACCAGAGGGCATGGAGACAGTATCCACATTAATAAAATCAGAAATGAAAAGGGACAAATAACAATGGAAACCGTGGAAACTAAAAAAGTCATCAGATCCTATTATAAAAGCCTATACTCAACAAAATTGGAATACCTCAATTAAATGGACAGTTTTCTAAACACATACCAGGTGCCAAATTTAAAACAGGATCAGATAAACCATCTAAACTGTTCCATAACCCCTAAAGAAATAGAAGCACTCATTAATAGTCTCCCCTCAAAAAAAAAAAAAAAAAAAAAAGCCCAGGACCAGATGGGTTTAGCACAAAGTTCTATCAGTTCTTCAAAAAAGACCTAATACCAATACTCTTCAAACTATTCCACAAAATAGAAACAGAAGGAACACTACCTAATTCATTCTACGAAGCCACAATTACTCTGATACCTTAAACATAGAAAGACCAAACAAAGAAAGAGAACTTCAGACCAATTTCTCTTATGAACATTGATGCAAAAATACTCAATACAATTATTGTCAACTTAATCCAAGAACCCAGCACAGTGATCATTCACCACAATCAAGTAGGCTTCATTCCAGGGATATAGGGGTGGTTCAATATATGAAAATCTATCAACATAATCTGTTGGGCATTGGGCTATACACAGACAGTCTGGTCTCCAGTGGAGCTGAGATGTTGAACCCTGGGACCTGGTGGTGATAATTCACCTACATGGGACGGAAGGAGTTCTCTCATGTCTCCTGGAACTCTGGCTCCTGTCCAAGTTACCGCCCCCTCAGCCCCAACAGAGAAGCATGGTTAGTAGTCACATAGGCAATGTCCCAAGCTTCTGACCTTCAGGCTAGACTCCTCCCCAGTTACCTAGCAACAGTAAGATAAAGATGCCCACTATAAGAGTGGCTGTTTGGCCCCTCCTCACTCTCTCTTGCTCTCTCTCTCTCTCTCTCTCTCTCTCTCTCTCTCTCTTCCTCTATCTCCCTCTTACTCTCTAGCCTTTCTTCTCTCTCTCTCTTTCCCCCTTTTCTCCTCTTGGCCATGGCCATTCTCTCTCTCTCTCTTTTACCTTCTCTCCTTTCTCCCTGCCTTTCTATAATAAAGCTAAAAAACCATAGATTATCTCCTGGACTCAAGGCCCACTGCCCAGACTCTCACCTGTGTGGGAACCTCTCTCACTAAGCCTTCTCTCCCATAACCTTGGGGCTACAGGGTGTTGCTCTGGGGCCCCCTGGTTTTGGGGGCTGCCCCTTGTCCACCCCCGTCGAGTGGGGTCAGAGGCTTAGATGCCTACCCGGGGCCAAGTAGAAAGCCTCTGGCAGCCCTCCCACATCTGTCTGTCCAGAGCATAGGTGGAACTCTGGCTGGATGTGGGCTATTCTCCCTCCCCTTTTTCCCCTGCCCCTTTTAGTTCCCACAATAATCCACTACATAAACAAACTCAAAGAAAAAACCCCACATGATCATTTCATTAGATGTTTAAAAAACATTTGGTAAAATCCAGCATCCCTTCATGATAAAAGTCTTGGAGAGATCAGGAATCAAACCCCAGACCTACACATAGGAAAAGCAATCTACAGCAAACCAGTAGCCAACACCAAACTAAATGGAGAGAAACTTGAAGCAATCCCACTAAAACCAGGGACTAGGCAAGGCCACTCTCTCCCTATCCTTTCAATATAGAACTTGAAGTACTAGCTAGAGCAATTAGACAACAAAAGGAGGTCAAAGGGATACAAATTGGAATGGAAGAAGTCAAAATATCACTATTTGCAGATGATATGATAGTATACTTAAATGACCCCCAAAACTAACAGAGAACTCCTAAAGCTGAAAAACAATTTCAGCAAAGTGGTTGGCTATAAAATTAACTCAAAGAAATCAATAGTTTTCCTCTACTCAAAGGATAAACAGGCTGAGAAAGAAATTAGGGAAATGACACCCTTCACAATAGTCATAAATAAGATTACATACCTTGGTGTGACTCTAAACAAGCAAGTGAAAGATCTGTTTGACAAGAACTTCAAGTTTCTTAAGAAAGAAATTAAAGAAGATCTCAGAAGATTGAAAGATCTTCCATGCTCATGGACTGGCAGGATTAATATAGTAAAAATGGCTATCCTGACGAAAGCAGTCTGCAAATTCAATGCAATCCCCATCAAAATTCCAACTCAATTCTTCACTGAGTTAGAAAGGGCAATTTGCAAATTCATCTGGAATAAAAAAAATCCAGGATAGCAAAAACTATTCTCAATAATAAAGAACCGCTGGGGTGTGGGGAGCCGCCCTCACATTCGCCACTACAAGATGGCGCTGACATCCTGTGTTCTAAGTGGTAAACAAATAATCTGCGCATGTGCCAGGGTAGTTCTTCACTCCATGTGCTCTGCCTTCCCCGTGAAGACAACTCGGCCAATGGGCTGCAGCCAATCAGGGAGCGACACATCCTAGGCGGAGGATAATTCTCCTTAAAAGGGATGGGGCTTTGCCATTTTCTCTCTTGCTCCTGAAGAAGTAAGCAATAAAGCTTTTGCCACAGAAGATTCCGGTTGTCCTGAGCGTGTTCTTTCCGGTGGGAACAAAAGCTCGGGATACTGGGGGAATCACCATCCCTGACCTAAAGCTGTACTACAGAGCAATTGTGATAAAAACTGCATTGTACTGATACAGTGACAAGCAGGTAGATCAATGGAATAGAATTGAAGACCCAGAAATGAACCCACACACCTATGGTCATTTGATCTTTGACAAAGGAACTAAAACTATCCAATGGAAAAAAGACAGCATTTTCTACAAATGGTGATGTTTCAACTGGCAGTCATCATGTATAAAAATGCAAATTGACTCATTCCTATCTCCTTGTACAAAGCTCAAGTCCAAGTGGATCAAGGACCTCCACACAAAACCAGATACACTGAAACTTATAGAGGAGACAGTGGGAAGAGCCTTGAACACATGGGCACAGTGGAAAATTTCCCAAACCGAACACCAATGGCTTATGCTCTAAGATCAATAATTGTCAAATGAGACCTCATAAAATTGCAAAGCTTCTATAAGGCAAAGGGCACTGTCAATCAGACAAAATGGCAACCGACAGATTGGGAAAAGACCTTTGACCTTTACCAATTCTACATCTGATAGAGGGCTAATATGCGATATATACAGAGAACTCAATAAGTTAGACTCCCGAGAATCAAATATCCCTATTAAAATATGGGGTACAGAGCTATACAAAGAATTCTCAAGTGAGGAATATCGAATGGCTGAGAAGCACCTAAAGAAATGTTCAACATCCTTAGTCATCCGGGAAATGCAAATGAAAACAACCCTGAGATTCTACCTCACACCAGTCAGAATGGCTAAGATCAAAAACTCAGGTGACAGCAGATGCTGGCAAGGATGTGGAGAAAGAGGTATGCACTCCTCCTTTGCTTGTGGGATTGCAAGCTTGTACAACCACTCTGGAAATCAGTCTGGAGGTTCATCAGATAATTGGACATAATACTGGGAGGACCCAGCTATATCACTCCTGGTCATATACCTAGAAGATGCTCCAACATGTAATAAGGACACATGCTCCACTCTGTTCACAGCAGCCTTATTTATAATAGCTAGAAGCTGGAAAGAACCCAGATGCTCTTCAACGGAGGAATGGATACAGAAAATGTGGTACATTTACCCAATAGAGTACTACTCAGCTATTAAAAATGATGAATTCATTAAATTCTTAGGCAAATGGATGGAAACAAGAAAATATTGTCCTGAGTGATGTAACACAATCACAAAAGAACACACATGGTATGCACTCACTGTTACGTGGATATTAGCACAAAAGCTCCAAATACCTAAGATATAATTCACAGACCACAAGAAGCTCAAGAAGAATGACCTAGTTGGCCATCAGTGGGAGGAGAGGCCCTTGGTCTTGAAAAGATTCTAGGCCCCAGTATACGGGAGTGTCAGGGCCAGGAAGTGGGAGTGGGTGGGTTGGGGAGCAGGAGGAGGGAGGAGGGTAAAGGGTATTTTCTGAGAGGAAACTAGGAAAGGGGGTAGCATTTGAAATGTAAATGAAGAAAACATCTAATTAAAAAAAAGCAGAAGGAAGATCAAAGTGTGGGTGCTTCGGTCCTTCTTAGAAGGTGAACAAAATACTCATAGGAGCAAATATGGAAATAAAGTGTAGAGCAGAGACTGAAGGAAAGGCAATCTAGAGGCTGCCCCACCTGGGGATTCATCTCTTATGCAGCCACCAAACTCCAACACTACTGTAGATGTCGAGAAATGCTTGCTGAAAGGAGCCTGTTAAAGCTGTCTCCTGAGAGGCTCTGCAAGAGCCTTATAAGTACAGAGGCAGATGCTCATAGCCAACCATTCAATTGAGTGTGGGGTTCCCTTAGAGAAAGGATTGAAGGAGTTGAAGGGGTTGCAACCCCATAAGAAGAACAACAGTATCAACCCCCTCCCCCCACCTTAACTAAGCCATTAACCAAGGAGTACACAAGGCTCCAGGTGCATTGTAGCAGAGGATGGCCTTGTCTGTCATCAATGGGATGAGAGATCCTTGGTCCTATGAAGGTTCGATAGATGCCCCGGTGTAGGGGAATCGAGGGTGGGGAGGTGGGAGTGGGGAGGTGTGTGGAGGAACACTCTAATTAATGCAGGGGGAGGGAGGATGGTATAGGGTTTTTCTGGGAGAGGGGAAATGAGAAAGAGGATATTTGAAATGTAAATAAAGAAAATATCCAATAAAAATACAAAAGAAAAAAAATAGAAGAACAACAGAGAACTTTGTGTAATGTTCCTATGCTTGCTATTTCTGTAACCCATGGAAGGACCAGAGAAAAGGACGCTTTCCTGGCTGACTAGGGCATTGCCATCTAGGATGTCTGCTACAGGGCTACCAGGAGAAAGAACATCACCCAAGAGCCTTGTAAGCTACAGAAATGCATTGCCCTGGTAGGTTTGGCTACTCAGGAGTTTCAGCAGGGCAAACACGTCCTTTTATGGCCTGGCCTGGCTTGCTGCCAGGCTTCAACAAGGGCCTGGTGATACGCACTTTAGAAATGTGTTGGTGGCAGGATGGTATGTCTAACTCACGTTTAATTCACATTAGCATTTATGTCTCATGCCACAGAGGCAGCCTGGTGTATGTGGCAGGTTGTAGTGGCCTGACTGTCTACAGGAGCTCTAGGAAACAAGAATCTTTTTACCCTAATCCTAATCTCTGTCAGGTTTCAAGGGAGTGTCCTTGGAGTACTGAGAAAATAGGAAGATATACCTGAAAAAACAAACACACACACAAACAAAAACAAAGAACTCCCCAAAGAGTCCCTTTGCTGTAGAAAATATTTAATCCCAATCTGGGATAAAAGACCTTTATATTAAAATAAGCCTTAATCCGCACTAGAGCTGGGCAGATATTTACCCTCTATCCTATTAAAATCTATTTCCTATTGATAATCCCAAGTTATTACTAGGTTTTATCTGGTCTGCTTTTAACTCCAATTGACCAGACTTCATGCCCATGCTTTTTTGAATCCCAACCCATGGCATCTTCTTCCTCTCTTCACCCTCTTCTCCTTCTCTTCTTGGTCTGTCTCCTCTGCCCTTCATCCCCACCTTGTCAGTGACTTCAGCTTCAAGAGTTCCAGTGATCTCTTCTGATTTCTGCAAGCATCACACATACATGTCTCTCTGTCTCTCTCCCTCTGTGTTCATGCATGCACATATTTAAAACATAAGAATACTCTGAATACTCACATGTCCGGGTTCGAGCCTGGAAGGCATCTTGGAATCTGGAAGAAAAGAGGGAATCTAGGCAGCGAGAGAAAGGATGGAGCTAAGTCAAGACTCTGTAAAGACTGTGGGACATTTAAAGTTATTTAGACCTTGGGGATGAATAAGAATGTAAGGGTTGAGGCTTACTAGTGATGTGTTTGTGTGTCAAGTTGACAAGGGGTCAATTGTACTGGCTAGTTTTGTGTCAACTTGACACAGCTGGAGTTATCACAGAGAAAGGAGCTTCAGTTGAGGAAATGCCTCCATGAGATCCAACTGTAAGGCATTTTCTCAATTAGTGATCAAGGGGGAAAGGCCCCTGGTGGGTGGGACCATCTCTGGGCTGGTAGTCTTGGTTCTATAAGAGAGCAGGCTGAGCAAGCCAGGGGAAGCAAGCCAATAAAGAACATCCCTCCATGGCCCCTGCATCAGCTCCTGCTTCCTGACCGGCTTGAGTTCCAGTCCTGACTTCTTTGGTGATGAACAGCAGTGTGGAAAGTGTAAGCTGAATAAACCCTTTCCTCCTCAACTTGCTTCTTGGTCATGATGTTTGTGCAGGAATAGAAACCTTGACTAAGACATTCTGTAACTCCCATTTTTTGTAACATTTTATCTCTGAGGCAATTTTCTAAGAACATTTGTCTAAGAAGGTATAAAAATGCTAGAGAAAAGAAATAAGGTTGTTGGCTCTCTCTGCCCCATCCATCTTTCCATCCATCCATCCAAATGTATATGTCTGTTTGTCTATATGTATGTATGTAGGCATGCATCAACACTTGTGGAGTAGATGAAAGAGGTACTGGCCAGAATGTGTATGTGTATATGTGTGTCTGTGCATATTTTCCTATGTAAAGGATTTTATTTTCTTTGTAATATTTTAGTTATGAGGCAATTCTTTTTTTTAAGATAGAGAACTTTTTGTTTAAAGCTATGAAATCTAAAAGCAGTAAATAAAAGGTGGTGCAGCTGTTTCCTGCTTCACCTGGTATATATGTGTCTGCATGAGTGACATCTTTCCTGTTCTTTTTTAATTCCCCCAGCAAATTGCTCTGCACCTAGAATGTTAATGCTATGCAGTATAGGGCTCTATACTATTTTTGTCAATGCTTTTACTTCTATCAACCATGCCAAAGAAAGAGGCTACATTATTCATTTTCACATAAGGAAAAAGAGACATAGAGAAGTTATGCTGTTTGCTCTCACATAACAAACACACCATGTGTTTAGGCTGGCTTCCTGATCTTTGGATTTCCTAAGCCTTTACTCTGAAGAGGACATTGAGAAATGACAGAGAAAGTAAGGAACCCACAATTTCCATGATAAACTCAGAAGCTGAAGCCAGTCCCAACAGTCAGAAACATCCTACCCTCTATACTCCTCTGGTTAGTCAATAACTTATGCTCTTATCTGCTCCAGTAACATTTTGGCAAGCTTGGCAAAATTTGTTAGCATATTAGTATAGTCTTTGTCTCCTGTATTCCAATGCTCTACATACATATGTGTACACACACACACACACACACACACACACACACACACACACACACAGAGAGAGAGAGAGAGAGAGAGAGAGACAGAGAGAGAGAGAGAGAGACAGAGAGAGACAGAGACAGAGAGAGACAGACAGACAGAGAGGCAGAAAGTTTTTTGTCCTTAAATTGAGAAATAACATTACCTAGAGATTTTGAAACCTTAGTAGATCTTGGCCAGTCTTTCTAACCTTGTGTGCCCTTGTGTGAGTCAAGAGAGGTTTCTCTGTGTGCTGGGGAATGTACTTCAATAAAACCTAATTTTAATTTTCAACTGGATGTAGCTTAAACCCTAGGGACCAGGTTGGAATCTGAACTTGCCTATGTGTGCTGACGCTAGAGTACATAAACAGCTGAACCATCCATTGTTATCCTGGTTGCAGGCTGTTTAGCACCACAGGTTACTGAGCCTTGTCAGCAGTTTGGTCCTGGCTGTAAAGAAGCTCTTGGCAGATGCAATTGTTTAGATTTCCTTCATGGCGGACCCCTAGCTGGTGATTAGAGTAAAATGTGTAGGGTGTTTATTTTGAGATTAATACGCAGAGAAGGAAAGCTGGACTGACAAAAAACAGGATTTTGATCCTTCTGGCAAAAGTCCTTCACTGGACACCTGGAAGTATTGCATCATGGCTACACTACTGGCTTTGATTTAGCTGCCTGCAGCTTGGTCTCAGAGTCTTAGTTCATCCCTTGAAGACTCAGCAGTCTTCATATTCTTCTTGGAAGTTCTCTGATCTTGTTCCAAACCTAAGTTACTGTCTCTCAGGCTCTGTCAAAAACCCATAGTACCTACTGTATGATGTATTTATTACATATTAGGTGATGTCTCCTAAGGGCTCTGTCTACATCTCCTTTGTCTTCCTGTGCCTGAATTGGCACAATAGGGTCTTAATGAATGAGTGAAGACTATATGCTGCCTTCTACTTTCTTTTCATACCTAGAAAGAAGGATTCTATTCCTGAGTCTTAAACAATTTTAGGCTCTTATTCTAAGAAGCAAAGATCCATGCAACTATTAGGCAGAGTTCAGGTTAAATAAATACAAATTGTAGGAAGCAAGTCTTGGACCCAACATTATTTTAGATACCTAAAGGGAGCCCTAGAAGAAGATTCAAATAACTGATTGTTTTCTGTACCTGTGATATCAGCTGATGTTAATTTATTAATTATTCAAAATTACAAGCTTAAGTTTCATCAGAATAGACTCAGGAACAAACAGAAGTTTTAAACACTCACTTCTCAGAATGAATGGTTATCATTAGGGTGGAGAGGAAGGGAAGAAAAATTATTTTTTTCTGTGATCATCTTGAACACAAACAGATAATCTGTCCACAACAAACTACACCCTAGTCAAGTCCATAAACATGGGAAGACAAGAGGGTGCTGGCAGAAAGAGAAGGGTATGACATTTAGTCTCAGAGTGAGTTAAACGGACAGGAGAGTTGTTGGTCTAAGGGAAGATTCTGATATTTGTGTTAAAATCCTCTTCTATATCTTTTTTTATTTCTGGAAAAGTATCATTACAAATGACAATTAGCATAACTAAAATTTTGTAAGCTTGCACGTTGTTGTGGACTTGAAAACACAGCTGAGCTAACTAACCTGTTCTTTTATCTCAGTCTCACTTTCACAGCCGTAGAAGCACATGGGTGCTGGTGATTGGGAAATTGCTTCAGATTATATCCCAGGGTAGATTAGCTCATGGATTAAGACAGAAACAGGACGAAAATGAAAATGTTGACTCATATGTTTGTTATGACAGAGAGTGAGGAAGAAATGCTGATCTGTGGCATAAGAGACAGATCTGATGAGATTTTTGTGCCTAGGAATGCATACAGTTGGGGAGCAGTGTGGATAATTTGTTCCTGCCATGCCTACTTGTCTAGCTGGCCCAGATCTGGGTAGCTGGGTGACTTAGTCTTATGGCAGAAACTGCCTTAATATTTACCAGGCCAGTTTCCTCATTTCTGGCACTCACATAAAATGCATTTTCTGGTCTCCTAGTAGTTATATGTTATTGTATTGCTGAGTTCTACCCTTCCTATTGCTGTCTATTCTCTGATGCTTTTCTCTGCCCTGGCTGAACAGAGGCCATCTGAAATCCTAGAATTAAATGAACCTGAAAAAACCATAGGCCTCAAAATGACAATGTGGGATGCTTACTGCCTACATGGGAATATACATTTGGATCCTGTGAATACCAAAACAACCACACATAGCACTGTTATGTCATGCCGATGAGAACTTAAAATTTACCTTACAGGATGTTAGAGTGTTTGGGATTAGCCATGTCACCTTGCATTTCCTCTGCAAGGAAAGCTGATAAAGGTGAGTCTTGGATTAGATATACATCAGCTGTACTGGGCAGTGCTATTTGGTGGAGAACTAGCATATTGTCCACAGCACCAATGGTACAGGGCTTGCAGAGTGATCAGGAGAAAGGAGGATTCAGATAATTTCATGAAATTTGTCATTAGAGAGTCACCGATGGTTTGTAAGAGCTCTGTGTAGGGTCATTATCAGATTGCAGATGTAGGAATGCAGGAACTATGAGACACCAGAGGCAGAAGGGCAACCTTGGGTGTGAAAGGAAGAAATGAAAGCACAACAAGCATGATTCTTCAGACCCAGCAAGAGTTGTTTGTAGTCTGAGGTTGACAAAAGGAAATGGGGATGGGGGTGGTATAGAGAAGCATTAAGCAAGGAGGGCTCCATGTTCAGATAACTTAAAGTTTTAGCATTATTAGTCTGTGCCAGTCAAGAATGCATGCCAAATTCCCTAAAATATAAAGTGGGTGAGTCTAATAAAAATGAGTAAGACAACATATATGATTAAGTTATATGGAATACACACACACACACACACACACACACACACACACACACACACACACACAATTAAATATTGTTGGGGCCTGATCTTTACCCTAAATTTCTCCAATCCCTCCCTGGCCAGTGATTGCTGGTTATGCCTTGAATTGGGTGCCTTTTGGCCTCTGGTGATTCTCCTACTTAATGATTCTACCCCTCATTTTTAATAAGGAAGATTGTAATTATATGAAGCCTTTTAAAGTATTACCTGGTGGCTTTAATGCATCTATGTGCTTCTTAAGTCCTTATAAAAATAATTATTTTGATATGGATGTTGGTCTGGCAAAATTTACCTCCTGTAGTCATTATATTAATATTTCTGAGCCAATTTGTTTAGGTAAAGGTAGAGTTTTTGTGTGTGAAGATAATATGACCTATCCTTTTCTCTCTTGAAATTGGGCTGTGTCCTGTGTCCCTGCGATGCTTTTGCCAGATGTTAAGATCCTCCTAGGAGATCAACCTGTTCCGTTGCCCAGCTTTGATACCTTCTCCCCCAGGCGTAAGAGAGCCATATCCTTTATTTCCTGTCTTGTTGGGTTCGGGATATCTGGAGCTTTTGCCACTGGCTCAGCTGGTAGCCCTGGACAGCTATACTAAGCTGTTCCGGCAGCTGATAAATGATATTAACATGGTATAGCAGTCTGTCAAGGATCTACAAGATCAGGTTGATTCCTTGACTAAGGTGATTCTCTAAAATAGGCATAGCTTAGACTTACTCACTGCAGATAAGGGAGGCAATTTGCTTAGTTTTGCAGGAAAAATACTGTTTCTATGCCAATAAGTCCAGGATTGTGCATGGTAGAATTCAAAAGCATCAACAAGAATTGGAGAAGAGGCGTCAAGAACTGTTCGACAACCCCATGTGGAGTGCCTGGAATGGAATTCTGCCCTACCTTCTCCCCTTCCTTGGCCCAATGCTTGGCTTATTAATTTTACTATCAATAGGACTTTTTCTCTTTAATAAAGTCATGGCCTTTGTTAAAGGAAAAATAAATGCAATTAAGGCTCAATCCTTACAAATTCACTATCACTGGCTAGAGATGGCAGAAATGGGAGGTGGTTATGTTGACATCTTGCCTAATGACCCATAAGTTGACCACTTCCAGTTTGGCCGCACCTTCTCCAGTGTGATAGACTGACTAGCTAGTGATGGGCAACCGAGACTAGGACACCATCCTTATATAAATGGCAACCTAAGACAGGGGGACTCTGAAAGGTTATGGGATCTCTTCTGTGATGGGTAAGACCATTCTGGATTGGCTGTTTTGTAAACTCCCTGACCTAAGACAGGCACAGTCCCCTTGAAGTCTTTAGGCTCTGGCTGATTTAGACATTGCCACCTCATATATGCATTGTTCTCTATAAATTAAAAAAGGGAGACCTGGATACACACACACACACACACACACACACACACATATGTGTGTATATATATACATATATATTTAAATATTGTTGGGGTCTGATCTTTATCTTGTCCTTGGGCCATTACTTATTTTACAATTATTAGTTCTAACTTCTGCATTTAAGAGATTTGTATTTTTGTTCCCAGAGTAAGTTACGAAATCCTGCGGTTGGAACCTTCCAGCCTTGACACCTTGCGGTTAGAATCTTCCTTAGGACACCTTATGGTTAGAACTTTCCTTTTACTCAAGTGGATGCTAAGCACTCTCCATCTACCTTGTCATGTACTTGAGCAACTGATTCCACTTTGTAATTCTGGTTTGTAGCTTTTTTTTGTTTTCACACTTACTTTAAAAAAAAAGCAAAGTGGCTCAAACAAGAACAAAGCTCAGGAAAGTAGAAAAAACCAAGTAAGACTGAAGATGGTAACTTTATCCATCTGCTGCTCCCATCCGTTGTTATTTTTGTTCCCCCTTTAGACAGGGTGTCACTGTCCAGCGCAGGACGGCCTGCTGGAGTCCCTGGCCCATCAGCACATCCAGCGTCTCCTCTCTCAAATACCCTTAACACCCTCAGTGTGTCTGAGCTTAAACTGCCAGTGTTAACTGGAAGGCTGCCGTGAATGGAGATATTGTCACAGTGAGAGTCTAGAGTAGAGAGAGTACACGGCAAGCAAATGGACACTGGGTGCGGGTCATGTACACACTCCACTTAGACCAGACGACCCAGGCTTGCCGAGCTCAGAGGCTGATCTGGACCTTCTAGGTCACTCTTACTTTACAGTTTGTAGCTTTTTAAGCTGAGTGTTTTTTGAAAATAAATGAGGCTTAACAGATCTCTGCTTTGTCTCCTTCCTTTGTGTCCCTCATCCCATCCATTCTCACTCCCTCCCTCGAGACCCTTGTTGTTTAGCCCTGCAGGTCGGGACAAAATATAAATGATTTACATTTGGTATAGATTTTGGAGAGTATGCTATAGATTTGAAAAAGAAAGAAGTAAAAGACATTAATCTGCATCTCTCTGACTGTAAAGCATAGAATATACAGTAAGTATAATGAAAAAAAAGTGAATTCGTCGTAACATTTTAGTCCACTGGGTCATCTCAGGAAGATCACCTGTAACGTGAAACCTCACTAGCATAAATGATCAGATATCCAGGTGATAAGGCATAACATACCTAATAACCCAAAATTGCACCATTTGATACCTCTGGGGTACAGATTAACCACCTAATATCCACCATTATTCTCTTCACTTTGATCCAGGGCTGTATGGTGAATAATTTGTGGAGTTCTCAAATTAGTTTTTCAAAAAACTTAGCAAATGTTGATTGATCTGAAAACTCAATACTATCTATGATCTTGATATTTTGGTCATCCAAGGTCTTGCCTAAGTATCATTATCTACGGAGAGAACACTGGGTGGCAAGCTCATGACATGCCCATGAAGGTCATGTTTGCTGTGACTATCTAGTGACTCCCATGTTGCTGGGTCTGGGAATCAGCCTCTTTGTGCTGGATGTAGGTCATCAGAATGCATCTGGATTATTTTGAAATGGCATCTTTTATATGCATGCTGATTTAACAACATCCAGAAGCATTCTACATAGCTCTTGAGCATCACATTATTTGATATTTTCAAGCCAAGTGATTGCTAGTCCCTACTGGCCATGGGCTTATAATTAGGTAGTAGATCTTAGAAAAATTATTGTACCCCCAAGTAATACTTCTTGATAAATTACCACCCAGTGCTGGTATAATATGCACAGCCTTTGATACACAGCCTTTGACCTGTGAAAAAGAATAAAGTCTACAGTAGGTTGATCCTGTAATGTGCTGGCCACTGTTATTATTTTATCCAACACAAGCCTGTGTGTGCTTATTTGAGACTCAAAAAATCTATGGGGGACAATCTGCTTATCCAAAAATGTCAAATAAAAATCATATGTCCTCTATAAAATCTTCCTCAGGACCAGTCACTTTAATCCAGGCTATGAAACTTAAGAATACACAGTGATCACATTGAGAGTGGCCAAAACTCTTCCAGTCTGAGCACATGCCCTGAGCAGACCTTGGATGTGAACTTTTCTTTCTTTCTTTTTTTTTTTTAAAGATTTATTTATTATTATATATGAGTACACTGTAGCTGTCTTCAGACACACCAGAAGAGAGCATCAGATCTCATTGCAGATGGTTGTGAGCCACCATGTGGTTGCTGGGATTTGAACTCGGGACCTTTGGAAGAGCAGTCAGTGCTCTTAACCGTTCAGCCATCTCTCCAGCCCCGGATGTGAACTTTTCAACTAGTCCCACCACACCCAGAGGAAGCTCCACATCCATGCACTCTAACATGCCCAGAATCATAGAATCAGAGGCAAGGAGGACACAACATCTGCCCCAACATCGGAAGTAACTGGGGCCAGCAAGACCCAGGAACCCAGGAAATCTGCCTGACCAGTGGCAAGGGTTATTTCTGGTCTGGACTGGTGTCCTGAGCAGACTTTGGGTATGAACTCTGAATCCAGTCCCACAACACACTGAGGAAGATCCATTCCCAGGCACCTTAACATACCCAGGACCATAAGATCCCAGGATCCCAGGAATATGGTCAAACCAGGATCTCAGGGTCCCAGAAGCAGATTGACTCCCAGGAGCTCTGACACACCCAGGATCTCAGAATCAAAGAACCCCAGGACCACAGGATCACAGAGATAGCTGAACTCTGAGGAGTTCTGACACAACCAGGATTACAGGAAAGACAGGCTCCAGTCAGATATAGCCAGGGCAGGGAGCACTAGAGATAACCAGATGGCGGGTGGCAAGCATAAGAACACAAGCAACAGAAACCAAGGTTATCTGGCATCATCAGAAACCAATTCTCCCACCATAACAAGTCCTGGATACACCATCACACCAGAAAAGCAAGATTCAGACCTAAAATCACTTTTCATGATGGTGATAGAGGACTTTAAGAAGGACATAAATAACTCCCTTAAAGAAATAAAGAAGAGCTGAGTAGTACTCCATTGTGTAAATGTACCACATTTTCTGTATCTATTCCTCCGTTGAGGGATATCTGGGTTCTTTCCAGTTTCTGGCTATTAGAAATAAGGCTGCTATGAACATAGTAGAGCATGTGTTCTTATTACCAGTTGGAACATCTTCTGGATATATGCCCAGGAGAGGTATTGCTGAATCCTCCGGTAGTACTCAGCTATTAAAAACAATGAATTTATGAAATTCCTAGGCAAATGGATGGATCTGGAGGGTATCATCCTGAGTGAGGTAACCCAATCACAAAAGAACTCACATGATATGTACTCACAGATAAGTGGATATTAGCCCAGAAACTTAGAATACCCAAGATACAATTTGCAAAACACATGAAACTCAAGAAGAATGAAGACCAAAGTGTGGACACTTCACCCCTTCTTAGAATTGGGAACAAAACACCCATGGAAGGAGTTACAGAGACAAAGTTTGGAGCTGAGATGAAAGGATGGACCATCCAGAGACTGCCCCACCTGGGGATTCATCCCATAATCAGCCACCAAAAGAAGACACTATTCCATACACCAGCAAGATTTTGCTGAAAAAACCCTGATATAGCTGTCTCTTGTGAGGCTATGCCAGTGCCTGGCAAACACAGAAGTGGATGCTCACAGTCAGCTATTGGACAGAACACAGGGTCCCCAATGGAGGAGCTAGACCCAAGGAGCTGAAGGGGTTTGCAACCGTATAGGTGGAACAACAATATGAACTAACCAGTACCCCCAGAGCTCATGTCTCTAGCTGCATATGTAACAGAAGATGGCCTAGTCGGCCATCATTGAGAAGAGAGGCCCCTTGGTCTTGCAAACTTTATATGCCTCAGTACAGGGAAAAACCAGGGCCAAGAAATGAGAGTGGGTGGGTAGGGGAGCAGGGTGGGAAGAGGGTATAGGGGACTTTTGGGATAGCATTTGAAATGTAAATGAAGAAAATACCTAATAAAAACTTGGAAAAAAAAGAAATATAGAACACAGGCAAACAGCTAGAAGCCCTTAAAGAGGAAACACAAAAATTCCTTAAAGAATTACAGGAAA
This sequence comes from Mus musculus, assembly GCF_000001635.26. NCBI lineage: Eukaryota > Metazoa > Chordata > Mammalia > Rodentia > Muridae > Mus > Mus musculus. The sequence continues at coordinate 19,655,326 of NC_000080.6, read as the reverse complement.
ACACAATCAAACAGGCGAAGGAAATGAACAAAACCATCCAAGATCTAAAAAATGGAAATAGAAACAATAACTAAATCAAAAGGGAGACAACCCTGGAGTTAGAAAACCTAGGAAAGAGATCAGGTGTCATAGATACAAGTATCACCAACAGAGATAGAAGAGAGAATCTCAGGTGCAGAAGATAACATAGAAAATAATGGCACAACAGTCAAAGAAAATGCAAATTGTGAAAGCTCCTAACCCAAAACATCCAGGAAATCCAGGACGCAATGAGTAAGATAGGGCTGACTATTTGAAGGCCAAATGCTTACATAGTTTTTCTCACGCTGAGCAATAGTCCATGGAAGGACCACACTATATTGTATTTTTTCACTCCTTGACTCATGAATAGCTGGGTAGTTTCTCCTTCAGGGATGCTCTGAGACGTACCACTTCAACCCTGATGATCAATAGTTTCTCTGTGGACACCTACTTCTTGTTCTGGAATCACTGGGTCAATGGGGGAACTTCAGCTCACCTTTCCAAAGAGTTGTACATGGCTTCTCACAGGACTACCCTATTTGACACCATCAGCAATGTCTGAAGGTTCTCATTTCTCCCAACCTTCCTTGTGGCTGACTTTCACTTAGATCAAATCATTTTGAATAACAGCAGTTACAGAGCGCTATAGACGAACACAGGGTGAGTGCTTTAGACTATTATGAGCCTAAGGGTCTGTCTGGGGCAGTCCTATTATTGCATTTCAGCATAGCCATGGGACTTCTGGAAGCAGATAGAACTGCAAACAATTCAGTCTCTCAAATAATAAAATCCAGGCCAAACTCCAAGGCCAGTGTTAACTGAGCCAAGGTTAGGCAAAGTAAAAAGAAAATAGCAGGAGGCTATGAAGAAAACACACACAGGATGCTGAGAAGACACAATGAGCCCCATGACCTTCCAATGTGCAATCACTATCACCAAGAGCAGAGAAGGCACATAAACACTTAGGCAGCGTTTCCAGACAGGCACATAGATTTGCCACAGCAGTCTCTTTCTCACCCTAATGTTCCACCGTCCTTTGCTTTCTTCTAATGGATATCCATGCACATATATAGTTTTGCCTCTACAAATATTTGAAAAATCTAGCATTACAGGCATTTTTATGTCAGCTCTTTCTATTGAGCTAGGTGGACATGCAGAATGACGAGCTGTTGTAGTTGACGATTCATGGATGCCAAGTGAACTCTTCTCATTAATATTGGTTTCTATCTCCTTTCAGATATTTCATAAGCAATTGAATATACATGCCTGCAGAAACACAAATGAGTGCATGCCTGCACACACACACACACACACACACACACACACATGCACACATGTACACACAGTTGTATATACAAGCACCCATACCAAAAATTTCTACACAAGCGTGCACCATTGCACATGCACACAACATGGAACATGATCACAATCATGCTCACCAATATCTGGACACACACACACACACACACACACGAGAGAGAGAGAGAGAGAGAGAGAGAGAGAGAGAGAGAGAGAGAGAGAGAGAGAGAGAGAGAGAGAGGGAGAGAGAGAGCGCAGAGAAGAGATTGCTGTGCTGCAGCACCTTCCCTGCTGAATGAGGAGGTAGAGGGACCTATACTGTGTACAGGCTCTTAAGACTCAGCCACAATCTGCTCTCTTGGCCTATATTTATTTCCTCATTCATGAACATTTCCCATGTGGTCTCTCACTGATCCTACAGGTAAATTAAAACTGCTGCACAGCTAAGATGGGCCACATAAGAACAAGTTCCTGCAGTATGAAATATTTTATGTGCCTGGCCCTTTAAATGATCCCATACTCTTCAGTGACAGTTGGCTCTTGGAATTTTGGGAACAGAAGAGGGTATAAAGTCCAGCAGAGAGAGAGAGAGAGAGAGAGAGAGAGAGAGGGTAGGAGGAGAAGAATTAGGGTTCAGGAGACAGAAGAGTATGTCAGCAAAGAAGAAAGAAGATATTGAGCAGGGCTAGAAAAGACTAAAGATATTTTGAAGAGTGAAACTAAGAAACAGTTGAAAATGAAGTGGGCTAGCTAACTGAGAAGACAGTTGGTGACAGTTTATCTAGGAGAAGCTGAGCAGAGACAGAGTAGATGTTGTTGGGAGACAAAAGAAGAACCCATGAAAAACCCACAAATGAAGTAGCTATATAAGTTTAGAGAGACAAAGAAATAGAAAACAAAAAGCAACATTTTTTTAAACCAAAGGAAAATTTGGCAGCCGATGTGGAATCTATTTGAAGGAAGAAAAACAAAACAAAATAAAATAAAACCAAAATAAAATCTACCATACATTAAAAGATTTTTGACCAGTATTGTGGCCAGGGAGAATGGGAGTCTTTATTTCAAGTATGATAGAGGAACAGAAAAGAAGGGATGGATATTTTGTTTGAAAAAGCTGACAGGGTTTTTATGTAAGTTGCTGCTGGAATGCTGCCTCCATTTTTAGAAGCAGTTTTCCCCCTGCTTTTCCTTGTTTTGAGCTAGTTTGTTTATAAGAATGTTAAACCAACCCAGACACTATAGTGTATTGTGATTATAAAAAGATAAAGAGATTTTAGATTATGTTCTATGGGGATGTGGGGGAAAGGAGTGCCTCAATGGGCCCATGCTGAGGCATCCCTTCCCTGGGGGACCAGCCGCATTATAGTATAGAATAGAGTTTATTCAGGGCATGGGAACGAGAGTTAAGAGGGTAGTAGAGGCAAGAGAAAGGCAGAGAGGAGAGAGTGGAGAAGAAGAGGCTGGCCATGACCATGTGGAGAGAGGGAGAGGGGAATTGGGGATAGGAGGGGGCAAGAAGCCCCTTTTATAGTGGGCTAGGCCTACCTGGCTGTTGTCAGGTAACTGTGGGGGTGGAATCTGGACAGAATACCAACATTGTGGATGCCAGGAAGTGCTTGCTGACAGGAGCCTGGGGCTGTCTCCTGAAAGGGATGCTCACAGTCAACCATTGGAATGAGCTCAGGGTCCTCGATGAAGGAATTGGAGGAAGGGACTGAAGGAGCTGAGGGGGTTTGCAGCCCCATGGGATAGCAACAGTGTCAACCAGTCAGACCATCCTGGAGCTCCTGGGGGACTTGAAGACCAAAGAGTTGGGACCCATGGCTCCAGCCTCATATGTCGCAGAGGGTGGCCTTGTTGAACATCAGTTGGAGGAGCAGCCCTTGGGCCTAAGGGGTTTCGATGCCCCAGTGTAGGGGAATGTCAGGGCAGGAAGATGGGGGGCACCCTCATAGAGGCAGGGGGAGGGTGGACGAGACAGGGGGGTTCTTAAGGAGAGCCCTGGAAAGGGGAAAACATTTGAAATGTAAATAAAGAAAATATCAGGAGCCTGATAAAGCTGTCTCCTGAGAGGCTCTACCAGTACCGACATACAGAAGTGGACAGAGCACAGGGTCCTCAACGAAGGAGCTAGAAATAGTACCCAAGGGGCTGAAGGAGTTTGCATCCCCATAGGAGGACCAACAATATGAACTAACCAGTACCCCAGAGCTCCCTGGGACTAAACCACCAATCAAACACATGGTGTGGGACTCATGGCTCTAGCTGCATATGTAGCAGAGAATGGCCTAGTCGATCATCAATGGGAGAAGAGGCCCTTGGTCCTGTGAAGGTTCTATGCCCCAGTATGGAGGAATGCCAGGGCCAGGAATGGGAGTGGGTGGGTTGGAGAGCAAGGGGAGGGAGGGAGGGAGGGAAAAGGGGATTTTCGGAGGGGAAACTAGGAAAGGGGATAACACTTGAAATTGTAAATAAAATATCTAATAAAAATGAAAAAATCTGATAATAATAATAATAATAATAATAATAATAATAATAATAATAATAAAATAATAATAATAATGTTAAACACTGGCTAAGCAGCTGGAAAAAAAAACAGGTCGAAATTGAAAAGCTTGGGAATATAAAAGAGAACAACAAATATGTTCATTTTCAGTGACTAATTCAGAAGGATGGAGGTTTCTCCAGGTAATCAAAGAAATAAAAAAGAATAGCCAGATGAGACCCTTTTATTTTCTTCCAGAAGTAGGGTCAAACCCATAGAAGTCCTTGGCCAAAACAATCACCAACAGCATTCCCAGTACTTATATAGCATATGCCTGTTAATGATAGTCCATATGGTTATGATGAAATAGGATGGCATTCTATGGAAATGAAGGACCTAAAGCAGTTTAAGGAGGCAGACACTCTATGTGAAACAAGCTCTAAATTGGACTATTCAGATGTATTTCCCAAGACTGGAGGGAATGGGTAACAGCTGTACAAGAAGGTGGTCTTAATTTGGAACAGAACACTAGAGCAATAAATTAATTTGGTGAGGGACCAGTTGATTAGTAAAGATTATTATGCTGATATGCTAGAGCAGGTTCAACTTGAAGATGCAATCACAGAACGATGTTTCTTTAAGAGTGTGGGACAAAATTGACAAGCCAGGAAAAAAATCCACATTTACAGAAATTACCCAAGGCTCTGGAGAAGCCTTCATTTATATATATGTTTTATAAAGATTGATCTCAGCAGTAAATAAGTCTATATCATACCCTTGTTGGTAGCGACCATAGCATTCAAAAGTGAATATGTAGAGTGTAAAAAGCCATAAATGACTACTATAGGCACAGGCAACACCCATAGATGAATAGATAAAGAATATGAATGATATTGATTCTAACATATACCCTGCTAATGTAATAGGTCAAGCTATAGCTAGAAGACTCCCATATCAAAAGGCCTGGTACTTTAATTGTGGGAAATATGGACATTTGAAACAAAATTGTGAACAAGGTATTTCTAAGGGCAATGATCTTCCAAAATATAATTTAGAAGACCCAGAATTCAAGAAGGGTGCAGATGAAGTGGCAAGGGTTACCATTGGACCCATGAACATATAGGTCTAAGAGAGATAGCGAAGGCAATTTTTTGCCATCAGAAAACTATATTGGGGGTGGGGTGCTACCTCGAGGCTGTGCTGCAAAATGTATGAGCAATTTCCCTCTTGTTAGTCAAGAAATAACAAACAAGTAGAAAAAACTAAGTAATGCAGATATACATGCTACTACAGGCAGTGCTGCTCTAGAGTTGGCCATAGATAAACATCTTATACTATCCCTAAAAGTTCTAAGTTATAAATTAGCTACAATGATTCACTGTAATGTAGGAATTATAGGCTTCAAGGTGTCCCTTTAAAATAATGGCCTATATTTAAAAAAGTTATGCAGTTTAACATGTGGTAGGATTACTCAGCTGTTAATGCTTCCCTATATCAAAGGCAAAGCTGCTCCAGTAGAAATTATCTGGAGGGTTTAGAAGTACTGGAAAGTGTTTGTCCTTGTAAACAGTTGTTGACAGAAGCCAAAATCAAAGTTACAAGCGAATGACTTTGAAATAGGTTTGATGGCTGCAGCAGCTGATGTAAATATTTCACACACAAAAAAATTGAGATTCAGAATGGCTATTAAAAAGTTTATACCCAGTTTCTAGGAATTGCAAAGATGTCTGAGATTAAAAAAAATGTGTGTGTGGGGCTTAAATGTGTGGAACCAGAAGGTCAAATAGGAAAGTTTTGAGGCCTTTATGTGCCTGATGTAGCCTTAAATTTATGGGGGCAAGATCTAGTACAGCAGTGAGGAACTCAGATTAATGTCCCCTCAATACCCAAGACAATCCCTAAAATAAGGGGTGAGATGGAAGATGCTCCAGTGGAAGGTATTAAAAATGTTTTCCAGAAATAAAAACTCAGATTGTGCAGGTTGTCCATAACCAGGACACAATAGGGATTGAGATTCCAAATTTATAAGAGGGGCCACTTCTGAAATTATACCAATGTTCCTACTCTTAAAATGGTTGACCAATAAGCCTGTGGGGAGAGCAGTGGCCCTTAACTAAAGAAAATTTTCTGACACTTGAGCAACTGGTACAAGAGCAGATGGAGGTTCAACATATAGAATAGTCTACCATCCCATGGAATTCCCCTACAGTTATTATGAAAGAGAAATTGAGGAAATGGAGAATGTTAACAGATTTGAGAGATGTGAATAGAGTAATCCAACCAATGGGGCCATTGCAGCATGGAATTCCTTTTACCTTTTTTTACTACCTAAGGCATGGCCTATGATAGTAATTGATCCCCTTGCAAGAGCAGGATAAGGAAAAAAAATGCCTTCACAGTGCCTATGTTACTACATGTCGTAAGACCACTCAATAATGCTCAACCTTGTAAGAAGATATCAATGTGGAAAGTTCTTCAGCAAGGAATGTTGAACAGTCCAACTTTATGTCAATATTTTGGCTAGAAATAATTTGTAGGCAATTTCTTCAATTATTTATCATTACATGGATTATATTTTGTTGGCTGATTCAGCTCAAAGAAAAAGAATTTTGACTTTTTGGAGTTTTTAGATTGCTTTTGAATAAATACAGAGAAGATTTTTGTCCACTATCTAGGCTTTAAAATGAATCAACAAAAATTCAACCACAGATGGTACAGATCAGAAGAGATCAGTTGCAAACTCTTCATGAGTTTCAAAAATTAATTGGAGATATTAATTCGACATGGCCCACCATTGTAGTAACATGAGTTAAATAATCTGTTTCAAACATTACAAGGAGATTCAGACTTAGGCCAAAACAGCTAACAAAGGAAGTTGAAAAAGAGTAAGCTTTAATAGAAAAGAGACTGTGAGATGCTTATGTGGATCTCATAGATCCCAAAGTAGACTCTATTTTGCCTTCCACTCCTTCTCCTACTGGGCTCATTATGCAAAGGAAAGATAAAAAATTAAAGATTTAAAAAAAAGTTTGTGACTAAATTATAAAAGAAAGACGAAGTCTACATTAATTATCAGGAATAGACCCAGCAGAAATCATAGTGCTTTATATTAATGTTGAGATTATTTCATTATGGATAATGAAGGTTGGCAGAGCTTGGAGCATCTGTTTGGGAGAAATTAACCACCAAATATCCTAAAAGCAAGTGCCTCTTATTATAAAAAAATCTAATTGGATTCTCTCCTGTATTGTAAAGGGAATACCAATTCCTGAAATGCCTACATTTTATACTGATGCAAATAAATTGGGAATGGCCAGTTATAAAGCAGAAAAATTAAGCAAAATAACCCAAAGCTCATTTAACTCAGTTAACAAAAACTGTATGCAGATCTTATGGTTCTATTTGATTGTTTTGAACCTCTTAAAATAACTACTGACTCTCAATATGCAGAAGGAATTATTTGTATACAGAAACCGCTGATAATTCAGAATTAGAATAATTTTATACATCTGCAACAATTAGAAACATTATCTATTAAATATGAACCATACAAATATGGGTCTATCAAGGTCATATCCATATTGTTCTCATACAAGCTTGCCAGGTCCACTCACACAAGGAAATGAAGAAACTGACCAATTATTACAACAAATGTGATAGAAGACTTAAAATTTCATAAAAAATACCGTGTTAACAGTAACAGTGTAAATTTTTTTATGTCACTTGGCAACAAGTCAAGTAAATTTTAAGAAAATGTCCTACTTGTTTTTTGTATAACCAAACTTCATTACACATTGTAAGTAACCCTAAGCGTACCAAAAGAAATGAAATCTGAAAGATGGATATTTTACTTTGCAGAATTTGAAAAATTAAAGTTTGTACACATACCAGTGGTATATGCTCAGGGTTTCAATGGGCAATTGCTTTGAGCTCTGAAAAGGCAGACTCTATAATCACACAATAACTGGAAGTAAAGGCAATTATGGGGATACCTGTACAACTTAAGATGGACAATGATACCTCATATGTCTCCAGTAAGATGATTGAATTATTTGCATATTATACTATAAACCACAATACAGGTATACCACACAAGCCTACAAGACAGATGTTGAAAGATCTAATTGCACCTTAAAAGAAATGCTTATAAAGCAAGAAGGAAGAGTAAAGACCCCAAGGGATGGACTAAATAATGCTCTGTTAACTTTAAATTTTCTGAACATTAACAAGAAAGGAACAACAAGGGCTGAAGAACACTGGATTATAGAAAAAAAAACAGTGGAATTAAATTAACCTATATACTACAAGGATGTGTTAATATCAGAATGGAAGTCAGTGATGTATTTTGCTGGGGACATCGATTTGTTTATATTACCATAGGAAATGAAAAGCTGTGGATACCATCAAAACTAATAAACCTCAGATCTTCTGAAAACCTTGGACACTGACCCAAACAGAGCAAAAAAGAGCACCTGACCAATCAGGGCATTCCCCTGGCAGCCAGCAAAGCCTAGACAAGAAAAAATCAGCAGAAAAGACCTAATCACCCACTGGCAGGCCTATGGGAAGGGCTTTGGTCTCCTGCAAATGGGAGCTATCCTCAGTGCAGATCAACAGTAGGCTAGTGAGCAGGACAATATGAGAATCAATGCTGAAAACAGCATCCTGAAAACCCAAGCAGCAACCATAAGCAAAAGCTTCGCATAGCTGGGAACAGAGACTAAGAGACTTCAAAAAGAAACTCCAAAGCACAAGATGTTAGAAGATAAGACGGCCCAGGAAATATGAAAGTTTCATGAAGCAGTACACGCACTACAGGAAAGAGAAGCATCCCTCTTAGGTTCTTATTTCAGTTCTGGATGTGCTCCTGATAGATCAGCAGAAAGATCCCATCAGACACCTGAGAGCCTTGGAAAAGACATTGGAAATAATTGAGACGCAGCTACAGAACTGAGCAATTAGTAGCTAAAACAAATGGGAGTAAATGTAATGTGAAATATTTTTTGTGTCTGTCCCTTTAAGTGATCGTACACTTGAAAGTGAATTGGGCCAGCAGACTGAGAAGACAGTTGGTGACAGCTTATCAAGAAGCTGAACTGAGCCAGAGAAGATATTGTTAGAAGACAGATAAAAGAACCTGCAGCGAATACACAATGTAGCTATGTAAGTTTTTAGAGACAAAGAATTATAAAACAAAATGCAACTTTTTTTTTTTAAACAAAAAGAGCAAGTTCCCAGGAAAGAGGGCTCCAAACAAAGTCTCTAGCAGGCTTCAAGTTGAAGGATCACATTACCCTCACTAAACCTACGCTAGCTTCTGCACTGAAGGCCTTGGTAGCATCACAGGAACAGTGTGACTCATGATCATTACCAGCCAGAGGAGGCTAGTGAATTTACCTGCCATGATTTTACTGCAATGTAGCACTCTGCACAACTATGAGGGGGAATCTGTCCTGAACCGCAGATGAGCACATGTTATAGTCAGCAGCACAATGTCAGCAGAGGGACACACTGTAGGATTCCATACATCCTTAGGATAAGGTCAATAAGACAAGCCAGGAGTTTCCACGGGCATACACCTCTGTGCAGAGAAATTAAAGAAGTTTACTTTTTATTTTTTGATAAGCTGTATTGTTTGACTTTTTAATGTACTACAAAACTTGTTAATTACAAAACAATAAAAGTGAAGAGAAAGCCACCATGTTCTTCCTCTTTCTGAGCAAATAAACTTCGAGGGAATTGAGACAAAACAAGAGAGTAAGCTCCACATGAGAGGGGACAGGGGATCCAAAGAGTGCTAGTCAGCCAGCTTTGCCCACCAACATCCACATCTGCATGGACATGCATACATATAACACACACACACACACACACACACCATAGAAATTATAAGTGAGCAGAAAGCAATGAGGACATTAACAATTAGACTTAGATTATGCACAGGAGATATTCCAGGTGAGACCCATGACTATGACTCTGGTATTCAACCTTGGGGACTGAAAATGCCCAGGGAGCATGGAGCTTGGCCAGATGGTGTTGAGGTAGTTGGAGAAATTTTTCTCACTAACCTCCCACCTGTGAGAAGCCTTTCCCACATTGCTGGTCATCTAGTCAGCACTAGAGTGGAAGCTCAGGAAAGAACTCTCCAACAGCACTCCCAGAAACAGGACTGACAAGCTGCTACTCAGGCCCTGTTAGTGTGAACCAGGACCTGCAAAGGTTGAAGAGACCATCTTGTGATGCGAGGAACAAGAGGGAGAAAGGTCACATGCCACTCAAAAAGGTGACAATGAGAACCACTCATTTCCAGTGGGCGATACTCTTTTTTTTTATTAGATATTTTCTTTATCTACATTTCAAATGTTATCCCCTTTCCTACTTTCCCCTCCGAAAAATCCCCTATTCCCTCAACTCTCCCCCTGCCCCTCAACCCACCCACTCCCTCTTCCTGGCCCTGACATTCCCCTACACTGGGGCATAGAACCTTCACAGGGCCTCTCCTCCCATTGATGACCGACTAGGCCGTCCTCTGCTACATATGCAGCTAGAGCCATGAGTCCCACCATGTGTTTTCTTTGATTGGTGGTTTAGTCTCAGGGAGCTCTGGGGGCACTGATTAGTTCATATTGATGTTCCTTCTATTGAGCTGTAAACCCCATCATCTCCTTGGGTCCTTTCTCTAGCTCCTTCATTGGGGACCTTATGACCCATCCAGTGGATGACTGTGAGCATCCACTTTTGGCGATACTCTTTGCAAGTTGCTTCCTACATGTGATCTCACATGATCCCCCTAAAGCAAATAAGCTACAGGCCCCTGACCCCATCAATCAAAGCTCTGTGCTTATTCTAGAAGTGGCTTCTAAATAGCACACAATGGCGTGTCAGTGTGTGATATGTGACCAACCTATCTCCCTTAATGGACTGCAGCTTCTAGTAGAGCAGGAAAGTTTGCTTGCTCATTTTCTTGAAAGAGGTGAACTCCACAGAAAGTCTTGTAAATGATCACAGAAATGAACAACTGGATGAGGCATAGGAGCTAGACTGTGTTTATGGTTAGACATGAGGGCAACCTGCCCCTGATGCTTCAGTCATCCTACCTGCTGCTGCTTGGTACATAGGTCATAGATCTTCAGGCTGCCTTCTACACACAGCCTCTTTGTCTCCTCACAGGACTCTTGTAGTGAAGTCTGCCCCCTGCAACTTTCTGTTCTCCATCCTTAGTGTGAGAACATTCTTTGTTTTAGCTGACTCTACTCACTTGAGAGCTGGCCATGTTAGGTGCTGAACTGCAATCAAAAAAAAAAAAAGTGAGCTGCTGCCAGCTTTGATTTGCCTCCCACTAAAACAAGTACTTCTAAGTACTAGACAGCAAAAGGGATTCATGTACCTCCTGAAAGAGGATTTGGTTTCCTCTTGTGCATATACATTTGTGGTTTTTGAAAACCATGAGCTGGGATAGGGCAAAACTCGTCTGAGAGATAAGACTCACCAAGAATGCAATCTTTCTATGTGTCTCATGGAACTCAGATCTTTAAATCCCCTGTCAGAAGCCCAGAGGCTCAGGGCTGATTGATATCCCCCTCATAATGCACCCTTTTTTCTTTCTAGAGGTTCCGAAGTTGGGCAGAGCAATGCTTGGAGGGGCTCACAGATGTTTCACACTAAGGAAATCTGAGTCCAAGAGGGACAAGTCCAAGAGTCTCAGGGCAAGACTTTTGTTAAGAGGCAGGCAGTAGCTATCACTACTGGATGGAACCATAGCTATCACTTTGGCTCTAAAACAAAGAAGGGAAGAATCATTCCCTGCCTATTGCTGGGGTCCTAGTCATGCCAGTAAATAGTAGTATTAGTTATCTTCAATCAGCTCCTTGCAGTTATCCAAAGTCTCTTATCTCCTGGGGCATTGAAGGTTGCACTTCTGGTGTTGCATATTGGGCATCTCAAACTCAAAGTTCAGCCTGAGGTGTAGTGTATGCCCCTGGGTGCAAAGAACCTCATGAATGCAGGACTCAAGGATCAGATTAATTCAGGCTGCATCCTGGACTGTCCAGGAGATGCCAAATCCTGGCTCCTCCTGGTGCTTACTAAAATTATTATCCTTGCTCCAGGCCAAAAGAGGCAGGGTAAAAAGAGGAGGGAGCTTGGATGGATGAGCTCTCAGTGGGACTGAAGGAAGGTACTAGCTCTCTTAAGAAGTGCCCAGGAGCCTGTCTCATTGTCCTAGGCCCACCTTGATAACATTTCTCCTGTTTTCAGAGCAGGGATTCTAGATAATGGATTCCTATTGCTACAGGAATGTCCAGAGGATATAACCAGTATTTCCAGGGAGGAAGCTTTATAAACTCCCCTGGTGATTTTAATTTGTCACAAAGGTAAGCACAAGGAAAAAGGTTTCTGATGCTCAAAGTAGAGGTCCAGGGCCTCATCACTGCATCACCGGGAAACTCTAAGATAGACAAATCCTTAGGCCCTATCTTGAACCCCCCAACTCCCAGGATCTGGAAGTATATACACAAAATTAGAATACCCCCCAATACAGGAATGTGGCATTGTGCATTGTGTCAGAGAATAATAAACAAAACCAGGGAAGAACAGTCACACACTGAGGGGCATCAAGTAGGATAAGGCCCCTCAGCTACTGGCAGGACCAGTCAGACCCCACACACCTCCAGAGAAAACACACACACACACACACACACACACACACCCACACACACACACACACACACACAAGATTCACCAAAAACTCATGGCCCCTAGCATCTTGCATAAGCCAATAGCTGTCAAGGGCTCATAAAAGGCATGATGACAGTTCACACACTGCTGCCCTTATCCCCAGACTGTGATTCAGATGACAGGCTCTGCTTTTCATTTGAAGGAAGCAAAAATAGTTTGTGTCCCCATCTCACTCCTATCTGGACTTCATGTTCTTCCTCTAAGAGGTGAATAGAAAAATTAGTTAGGGTGTGAGGACACCCTGGAAGTGCAGCCTTCTGTGACATGAGGAAAGCTGACTTAGCAGAAAGAGATCAAGACAATCAACAGGGATCTGGGGATAATGAGTGCCTGTTGTGCAAATCCTTATCAGTCTAGAGTCCACGAAGTTCATTCCCCTCATTTGTCATCTTATGGAGACCCCTCTTTAGTTTCTCCAACTTCATCTGCTTCTCCTGCTTAGTGATGTTGGAAGATTGGGATGACGTATTTCTACTAGAACCTGTAGGTAGAGAAACAAAGTGAACTTGCATAGTTGATGGCACAGAGCTAGGAAAGACCATGCTGAGTCCCTAAAAGAAGCTGAGGATGAGGGAATGCTAGAGACAGTGAATCCCTGAAAGAGCAGGAAAGCTATCTTCAAGCTGGGCTCCTCAGTTATGTCCCTGATCACACTCACCATAGCTAGATATATCCCTCACTCCCCATTGCAGTCCCCCTGTCACTGAAATGCAGAAGCTGGCCCATACATGAAGAATTGAAAGGCATTGTCAGATCATATCTGATGTGATACAAGTAAGCCCTGAAGTCTATTGTGCTTAGGACTACCAAGCCCCAATCCCGTATTCAAGCCCAAAAAGTCTGAATGTCCGAGACCTTGATACATGACCAGGGGAGTATCTCTCTCTGTTCTTGGCATAACATACCCATGTAACTTACAGGAATTTGCTGAGAATGAAGTGCCTCAACACTGTATCCTGAGAGGGAGACTGTTATTGTCACAGAGCTTGCTCCTTGCATCCTTGGCCACTCAGAATGAAATTAAAGAGCTCCCAGCAAAGCAGCTGCATGCTTGTCAACTTTGAAATCCTTGACTGAGTCTGCTCTCTAGGAGCACAGAGGCTCCAGAATACAAACCCTATTCCTGGAAGGCCCAGTGCAAGCCCACCTCCTCCAGGAAGTGCCCTATCCCTAGCCTGTGGTTTATTCTGCCTTACCCAGGATCATTTATTTCTTGCCTTTAAACCAAAACAAAAGGTCAGCTTCCTTCTGCCTCTCTCTGCTCTCTCTCTCTTCTCTCTCCTAAATGGCCTTCTCAGCCTGACCAACATGTCTATGGGAGGAACCTAAAGACACTGAATGCCCTAAAGACAGTTATTATTGCCATGACAATGGTGACCGCACAGAGAATACTAAGGAATCTAAGGGATACATTGGAATCTCTAGAGGAAGGACTGTTATGTTCCCCTCCAGCAGCCCAAAATCACCAGAAACCAAGCTGCCCTTTCTAGTAGCCTTCCTGGAGACAAAAGGGAAGACATCCAATCACTCCCCCTTCCAAAGCCAGAGATCTCTCTGCTCCATTAGAAATTTTTACTCATTCATGTATGAATAGTGAAGACTCACTTTCCATACACAAACCAGAAATGGCCTTTCCCCTCCTAAAGATCTTAAATCAGCAAGTTGATGAATAAAGGTTGCTAGGAAACTAGGTCAAGATGGTAAGGAAGAAAGATTGCTCCCCTGCAGCGTTCAAGCACTTCAGGGTCGATCTACAGGGAGGGTTCTTGAAATATGTTGGGGTGATGAGGATTGTGGGTGTCATCAGAAGAGTGGGACCCTGAGAAATAGGATAGGTCTCACTTCACAGAAGCTCCCAGCTTCTAAGCTCTTTTTCTGGAAGACACAGCTTGAGCCCACATCCTCCAGGAAATTCCCAGGACTCACTGCACATTCTCCTGAACCACTTATATCTTGTTTTAAACCAAGATCGAAGGCCAGCTTCCTTCTGTTCCTCTCTGCTGTCTCCATGCTCTTTTTGTTCCCCCAAAATGTCTGCTCATCCTGGGTAACATGTCTGTTGGTGAACCCTTTAGACATTGAACAAATGCCCTACAGGCAGGTGGTGTCACCACAAACCTGGTGACATCACTGAAGATTCTTGGGCTCTCCTGGATACAAGATACTGTCCAGGGAAGGGACTACGAATGATGTTACTGGGAACTGCAATGTCCTACCTGCTAACTAGCTCTCCCCATTTTGAACAAAAGCTGTGATGCACTTTCCAGGAGCCTCTCCTGTGACATGGGGCATCCTTCAGCACCTCCTCCTCCCAAGCTGGAGATTTCTCTACACCTCATTAGACTCTCACTTTCCAACACTGCTCAGAGTCAGTCATTCCACTCAAGTGGCAAAAGGCTTTCCCTGCAGTGGACTCCCTTTGTAAGCTTTGTATGCTTTGTAAAATTTGTAAACCCTCAAGGCAGGAAAATGGCCAGGACCCTGCCTGAGAAGCTCCAGCGTCCATGCCTCTCCCCACCACAGGACCCTCCCCGTATTATGCTAATTTTAGGTGAAATATTTGAACAAAAGGTGCCAATCCCTGAATAAGAAAACCCACCAATCCCTGAACAGGCAAATTTACTAATCTCTGAGCTCCCCCCAAGCTCAGGACTTGAAATCCCACCAATCCTCACTCTGCAAATCTCCACCCTAAGAAGCTCCCCTCCCCCTCCCCAGGACCCTGTATAGGCACTGTGCCTTGTCCAGTTCTTGGTGTCTGCTTCATCCTGGGAGCATAGTCAGCCACTCCTGGATTCATCCATTCACACCCTGGACCCTCCAATAAATCTTTTATCAGCTAATGCTGCCTGGTGTGACTGATTCATCAGAAGATGACAAGAACCAATGAAGAGAAGCTGGTAGAAGTGAAGAGGAGCAAGGCTGAGGCTCCTGAGCTCCTGAGCTCAGCTGGAGAGACCCTCCTGTCTTAGGGTTGCCATTCCTGTGAAGAAACACCGTGACCAAGGCAACTCTCATAGAAGAAAATACTTAATAGGAGCTGGCTTACAGATTCAGTCCATATCACGGCAGGAAGCTTGGTAGCATCCAGGCAAGCATGGTGCTAGAGGAGCTGAGAGTTCTAAGTCTTGTTTGGAAGGCAAACAAGAGAAGACTCAGCATCCTCAGGCAGCTAGGAGGAGGGTCTCAAAGCCCACTCCCACAGAGACACACTTTCTTTAACAAGGCCACACCTACTCCAACAAAGCCACACCTCCTAATAGTACCACTCCTAGGCCAAGCACATTTAAATTACCACATTTCACTCCCTGGTCCCCAGTGGCCTTTTCAAACACTTAAGTCTATGGGACCCATCTGTCTTCTGTAGCACTCTAGGCTCTTATTGACCCTACTCCACTGCTGCTGCTGGTTTGGGTGGTCACCCCATGGTACTGACATCTCCAATATACTGAGATCTTCCTCTGCAAAATGCATTTAGTTCAACATAAAAAATATCCATAGTCTATAACAGTCATAATAATGTAAAATGTCCAAAATTCAGTCTCTTCTGAGATTCATCCAATCACTTAACTGTAATCCCTTATAAAATCAAAATTAAAAAGCAGATCACATAGCTCCAATATCATAGTAGATACATTTTGGAATGGTAATTCCAAAACATCATAGCGAGGAAATACTGAACCAAAGCAAGCTCAAAACCCAGGGGGGCCAAATTCCAAACTCTCCTCTCCACATTTGATGTGGAAATGCTCTTCAGATCTTCAACTCCTATCTGCTTTTTGACTGAAGCACAATTCTTTCTGGTTGGTTCCACTCTTGATAAGTAGCATTCCTCAGTAGGTATCCCATGCCTCTGGCATCTCTAACATCTTTCAAGGCAACTTCAACCTTACAGATTCTCGTTCTAATATCTGGGATTTACACATGATCTTCTGTGCTCTTCCAAAAGACTTGGGTTACTTCTCCAGCTCTGTCTTCTGTAGCACTCTAGGCTCTTATTGAACCTACTCCACTGCTGCTGCTGGTTTGGGTGGTCACCCCATGGTACTGACATCTCCAATATGCTGAGATCTTCCTCTGCAACCAGGCTTCACTATTCATGGTGTCAAGACTCAACTTCTTTGCATGATCCCTTCAGTCCTGGGTCACCAACTGCAACTGTGGCTGCACCTTCAACAATGGCCTTTCCCGGCCACTCACAATGCCAAGCATCCATTTCTCTTTGATGACTCTTTCATGCCTTCAAAGCCAGTACCACCTGGGTGATTCTTATACATTACCAAGTCCAGCTACAGGACAATGTAAAACCTTGGCTATCTCTGGAACACAACTTCTTTGTGCTCTCAGAAAGTGCTTCACAGGAGGTTTTACCTCAGTGATGCTGATCTCTTTTTAATCAAACCAGCATCAATTTCTACTGTTGACTCTAAAGCTAGAGCCACATGGCTAAAGCTGCCAATATTTCTGCTTGCCAGAGCTGAAATATAGCTCCCTTGTACTTTACATTCTCACCAGCTTTCTGTTTTCCAACTCCTTCACTGCCTGTCCTGGAACTTACTCTGTATACTGACCTTCAACTCAGAGATCTGCATGGTTCTGTTTCTTGAATGCTGGGATTAAAAACATGAACCACCATGGATGGATCCAAACTTTTCTTTACCTCGAACTTCCTCTGTACTGGGATGGCCTTGAACTCAGATCTGCCTGCTTCTGTCTCTTGGGATTAAAAACATGTACCACCCTGCCTGGACCTAAGCTTTTCATTTTAGATCTTAACCAAGTTGAAAACCAAGAATAGCCATCACAATCTTTCTCTTGTCAATTTGACACATAATTGTATCTCCTTTTTCAAAATAAAAACAATAACAAGGACATCATAACACCTAACATGATATAACTCTTCCTTGTCCAACTACAAATGCATACATTTATCTGGGTTCATTCATTTGCTCCCCACACCTGCCTAACTCCAGCCTCACCAGTTGTTCTTCTCCCACAAACTAAAAATCCTCTGATACATCATTTCCCTTACCAGCTTCTGAGGTGGAACCCTAGGTATGAGGCACCCCAAATCCCTTTCTAACCAAACACCATCCTCTTTTCATTCTATGGCTGGACAGTCCTGCCTCCTAGCCTCATGTCTCAACAATCATATCTACCTCAGTGCCTCCTTCCTTCTTTGTTACACGGTCTTCACAAGCACTACATTTGCACACATAACCTCTACTTGCCGCAACCTCAACTTATCCCTTTTCCTTTCTAATCAACAGTGGGACTTGGTCCTCTTCACCCCTCCTGGTCACAACTCCCCTCCTTTCTCTAGGACCCTTCAAGGTTATCCTTATTACCCAATTGCTGCTAAACTTGATGGCCTCCCTCACTGGATTCACCTTGAGTCTCATTTTGAACTATTCCTTAAAGGTAATCCTCCTTTTTACATCTCAACCCAACAGGGTCTTGCACTCTTAAGTTTCAAAAGGTATCAAGGTTGAGTATCTTGCCTCTTGTCTCAGAATGAGACCCCCCTCATACCTGTGTTGAGACCTTAGCCCAATCCTATTGGGTTATACCTTACACTTCTACTTTCTTTTGCTCACTCCCCTCAGTAGGAAGCAGTAAGATGAAGATTTGAGGTTTAGAAAACACATATTCAACAGCTCAAACATACCATTCATATGGCAGTCTGGAGACTTCTCACCAGCAGAGTTTTGGAAGGAGATATGAATCCTGTACCACCCGTGTGGTTTTTTTTAAACACCCGTCCCCTATGCTTATTTCCTCTATGATCAAACTAGGGATTACTGGCAACATTGACCAGAGATTTTTGGAGGCTGTTGTTATTGGTCCTGTAGGAGACATGATGCTAGGGACTTAAATCAGGATGATGGGGAGGAGGGATTATGATTCCCCTGAACTGAGCAAGCACTTGGGGAATATCCAGAGTGTTAGACTTCAGGGAGAGAAGTCAAGAACAAAGAGAAATCACATATGTAGTGATGTAATTTTCCCTCAGAGCTTCAGCAGAGCTCAATTCAGCCATGAGGCTGCTGATATGATCAGTTGCTCACAGGTCTGCCTGCAGACACCTGAGCACTGGGTCAACACAGGTGAGACCTGAGACCTCAAAAGCAAACATTCACAGAAAGTATATGATGTTCCAAACCTGGAATCTGGAGCAGATGTTAGTGTTAAGAGATCAGCCTGGGCTATAGACAGGTATCACAAGGAGGAAATACACACACATGACCCGCGCTACCGTCTAGCCAGCAAGAACACTCGCAGGACACTCGGATCCTTCTGCAGTAAAGCTTTAATACATCTCGAGAGATAGATGATCAGCTTCAGGAGAGGAGACCCAGAGAGCAGAAAACCCTTCCCTTATATACGCTGAGAAGTACAGTTGGAGACATGCACCACCCGGATTGGCTGCCCACCATTAGCTCAGATGACGCTCCGGGAGAGGCAGGGCTCAGGTAATGAAAAGATACCCTGACGCCTGCGCACACTTCACCACGAGCAACGGATGTCAGCGCCATCTTGTAACTGTGACTGTGAGGGCGGCTCCTCACATCTCCCCCTTTTCTTTTATTTTAGAAGCAACAGGCCACCCAGTACTGAGAGTGGAGATAGAGGTCAAATCCCCAGTGTGCAAGTATAGGGGCCTTACACAAAACCTCCTCCCAGGCTCGTCACCCAGAAGGGTCTTGGTCCGCTCCCGTGTCGTTTTTCCTGGGGGAAGGACACTAGGACACTCAACCTTCTTGAAAGATGACATATCTCCCAGGAAGAAGCTCAAATTAGACCGCAAAGCCATTCCAGTGCAGTGCTTAGCCTCGCAACTCTCCTGGGCTGCTAAAGCACACCTGCTCCGCCCCATGCAGCAAGACTTGAGCTGGATGGCCAGCGACCTTATTGCTTGAGCATCGATAATCATATATCGGGGGAGGCACCATGCTCCAAAGCAACAAGCGCCTGGGTTACTACCATCCTGTCCCTCCTTGTTTGGGCTTTAAGTTTGCAGATCATCCATAGTAGGAGCAGTACTCCACAGCACACAGCCACTTCAAACAAACCCACCCCCACCCATTCCTTGAAGTAGGAGAATGCTGCAGAAATCCAGGTAGAAAATCCTTCCATCAATGACAGGTCAAGACGTGTCGAATTGACTTGTAAGATGGTGATCCTCAGCTCCCGGAGTGTCTGTTCAAATTCTATGGTCCAATTCTGTAACAACGAGACAAAGCCTTTGACAGGTTAGCTGCTCTTGTAAAATTCTCAAATTGTACTGAGGTGATACAGAGGCTAGGCAGCTTATGTTCGCAACCCAGCTGAGCCATTTGCCACAGGATATCCACCTGCTCTTGGACCAGATCGATCCATTGGTTTACCAACATGAGGCCTCCCTGTATCTGGGAGTTGGCCATGGCCTGCCTGTCCAGGCCCGATGTCACTCTTGCCTAAAGGTCATTGATGGTTTGCGTTTCTGAACCGTAGCAGACAAGACAAGGGCCGAAGCAGTGACAGAGGCAGCTACTGCTGCTGTTGCTACCAAGCCAACTATAATAGCAGAGATTCCAAAATCTCTCTTTTCTCTAAATAAGCTTAAACTGCTAGGGGCTTCCACAGGAACTGGAACAAATCTAGGCATAGAGTAACCAAAGCAAAGGGATACTTAGTAGCATCCCAACACAGGGCATAGAAACATTCATTAAGCAAGCAATCTAACTCTAATTGATTACTCTTTAAACTTTTATTACTTACCACCCACAGAAAGGGGTCCAAACACAAACCGGGGCAACAGTATAATTCACCCTTTTAAATGATTTATATTTAGTATTAGAGGAGGACCAATCGAAGGACCCCGAATCAGCACTCAAAGTGCCCTTCCACTCAAAACCCATTTGGCCCTTTTCACTATATCCACCTCCAATCATGGCCATAGGTGAAAAATCGGTACAGCTCTCATTAACCCCACAAAGTAACCATTGATCAAAAGGGTTAGCATCTGCCCTATCAGGATTCATGAAGGTAAAATCATGTCCAGCAAAGATTTCATTAATCTCTACACTTATGTATGGGGAAAAGGAAAAACATCCTTCAACCACCCAAGCCGGTTTTCTGGCTTGGCACCCAGTCCAAGGAAGCATAGAGTCCTCCGAGGATCTTCCTTTACAAAAGGGTGCCATTCTGGGTTGCTGGGGCGGTGCTTTCCTGGATTTACGACTAGACCACCAGCCTTGGATTGCCAAGGCATTAGCTATTATTTCAGAGTGGGTTCCCCAAGCAGCCTCTTTCAGCCAGGCCGCTGATTGATTATATAAGGATATACACTGGCTTTGGTCTTTCAAGTCAGAGATCATCACAAAGCACAGGCTTCCTTTGAGGGAAAAGTTCTATTTTCCATCAGAGCCTGAATTTGCCCATCTAATGGTAAAAAGGCAAGTCCCAGCTCCCTATCAGTAGTAAAGAAACGTGAAAACACTTGTGCACTGTGCATGACAGGCATGGGCAGGGGAAAGGTGGACATAATACCCCAACGCAATTCCCCCGATATACTAGGAACCAGGATCTCCAGTAGAAGGGTCAGTATCCATAGTTGTTTCAGTGTTCCCTCTTTTGTCCACATTTTCTGAAGGGGAGATCCTTCGGGTGAGGCGTTCTGGAACCCAAAGAGGATTGTCTTCTTCCTGTGGAAAGACACAAATAACTCCCCTGGATCTTATTAAAATAGGATCAGGGCCTCTCCATTTTCCGGTTAAGACATCCTTCCATTTGATCATTTCTCTAGGTCTGTTTGGTTCTGAACAGTGACGATCAGCCGCAGTGCGGCCTTGTTCATCAAGATTCAAAAAATTAAGAGTAAAGAGTGCCATGGAGATGGCCACTCTCGGTGTTAAGGGCAGAGCCTCGTCGACTCCCCCTTTCTGTTTGATTAGGTAAGATTTAAGAGTGCGGTGGGCACGTTCCACAATGCCTTGTCCCTGAGGGTTGTATGGCAAACCAGTTAAATGAGTTACATTCATCTGACGACAGAACTGTCGAAACTTTTGAGAGGTGTAGGCCTGTCCATTATCTGTTTTAAGAATTTTGGGTTGTCCCCAAGCACTCCAAGCTTCAAGGAAATGTTGAATTACATGTGAGGCTTTTTCCCCCGTAAGAGGCGAGGCAAAAATGATACCAGAACAAGTATCCACAGAAACATGTAGGTATTGAAGCCTCCTAAAGGAGGAAATGTGTGTTACATCCATCTGCCAGACTTGTAGTGGTTGAATCCCCCGTGGGTTAACCCCCACATGTGGCACTGGAAAGAACTGGCAACAGTTTTGACACTGAGTAACTATTTCCCTAGCATCTTTTCTGGTCAATGCAAAGCGACGGTGCAAGGTTTCAGCCGTCACATGGAATTGTTTGTGAAAATTTCTTGCAGCATCCACTTGGGATGAAAGGGCAGCAGCCACAACCCTGGTGGTTCGGTTTGCGAGATCATTGCCCCTGGATATGGGCCCAGGGAGACCCGAATGTGCTCTGACATGGGTGATATAAACAGGAAATCTCCTATGTAATAAAACAGCCTGTATTTTTTGAAAAATATCAGCGACTTTACTGGATGATTTTATTACCCCAGCAGCCTCTAGAAGGTTAACTGCATTTACCACATAGGAGGAATCTGACACAATGTTAAGCGGTCCCGGGAAGGCCTTAAGGACCTCCAAAACCACCAAACATTCCACAATCTGAGGTGAAGTTTCATTATATTGTTTAGATACTATTTTGTCATTGGTCTCATAAGCGCCTACACCAGTTTTTGACCCATCTGTATACACTACGATTCCTTCCGGAAGCGGGTTTTTTGCTGTCACCTGTGGAAACACTATGGCCTGATTCAGGGCAAATTGTAAAATTGGATGTCTAGGATAATGATTGTCAATTTGTCCTGAAAAGGAGGTGACTAATACTGCCCAGTCATCAGATATAGCCGCAAGGACCTGAACTTGTGTGGCAGTATAGGGAACAATTAGCAATTTAGGATCTCGTCCAAAATGAGTGACTGCTGCTTTTAAGCCATGAAGCGCAAGTTGCGCAACAGCGTTAGGATACCAATCGATTACTTTTGCTGGAGAAGCATTGGGATGGATCCATAATAATGGTCCATCTTGCCACAATACAGCAGTTGGTAACTGAGCTGTCTTAAAGACACACAAGTCGAAAGGTTGTGATTCCTCAATACGCCATAACTAGGCATTTTGTAAGGCATTCTCTACTACTTGCAAGGCTTTATTAGCCGCAGGAGTAAGGGCTCTGGGGGAGGAGATATGTGAATCCCCCTCTAAAATATCAAATAAAGGTTTGAGCTCGGCAGAGGAAATCTTTAAAAAAGGCCTAAGCCAATTTATATCCCCCAATAACTTTTGAAAATCATTAAGAGTATATAAATGATCTTTGCGAATCTCCAATTTTTGAGGAAGTATATTATCTGGGAAAATAATGGTTCCCAGAAAGGAACCCACTTCCGAAATCTGAACCTTTTCTGCAGCTATCTGCAGTCCCCATTGGGCTAACATTTTTATCAAAAATGGATAGGATTTTTGTAAAAGCATCATATCTTTATGGCACAAAAGAATATCATCCATATAATGTAACAACAGTAAGGAGGGAAAATATTGTCTCACAGGTTCTAATGCTGTCTGTACAAAAAGCTGGCACATAGTGGGGCTATTTGCCATGCCCTGAGGGAGGACTTTCCACTGGAACCTCTTATCAGGCTCCATATGATTAAGGGCTGGAATCGTAAAAGCAAATCTTGGTCGATCTTGGTGACACAAAGGGATGGAAATGAAACAGTCTTTAATGTCTAAAATGACAATTTTCCATTGCTTAGGCAGGGCAGATAACAGAGGTAAACCCCGCTGGATTGAGCCGAAAAGGTTCATTTGTGCATTGATTGCTCGAAGGTCATGAAGTAACCTCCATTTGCCTGATTTCTTTTTTATGGCAAAAATTGGAGTATTCCATGGGGACGTGGAAGGTTCCAAATGTCTGAGCTGCACCTGTTCTGTAACTAACTTGTTGACTGCCTCCAATTTTTCAGAGGATAGCGGCCATTGGGAGACCCACATGGGTTCCTCTGTTACCCAGGGAATGGGTCTTGTAACCCCAACGGCCCCTAGGAAAAACCCAAACCCCATCTGCCTGGGTTACCGTTGTGGGTGACGGGCTCAAGTCTACCTTGTTCTTTGCTTCCCAATCCCTTTCCCTTTGTGTACCCCATCTTCTTCATAATATTAGTGGCCTGAACTGAGTATTCATTGGTTAATGTGATTCCCATCTCAGAAAGCACATCTCTGCCCCATAGGTTAACCAGCAGTAGGAGCACATATGGAGTAAACAGGCCCCTCTGTCCTTCTGAGGTTTGCCATGTCAGGATGGATGAACTAATTGCTGGGCAAGATTAATAACCCAGGCCTTGTAAAGAATGAGAAGATTTTGTAACAGGCCAGCTCTTGGGCCACCAGTAAGATGAAATGATACTCTTATCTGCTCTGGTGTCCATAATCCCCTCAAAATCTTTGTCATTAATAAAAAGATGTAGAGTAGGCCTGGCATTCAAAGGCATAACTAGATAGGCTGAATCGGGGCCAGAAGAACCCATACCTCTCAATTCTTTTGTGTTATCTTCATCCTTATCGGGGCTGGGCAAGAATATTAATTGTGCAATTCTATCTCCTGGGCTAATGGAAAAAATACCTTGGGGGCAGAAACAAAGGACTTGAATGTCTTGCAGGTGTTGGTGGTCCACTACCCCAGGATGAACCACAAGGCCTTGTAAAGTGAGAGATCCTCGCCCAATAATGAGACCTATAGTCCGAGGGGGTAAGGGTCCAGGAGACTTAACGGGGATTGGTTGCACATTCATTTGGGGCATGAGTAAGAAACTGGAGGTGGTGCGCAAGTCCACTCCTGTGACTCGTCAGGTGTCATCTCCTCTGTCCTGCTCTGGCTTTTGACAAAGCGGCTCCCATATTTGTGAGGGCCCTGGGATCGGGGGCCCAGCACCCCATTTTTTGACTGTGAGGGATTAACTTCACCTATCGGGGGCAGGAGTCTTCCTTTTACATCTCTGACAGAGCGGCATTCACTGGCCTTGTGATAGCCCTTTCCTCAGCGGGAGCAGAGAACAGCTCCTCTTGCGCGTTCAGGTACAGGGCAAGTTCTCTTCAAATGTCCAGCTTTCCCACAATTGGAACACGCCTTTTGTTTGTTGACATTAGGGTGCCTCTGAGATTGCAATATAGCCGCGGCTAGTCCCGCGTTGGTGAGAGGGCCTCCTAGCTCCCTACATATCTTAAGCCAGTCTTGTAACCCTTTGTTTTTTCTTGGCGTGATGGCCGCCCTACACTCTTGGGTGGCTTGCTCATAAATGAGCTGTTCAATTAGAGGCATAGCTTGTTCGGGGTTGCCAAAGACCCAGGCTGCAGCCTCAGTCATTCTTGCCACAAAAATCAGAGAATGGTTCCTGGGGGCCCTGAACAATCTTTGTAAGGTGACCCCCAGCCTCCCCTTTTCTTGTAAGTGCCTTCCAAGCCTTGACCGCAGCTGCTCCTATCTGGGCGTATGCCCCCCAAGGATAGTTAATTTGATTGGCGGCATACTGCCCTTGGCCGGTCAACAATTCAAAGGTCCATTGTCTCTGGTTGTCATCAACTGCTGTGGTATTGGCCCTGGCCTGATTTTGGGCCGCATCATACCATAGAGCTTTCCATTGTCCCATATTAGGGAGTGTAGCCTTTGCTATCATTTGCCAATCTGACGGGGTCATGGCCATATTGGCGAATCTCTCGACCTGAACCAGAGTAAAATTGGCACTGACCCCATAGTTACAGACAGATTCAGCAAGTTCTTTAAGTTGTTTATAGTCCACTGGGGTGTGCATACGCCCTGCCTCCCCAGTATCAAAGACTGGAAATGCTACCTGTATCTTTTTTAACTCTTCCTGAGGAAAAAAGGAGTTAGCGCTATACCGCAATTCATAAGGCGGTGGCGCTGTGGGCACAGTAGCTGGCATGCTACCCTTTTTATTACTTCCTGATCGTGACCATCGGTCAGGGTTATATCTCTGTTCTTCATATTTTGCTGCCTCCTCCTCTAATTCAGCCTCCTCACTGGAGTCTAGGTCTTCGGACCCTGAACTATCAATCTCTAAGGCCTCCAAGTCATGGATAGGATAAAGATTAGTATAAGGCTTTTTCTTAGTAGAGGGCTCAGTTTCACTGCCCTTCTTTCTCTCTCCCCTTCCTTCTGAATCCCGGGGAGAGCCCTTTTTCTTAGACATGTCTTTCTTTTTTCGAGCTCCCATTCTCTCGCTCCGTTCGGTTTCTGACATGCTGTTCTGAACCTCTTCTAGTGTTCCCTGTCCCTCCACAATGGCGGGTCGGCAGGTTTCATCCTCTAGACAGTTTTTTTTTATCAGCTTCCAAATTGCCTTGGTGCCCAGGCATAAGTCTCCCTCTTCATGCTTACTGTCAAGGTCCCTTCTTAGCTTATTCCATGAGGCTACAGTTAGAGACCCCGAACAGGCATACCAGGGAGCAACGCGATCCACCTCCTTAACAAAGTTCTGCAGCGTACGGGAGGAGACCTGCAGGTCGCGTTGCTTTAGCACTGCCTGTAACGTGGTGATCACTGACTGTGAGCCCATGATAGAGTGAATGCCTGCGGCTGATCTACGCCCGACTTATGGTACTCCTTAAGCAAAGCGAAAGTAAACACGGTGCTCTGCTCCCTTATCTACGGGAGGCTTACAAGATACCTCGGTGCTGCCGATTATCTACGTTGGACTGACCACACCTCAAATTTCAACACCAGCCTCGATGGACAGAATAAGAAACAATAAGAATCAGAATGAGGGCCAGGGCAACCAAGACTAGAACTTCTACCGCCCCTTCCTAGGGTGCATCTAGATTAAGACCGAAATCAAAAGGGATAAGAGGTTCACGATCAGACATACCTCTCTGAACTTACCTTTTCCCTGCAGTTCTGAATCCACCCTGTCTTCGGGGGTTCTCCTCCATGCCGACGATGTTGATCCCAGGTTTCCAGCACCAGATGACCCATGCTACCGTCTCGTCAGCAAGAATGCACGCAGGACACTCGGATCCTTCTGCAGTAAAGCTTTAATGCATCTCGAGAGATAGATGATCAGCTTCATGAGAGGAGACCCAGAGAGCAGAAAACCCTTCCCTTATATAGGCTGCGAAGTATGGTTGGAGACGTGCACCAGCCGGATTGGCTGCCCACCATCAGCCCAGATGACGCCACGGGAGAGGCAGGGCTCAGGTAATTGAAAGATACCCTGACGCCTGCGCACACTACTTGTCTTTCACCATGAGCAACGGATGTCAGCGCCATCTTGTAATGCCGACCGTGAGGGTGGCTCCTCACAGAGGTAGACCAGCCTCTTCCTCCTTGTTGCTCACTGTTTCCCAGTGGCTCAAAGTGAGCAGCATCTTCTAATAGGAGCTCCCTTTACTGTAGCTTGCTTGACTTTGGAACCAAAGCTATGACCACAAACAACTAGGAAACCTCCATAGCCATGACCCAAAGTAAAATCTTCTCCTTGGAATGTGATTCTGTGAGCAAGATAAAGCTGACTAGTTTAAGGGCAAATGGTTGCATGTATTATCACACTTAGCACACTAAGTCTTTCAAAAGGCTGGACCATATTGTACTTTTTCACTCCTTGACTGAGTAACATTTGGATAGTTGCTACTTCAGGGCTGCTCTGAGGAGTACCCCTAAAACCCTGATGGTCCATAGTTTCTCTGTGGACACCTACTTCTTGTTCTGGAATTGCTCGGTCAATGGGGACTGCAGTTCAGTGTTCTGAAGAGTTGTGCATGGTGTTTCACAGGGCCACCCCATTCGACACCACCAGCAATGTCCGAGTGTCCTCACTTCTCCCAAACCTCCTTGAAGATGATTTTAACTCAGAGTGAATGATTTTGAATAGCAACAGTTACAGAGGGCTGCAGACAGAACACAGGGTGAGTGTTTTACACTATCATGAGCCTAAGGGGCTCTCTGAGGCAGTCTCGTTATTGCATCTTGGTATAGGTATGGGACTTCTTCCTGATGACGCAGATGCAATTCCAAGCAACTCAATCCTTCAAATAATAACATCGATGCAAAACTGCAAGGCCAAGGTTTATTGCCCCAAGGTTAGGCAAATCTGGAGAGACAGTGGTAGCTGGCAATGAGGAAAACATTCCAGGATGTTGAGAAGACACAGTGAGCCACCTGACCTTCCAGTGAGCAGTCACTATTCACCAAGAGCAGAGAAGGGACAGGACCACTTAGCCACCATTTTTGCCTCTCATGCACATGTATTTGACACTGCATTGTTTTCCTTAACTCCCTTTTTCCCATTCCTTTGTTTTCCTCGAAATGATTTCAATATTGATAAACAGTTGTTCCTCTATCAACAGTTTCAATAGTGATAGTTTTCCCTTTACAAATAGTTTAAAATCTGACTTTAAACATTTTTTGTGTCCTCTTGTCCTAGTGAGCTAGGTGGTAGGGCAGAAGGATGGGGTGCTGTATTTGACAGTCCCTGAGGCAAAATGAACTGACAGTTCTTTTTCTCATTAACGTTGGCCTCTATTATCATTTAATATTTTCCTGACCAAGTGGTTATATATGTCTATTTATATGTATATATATACATATATATATATATATATATACATATATACATATATACATGTATATCAGAAACACAGGAGTGCATGCCTTCACTCATACATGTCCCCCCAGAGACTTACACACACACACGCGCGCGCGCGCACACACACACACACACACACACACACACACGTGTATATACAAGCACCCATAAAACACCTACAACAAGGACCTAACACTGCACAAATAAGGAACATAGCCATAAACACAATCACACACATCTGGGCCCACACAAAAACACACAACCATACACATACATGAATGCACACACACAGAACAATAAAAAGATTGCTATGTTTTAGCACATTTCCTGCCGCTTGAGGAAGTAGTAGGACCTATGCTATATTTACAGCTCTTAAACTAACCCAGACTCTGCTGCACTGGTCTGTACTTATTTTCTTGTCAGGACCATTTTCCATGCAGAGACTTGCTGCTCCTAAAGTTTTGCACAGACAAGCTGGTTCACACAAGACCAAGGTCCTAAGGGGGTTCCAAGAACATCCTCCAGAAAGCTCCAAGCTGACCCATTTTATTCTGTTCACTAAACTTACCTTGTCTTCTTTTCAGAAGAGCTTGGTAGCAAAAGAGGCAAACAGTGAGCCATGGTCATTATCCAAGAACTTTTCAACACATTACACTTCATGTGATAGTAAAACATCCCTGCTGTCCTTCAAAGGGTGGCTACTGAATTAACCTGCAATGTTTTTTGGAAATGAACCACTCTGCACAACTCTGAGAGGCACTCTGTCCTGAAACAAAGCCATGCCCACAATATAGTTAGCAAAACAATGTCAGCAGAGGGATGTGCTGTAGGATTCTGTGCATGTTCACGGTGAAGCCAATAGGACAAATTATAATTTCCAGGGGACATCTATGTAGTATGCAGGGAAAAAGAATTCTAATTTACATTTGTAAAATAGCTATAATGTCTTTTTGTTTATTACCAAAGATGGTAATTACAAAACAATAAAAATGTATAGGGAGGGTAAA
This sequence comes from Mus musculus, assembly GCF_000001635.26. Lineage (NCBI taxonomy): Eukaryota > Metazoa > Chordata > Mammalia > Rodentia > Muridae > Mus > Mus musculus. Next base: position 19,626,057 of record NC_000080.6, on the reverse strand, counting down.
GAGACCATCTTGCAATGTGGGGAAAAAGGAGAAGATGGATACACCCCTCCCCCAAATGACAATGATAAGCACTCTTTTGGCAATTCCACTGGGCTTTAATCCTTGTACGTTGCTTCCTACTTGTAACCTCACATTGCCATGAACCACCCCAGTCGGGTATGGGCGTCCCTGGGACGAGGGTCCTCGAAGGGTAAGGATTCGGTAGTGACAAACGGAAACAAACACAGAGACGGTTTGAATTTGAGTGTATTTTGCAGCTCTCAAGCAAGGGTGGTTGTTGTTGGTTTTCTTTTCTTTCTTTTTTTTTTTTTTTTAAAGATTTATTTATTATATGTAAGTACACTGCAGCTGTCTTCAGACATACCAGAAGAGGGCGTCAGTTCTCGTTACAGATGGTTGTGAGCCACCATGTGGTTGCTGGGAACTGAACTCAGGACCTTCGGAAGAGCAGTCAGTGCTCTTAACCGCTGAGCCATCTCTTCAGCCCCTCACGCAAGGGTTTTTATACATCAAAAAACCCAAGTATTACAACTCTTAAAAGATGTATTTAGTGAAGCAATCACAAATAGAAGAGGTAACATCATAGTTATTTGGCACAATAGAAATCATCCAAGTATTACAACTCTGAAAGGATGCATTCAGTGGGGCAGTCATCCAAGGCTAGTGTCATATTTCCAAGAGCAGATTAATAATTTTTTATGGGGGCTGGAGAGATGGCTCAGTGGGTAAGAGCACTGACTGCTCTTCCGAAGGTCCTGGATTCAAATCTCAGCAACCACATGGTGGCTCACAACCATCCATAATGAGGTCTGATGCCTTCTTCTGGTGTGTCTGAAGACAGTTATAGTGTACTTATAACAATAAATAAAAATCTTTAAAAATATTTTTTATGGTCAGTTATTGTTTAACATCTAATGCCTGATTTTTTTTAATAAATCTTCAAAGCAGAAATTTAAACTATTTAAGAGTTTTGTTACCATACACCAAAGCCCACTTCCAATGACACATGTATAGCCATATGAAATGTTATTGTTGGGAAAGTTTTTATCATAATAGTATTATATAATTTTGTAAATGATTTATGAAGTAAAGCGCTGGTTTTTGCAGAGATAAGATCATGGCAGTGACCCCATCTCAAGGGATGCTGTCTTACCCATTGTTCTCACAAAGATCTTAGCCTAGGCTATCAGGAACATGTCATAAATAAGAAAAGGAATAAAATAAAATAAAATAAAATAAAATAAAATAAAATAGTCATAACCACAGCTCAATATTATGTTCCGGGCAAGAGTCTCACAACAGATTCCAGGAGGCCTCCTCCTTTTGAAGTTTTCACATCAGTCTGTAGAACTTGTCATACAGATTTTTACTGGGGTTGTTGTGTCATCACATGAGCCCTGCAATACAAATGAGCTAAAGCCCTAACTTCATCACTTAAAGTTCTGTGATTTTCCAAAGGAGGATCCCACATATCGTGCCTCTAGCATAGTGGCATGTAAGTGTGTGATGTGTGATCAGCCTATCTCCCTTAATGATATGCAGCTTCTAGTTGAGCAGGGGAATTTGCTTGCCTATCCTTCAGTTTCTTTTTTTTTTTTTTAATTTTTTATTAGGTATTTTCTTCATTTACATTTACAATGCTATCCCAAAAGTCCCCCATACCCTCCCCCCCCACTCCCCTACCCACCCACTCCCACTTCTTGGCCCTGGTGTTCCCCTGTACTGAGGCATAGAAAGTTTGCAAGACAAATGGGCCTCTCTTTCTAGTGATGGCCAAATAGGCTATCTTCTGATACATATGCAGCTAGAGACAAGAGCTCTGGGAGGTACTGGTTAGTTTATATTGTTGTTCCACCTATAGGATTGCAGATCCCTTTAGCTCCTTGGGTACTTTCTCTAGCTCCTCCATTGGGGGCCCTGTGATCCATCCAATAGCTGACTGTGAGCATCCACTTCTGTGTTTGCTAGGCCCGGCATAGTCTCACAAGAGACAGCTATATCAGGGTCCTTTCAGCAAAATCTTGCTAGTATATGCAATGGTGTCAGCATTTGGGGGGCTGATTATGGGATGGATCCCCGGATATGGCAGTGTCTAGATGGTCCATCCTTTCATCTCAGCTCCAAACTTTGTCTTTGTAACTCCTTCCATGGGTGTTTTGTTCCCAATTATAAGAAGGGGCAAAGTGTCCACACTTTGGTCTTCATTCTTCTTGAGTTTCATGAGTTTCACAAATTGTTATCTTGTATCTTGGGTATTCTACGTATCTGAACTAATATCCACTTATCAGTGAGTACATATTGTGTGAATTCTTTTGTGATTGGGTTACCTCACTCAGTATGATGTCCTCCAGGTCCATCCGTTTGCCTAGGAATTTCATAAATTCATTCTTTTTAATAGCTGTGTAGTACTCCATTGTGTAAATGTACCACATTTTCTGTATCCATTCCTCTGTTGAGGGGCATCTGGGTTCTTTCCAGCTTCTGGCTATTATAAATAAGGCTGCTATGAACAGAGTGGAGCATGTGTCCTTCTTACCAGTTGGACCATCTTCTGGATATATGCCCAGGAGAGGTATTGCAGGGTCCTCCAGTAGTAGTATGTCCAATTTTCTAAGGAACTGCCAGACTGATTTCCAGAGTGGTTGTACAAGCTTGAAATCCCATCAACAATGGAGGAGTGTTCCTCTTTCTCCACATTCTAGCCAGCATCTGCTGTCACCTGAATTTTTGATGTTAGCCATTCTGACTGGTGTGAGGTAGAATCTCAGGGTTGTTTGATTTGCATTTTCCTGATGATTAAGGATGCTGAACATTTTTTCAGGTGCTTCTCTGCCATTTGGTATTTGTCAGGTGAGAATTCTTTGTTTAGCTCTGAGCCCCACTTTTTATTTATTTATTTATTATGTATTTTCCTCAATGACATTTCCAATGCTATTCCAAAAGTCCCCCATACCCTCCCCCCACTTCCCTACCCACCCATTCTCATTTTTTTGGCCCTGGCGTTCCCCTGTACTGGGGCATATAAAGTTTGTGTGTCCGATGGGCCTCTCTTTCCAGTGATGGCCGACTAGACCATCTTTTGATACATATGTAGCTAGAGTCAAGAGCTCCGGGGTACTGGTAAGTTCATAATGGTGTTGCACCTACAGGGTTGCAGATCTCTTTAGCTCCTTGGATACTTTCTCTAGCTCCTCCATTGATTTTCTGGAGTCCACCTTCTTGTGTTCTTTATATGTATTGGTTATTAGTTCCCTATCTGATTTAGGATAGGTAAAGATCCTTTCCCAATCTGTTGGTAGCCCTTTTGTCTTTTTGACGGCATCTTTTGCCTTACAGAAGCTTTGCAATTTTATGAGTTCCCATTTGTTGATTCTCAATCTTACAGCACAAGCCATTGCTGTTCTATTCAGGAATTTTCCCCCTGTGCCCATATCTTCAAGGCTTTTCCCCACTTTCTCCTCTATAAGTTTCACTGTCTCTGGTTTTATGTGGAGTTCCTTGATCCACTTAGATTTGACCTTAGTACAAGGAGTTAGGAATGGATCAATTTGCATTCTTCTACAATGTTAACCGCCAGTTGTGCCAGCACCAATTGTTGAAAATGCTGTCTTTTTTCCACTGGATGGTTTTAGCTCCCTTGTCAAAGATCAAGTGACCATAGGTGTGTGGGTTCATTTCTGGGTCTTCAATTCTATTCCATTGGTCTACTTGTCTGTTGCTATACCAGTAACATGCAGTTTTTATCACAATTACTCTGTAGTACAGCTTTAGGTCAGGCATGGTGATTCCACCAGAGGTTCTTTTATCCTTGAGAAGAGTTTTTGCTATCCTAGTTTTTTTGTTATTCCAGATGAATTTGCAGATTGCCCTTTCTAATTCATTGAAGAATTGAGTTGGAATTTTGATGGGGATTGCATGGAATCTGTAGATTGCTTTTGGCAAGATAGCCATTTTTACTATATTGATCCTGCCAACCCATGAGCATGGGAGATCTTTCTAACTTCTGAGATCTTCTTTAATTTCTTTCTTCAGAGACTTGAAGTTCTTATCATACAGATCTTTTACTTCCTTAGTTAGAGTCACACCAAGGTATTTTATATTATTTGTGACTATTGAGAAGGGTGTTGTTTCCCTATTTTCTTTCTCAGCCTGTTTATCCTTTGTGTAGAGAAAGGCCATTGACTTGCTTGAGGTAATTTTATATCCAGCTACTTCACTGAAGCTGGTTATCAGGTTTAGGAGTTCTCTGGTGGAATTTTTAGGGTCACTTATATATACACTATCATATCATCTGCAAAAAGTGATATTTTGATTTCTTCCTTTCCAATTTGTATTCTCTTGATTTCCTTTTGTTGTCGAACTGCTCTGGCTAGGACTTCAAGTACAATGTTGAATAGGTAGGGAGAAAGTGGGCAGCCTTGTCTAGTCCCTGATTTTAGTGGGAATGCTTCCAGCTTCTCACCATTTACTTTGAAGTTGGCTACTGGCCTGTTGTAGATTGCTTTTATCATGTTTAGGTATGGGTCTTGAATTGCTGATCTTTCCAAGACTTTTATCATGAATGGGTGTTGGATTTTGTCAAATGCTTTCTCCGAATCTAAAGAGATGATCATGTGGTTTTTGTCTTTCAGTTTGTTTATATAGTGGATTATGTTGATGGATTTACGCATATTAAACCATCCCTGCATCCCTGGAATGAAACCTACTTGGTAAGGATGGATGATTGTTTTGATGTGTTCTTGGATTCAGTTAGCTAGAATTTTATTGAGGATTTTTGCATTGATATTCATAAGGGAAATTGGTCTGAAATTCTTTATCTTTGTTGGGTCTTTCTGTGGTTTAGGTATCAGAGTAATTGTGGCTTCATAGAATGAATTTTGTAGAGTACCTTCTGCTTCTATTTTGTGGAATAGTTTGTGAAGAACTGGAATTAGATCTTCTTTGAAGGTCTGATAGAACTCTGCACTAAACCCATCTGGTCCTGGGCTTTTTTTTTGGTTGGGAGATTATTAATGACTGCTTCTATTTCTTTAGGGGATATAGGACTTTTTAGATCATTAACCTGATCCTGATTTAACTTTAGTACTTGATATCTGTCTAGAAATTTGTCCATTTCATCCAGGTTTTCCAGTTTTATTGAGTATAGCCTTTTGTAGAAGGATCTGATGGTGTTTTGTATTTCTTCAGGATCTGTTGTTATGTCTCCCTTTTCATTTCTGATTTTGTTAATAAGGATGCTGTACCTGTGCCCTCTAGTGAGTCTGGCTAAGGGTTTATCTACCTTGTTGATTTTCTTAAAGAACCAGCTCCTCGTTTGGTTGATTCTTTCAATAGTTCTTCTTGTTTCCACTTGGTTGATTTCTCCCCTGAGTTTGATTATTTCCTGCTGTCTATTCCTCTTGGTTGAATTTGCTTCCTTTTGTTCTAGAGCTTTTAGGTGTGTTGTCAAGCTGCTTTTGTGTGCTCTTTCTAGTTTCTTTTTGGAGGCACTCAGAGCTATGAGTTTTCCTCTTAGAAATGCTTTCATAGTGTCCCATAAGTTTGGGTATGCTGTTGCCTCATTTTCATTAAACTCTAAAAAGTCTTTAATTTCTTTCTTTATTCCTTCCTTGACCAAGGTATCATTGAGAAGAGTGTTGTTCAGTTTACACGTGAATGTTGGCTTTCTATTATTTATGTTGTTATTGAAGATCAGCCTTAGTCTATGGTGGTCTGATAGGATGCATGGGACAATTTCAATATTTTTGTATCTGTTGAGGCCTGTTTTGTGACCAATTATATGGTCAATTTTGGAGAAGGTCCCATGAGGTGCTGAGAAGAAGGTATATCCTTTTGTTTTAGGGTAAAATGTTCTATAGATATCTGTTAAATCCATTTGTTTCATAACTTCTGTTAGTTTCACTCTGTCCCTGTTTAGTTTCTGTTTCCACGGTCCGTCCATTGGTGAAAGTGGTGTGTTGAAGTCTCCCACTATTATTGTGTGAGGTGTAATGTGTGCTTTGAGCTTTACTAAAGTTTTTTTTTTTTTTTTAATGAATGTGGCTGCCCTTGCATTTGGAGCATAGATATTCAGAATTGAGAGTTCCTCTTGGAGGATTTTACCTTTGATGAGTATGAAGTGTCCCTTCTTGTCTTTTTTGATAATTTTCGGGTGTAAGTCGATTTTATTCAATATAAGAATGGCTACTCCAGCTTGTTTCTTTAGACTATTTGCTTGGAAAATTGTTTTCCAGCCTTTCATTCTGAGGTAGTGTCTGTCTTTTTCCCTGAGATGGGTTTCCTGTAAGCAAAATGTTGGGTTCTGTTTGTGTAGCCAGTCTGTTAGTCTGTCTTTTTATTGGGGAATAGAGTTGATTGATATTAAGAGATATTAAGGAAAAGTAATTGTTGCTTCCTATTATTTTTGTTGTTAGAGTTGGCATTCTGTTCTTGTGGCTGTCTTCTTTTAGGTTTGTTGAAGGATTACTTTCTTGCTTTTTTTAGGGCGTGGTTTCCATCCTTGTATTGTTTATTTTTCTGTTATTATACTTTGAAGAACTGGATTCGTGGAAAGATAATGTGTGAATTTGGTTTTGTCGTGGAATACTTTGGTTTCTCCATCTATGGTAATTGAAAGTTTGGCTGGGTATAGTAGCCTGGGCTGGAATTTGTGTTCTCTTAGTGTCTGTATAACATCTTTCCAGGATCTTCTGGCTTTCATAGTCTCTGATGAAAAGTCTGCTGTATTTCTGATAGGCCTGCCTTTATATGTTACTTGACCCGTTTCCCTTACTGCTTTTAATATTCTATATTTAGTGCATTTTCTGTTCTGATTATTATGTGTCGGGAGGAATTTCTTTTCTGGTCCAGTCTATTTGGGTATCTCTTTCTTTAGGTTTGGGAAGTTTTCTTCTATAATTTTGTTGAAGATATTTGCTGGTCCTTTAAGTTGAAAATCTTCATTCTCATCTACTCCTATTATCTGTAGGTTTGGTCTTCTCATTGTGTCCTGAATTTCCTGGATGTTTTAAGTTAGGATCTTTTTGCATTTTGCATTGTCTTTGATTGTTGTGCTGATGTTCTCTATAGAATCTTCTGCACCTGAGATTCTCTCTTCCATCTCTTGTATTCCGTTGCTGTTGCTCGCATCTATGGTTCCAGATTTCTTTCCTAGGGTTTCTATCTCCAGCTTTGCCTCACCTTGGGTTTTCTTTATTGTGTTCACTTCCCTTTTTTGGTCTAGTATGGTTTTGTTCATTTCCATCACCTGTTTGGATGTGTTTTCCTCTTTTTCTTTCAGGACTTGTAACTCTTTAGCAGTGTTCTCCTGTATTTTTTAAAGTGAGTTATTAAAGTCCTTCTTGATGTCCTCTACCATAATCATGAGATATGCTTTTAAATCTGGGTCTAGCTTTTCGGGTGTGTTGTGGTGCCCAGGACTGGGTGAGGTGAGAGTGCTGGGTTCTGATGATGGTGAGTGGTCTTGGTTTCTGTTAGTAAGATTCTTATGTTTGCCTTTCGCCATCTGGTAGTCTCTGGAGTTAGTTGTTATAGTTGTCTCTGGTTAGAGATTGTTCCTCTCGAGATTCTGTTATCCTCTATCAGCAGACCTGGGAGACTAATTCTCTCCTCTGAGTTTCAGTGGTCATAGCGCTCTCTGCAGGCAAGCTCTCCTCTTACAGGGAAGGTGCACAGATGTCTGGCGTTCAGACCTCCCTCTTGGCAGAAGATGAAGGCCAGAAACAGGACTTGTTCCAGAAGCTGTGTTGCTTCTGTAGTTCACACTCTCATCTGCACAGACTAGTCTCAGAGGGATCCGGGAACCAAGATGGCTCCCCCAGGTGCTCCAGCAAAGCCCTCCAGGGCAGGGCGGACACCTCTCCTCTGTCAGGGAAGGTGTCCAGATGTCTGGAGCCCAAAACGGGGTCCTTTCTCAGAGTCTGTCCTCTAGGGACCTTGGGGGTGTCTGCCGACTCTGCGCCCAGGTGACCAAGTGCTGGCACCTACTGGAAGGGACTTGTGACCCTGGTCAGGCCGGGTTTCCTGCTTCTCTAATGCTTTCTCAGGTCCCAGGCGATTGGATCGGAACAGAAGTTGTGTTCCACTCACCAGTGGTCCTAAGATCGTGTGGAGAGTCCTCTAGGGGATCTTGGGGGTGTCCACCGACTCCGTGCCCAAGGTGACCTGGACTATCCTTCAGCTTCTTGCAAGAGGCTAACACCACAGAAAGTCTTGTAAATGATCACAGAAATGAACTACTGGGTGAGCCATAGGAGAGATCTTGGATAAGGTGCAGGATGGTGGCCTAGGCTTGACTGTGTTTATGCTTAGATATGACTGCAACCTGCCCCTGATGCTTCATTCATCCTACCTGCTGCTGCTTGGTACATAGGTCATAGATATTCAGGCTGCCTTCTTTACACAGCCTCTTTGTTTCTTTGGAGCATTTTTTCCAATGCAATCTGCTCCCCTGGCAGCTGCCTGTTCTCCTTCCACAACATCCTGACTTTGTGCTGAAGGTGGTTAGATTCACTCAGGAGGTGGCAGTGCCTGATGCTGAGCCACAAACAAAAAATTGTGACTCCCAGGCAGCACCTTCCTCCCACTCCTCCCAAGGACCATCCTCCCATCATGAGCCCTGACCCCCAGACAGCCTCAGACAACAATTCATATTGGCCATGGAGCATCACATAGAAGCCTCACTGATGTCCTGGGACATTTTCTGCAGGTTGGCTATCACCTGTTGGTGTTGCATCTCGAGCATGAAGGCCTCAAAGTTGATCCTGTGGGAGGGCATGGCCCAAGGAGCAAATAATTCCTTGAACTGAGGCTACAAGGATCATGTCAATTCAAGCTGAATCGTGGACTACCTCAGCCCACATATGCCACATCCTTGCTCCTTGGTACTGGTTCCTCTTGGTGATTATTAAAATTATTACTCTTGGCCTGGGGCCAGTAGAGGTAGGGAAGTAAAAGAAGAGAGCTGACCTGCTTTAGCTCCCTGAGGGGACTTGAAGGAATAGATGAGCTCTCCAAGAACTTTCCAGGAGCCTGTGCCACAGGCCTGGGTCCACCTTAAACCTGTGATGACCCTTCTCCTGTTTTTAGACAAGGAATTGTCAATCCTTGGTTCTATTGCTACATAAATCCCAAAAGGACATAATATTTACAGTGAAAGGCTTTATAAAAACACATACTAGGAGTTTCCAACATGCACCCAAGGTGAGCACAAAGGTCATGTGCTGTGCTGCTAAAATGGAAGGCTCCTTGTCCTCATCACTATCATGCCCTGAAAATTGATTCAGGCCAATCCTCAGGCCAAATCAAGGCCAGAGACTCCCTGGATTGTAAGGTAAAACACACACACACACACACACACACACACACACACACACACACACTTAGAATGCCAAATAAATACAATTCAGAGTACAATGAGCAAAATCAGAGAAAAGCAGTGACCTACAGAAATCCTGTCACACTGAGAGGCAGCACGTGGGACCAGAACTCTCCAACTGTTGACCGGACCAATTAGAACCAAAGTACCTCCAGGTCAGTTACAAAAGTGATTTGACATAAGCACACAGCACCTAGCAATTTCTATAAGCCAACACATGTCCAGGCTTCTTAAAATGCAGGATGAGAGCTCACACACTTCTACCCTTATTCCCAGACTGTGATTCAGGCCACAGGCTCTGGTTTACTTTTGGGGGAATCAAAAGAGCCTGTGACCCCATCTCACTCCTATCTGAACTTCAAGTTTTGTATCTAAGATGTAATCAGGAAAATGATTTTGGGCATGAGAACACTCTGGAGTTGTAGCCTCCTGTGATGTGAGGAAATCTTGGGTTAACAGAGAGGGCCCAAGATAGCAAAGAACTGGGCATAATGACTACCTGTTGTTGTTCAAATCCTTGTTAGTGTAATGGGCCAGGATTCCCCAGAGTTCATCCCTCCCATTTGTCATCTTCTGGAGATCGTCAGATTCTCCAACCTCTTCAACCTCTCCTCCTCCTTAGAGATGGTGGAGGGTTGGGATGATGCCTTCCCAGTAGATCCTGTAGGTAGATAAACACTACTAAACTTGCATAGATGATGGCACAGGGCCAGGAGAAACCATGCTTAGTCCCAAATAGAAATCTGAGGAAGAAGTGTTGCTAGAGACACTAGTGAATCCCTGAAAGAGCAGGAAAGTTATCTTCAAGCTGGGCTCCTCAGCTATGTCCCTGTTCCCAAGCACCATAGGTAGACATATGCCTCACACCCTACTGCCATCTCCCTGGCTCTGAAATGTATCAGCTGGCCCAGGCAAGAAGAATTGAAGGACATTGTTAGCTCATGTTTGATGTGATGCAGGGAATTCTTGGAATCCATACTGATTAGCACCCAAGCCCTAATCATGTTTGTTCAAGACCAAAGTGTCTGAGAACGTGGTGAGGTCTGTCTTACATGACCAGGAGAGTATTCCTCTTTGCTCTTGGCATCACATACTCATGTATCCTACAGGAATATGCTTAGGATGAAGTGCTTCAACACTATCCTGACAGCAACACTCTGTTATTCTCACAGAGACTCCTCCAGGCCCACTCAGTATGAAAGGAAAGAGCTCTGAGGAAAGCAGATTGACACATGTCAATTCCCGGCTCTCTGCCAAATTGATCTGCAGAAATTATTGAGTCTGGGTCTGCCATTTAGGAAGACTGAGGTTCAAATCATAAGTCCTACTCCTGGAAGGACCAGCATAAGCTTTCCTCCTCCAGGAAGCTCCCCAAACCCTGCCCAGGACTCACTGGACCTTCCCCAGGACCATTTCTTTCTTGTTGTTCTACAGCATGATAGAAGGTCAGCCTCCTTCTGTCTTGATATGGCCTCTCCTTGTTTTCCATTCTCACTTCAAAATAGCCTAAGCAGCCTGAACAACATGCCTGCTTGCAAAACTAATAGACTCTAAAGGGATTCTCCATAGGCTGCTGGTGTCACCACAACACTGGTGACATCACAGGTGATTCTAGGATTCTCCCGAATACAAGAGATTGTCCCCGAAAGGGACTACTGGTGATGTCACAATTAATAATGGATAGTAATGGAATGTTTTCAAACTGTGTTACATACACTGCTGCCGACTGAAGGGCAAACATTTATTTGTGAGAAAGGGTCGTCTTATGTTGCCCAGGCTAACCTAATAAGAATAGAATTTGTGGATAGGGATTTTTCCAAAGAAGCTATTACAAATATTCTCTATATGATCAAAAAAAACACAGAGGAAAAAGAAAATATGATCAAGAGAGATACGAAGGATGTGCAAGACATCTTCTGTAGAGAAGGGGAGGTGTGGAGTGGAAACTCAGTTCCATGCAGGGGAAAGGGATGAAGGGAGATGGGGGAGGTCATAAATGTGGAGATGAAAAAAAAATGATACTAACCCTACAGTATAGAATAGGACTTGGTGGTTTGGGTATAAATGTGTGGTTATATTCACATATACTTCACCTCTGTTTTTTTTTTAAACTATGTCTGTATGTGTGTGAATTTATATCTGTATGTGTATATGTGAACATGTACATGCATTTTCTAGCTCTGTTCAGGGAGAGGACCTGTGAGCAATGACCATATTGCACAGCCAGATCTTGGTTCTTAAATACCATTCTCTAAGGAACCAGGGCTCCCTGGAGGAAAGGATGACTTCAGGGCTGAGAAAGAAATAAGAGGAGAACCTGCTTTTACTCCAAACTAGGCAAATGCTCAAAGGAATGAGGGATTCACACCCAAAGGACAGAGTAACCAGCTTTTAGCCTGTGCTAATTTAAGATCAAAATAACAGATGACAGGAGCTGGAGAGAGAAATGGTCGAGTGGTTAAAAGCATGGCTGTTCTTCCTGCAGACCTGGGTTCAATTTCCAGAACCCACAGTGCTGCTTATAGAGGATCTGGTACCCTCTCTGCCCTCCATGAGTGCCAGGCACACACATGGTGTACAGAAAGACATGCAGGCAAAATACCTGTACATGTAAAATAAATAATAAATTAACCAAGATTATAAACTATTGATTAAGTGGGGACACCTGAGTCCATAGCAACATAATTAAATATATTAAGAACAAACAAACAAACCAGGATGTTTTATGAGTAAGAAAAGAGTCACACAATCTTGATCTACCTTTCCCAAATTTCAAGATACTGAAGAACTGCAAAGGGAAAAAGAATTACTTCTCATGGAGAAACTGTGAGGATGTCACCTTAGTCAATAATCAAAGTTAATGTCACTAGTAAGTGGCAACTCAAAATCAAGTCCCACTTGGATGGGGGCAACAAAGCAACACTCTATGTGGTCAAGGTTTTCTAACTAGAATTTAATCAGAACAAAATATCAGATAAGGGGGACAGCAAAACGTTCAGTGGGTAAATATCTTTGTTGCCATGCCTCACGCCCTGAGTTTGATCCGCAAGGACCACATAGTGAAGGAAAGAAATGTCAGATGAGCCCAAACTGAGTGACCTTGCATAAAATAAATGGACCACAATCTTAAAAATGTGTCAAGGTCTCGAGAGAAGCTGTGTCACACAGGACAGCTAAGTGCAAGACAGGATTTTCAATCAGGTCCTTTTGCTAAAGAAATTATGATTGGGGTCATTTTTCACATTTAAATGGGGTCTCACTATTAGAATGGAAATGTGTACCACTATTGACTCTGACCATTACACTATATCCATGGAGAAGAATATCCTGAGTAGCAGAAAATAGACATTAAAGCATTTGAAGGTGGAAGGCCAAGCTCTTGCCACTGTACTTGTGACTTGTCAACTGACATGTCTCCAGGACAGAAATAACTTTACAGAAGAAAGAATGTCATCATTTGAAAAACACAGTTTTAGATTTATGGATGTGTGTGTGTGTGTATATGTGTGTGTGCCACATGAGTGTGGATACCCAAAGGGACCAAGACAAGGTGCCAAATTCCCAGAGCTGGAGTCACCGGTAGCTGTGGGTTGCTGGGAACTGAGCTCTGATAATCTATAAGAGCAGCAAGTGCTCTTAGTGCTAAAGCCAAGGCATCGCTTAGCCCCTGCTTTGTTTGTAAAGTGGGTTCTTATTGGTCTGGAGCTCTTCTGTTAGCCAGGGTGGCTGACCAGTAAGCTCCAAGGATCTGCTTGTCTCCTGTGTGCTAGAATCACAAGTGCACACCGTCACATCTGGGGTGAGGCTCAAACCCAGGTCTTCAAGCTTGTGTGGCAAGAACTTCAGTAACTGAACTTTCTCATTCTCTACTCTGACAGTAGCATTGATCTTCCCAGACTGATAACTGCTGAAATCCAGGTCACGGCTCACCTCACCAAACTCAAAGCAAGGAGTGAGGAGAGGGAGACTCTAGACAGCCATTGGACTACAACCATCGGCTCTGAAATAATGAGAAACTATTGTAAGCAGACAGATGCCTTGATGTCTCTGAGAAGTTGCAAAAGAGACAGCTGTTTATGAAGATAGAAGGCAGACCGCCTGTCAAGCTGACATGGAATGAAGAGCTACAGTTCCATCTTCATTACATCCTGAAATTGAGCTCCATCTTCAAATTGATGCCTCAGAATCCATAGGAGCCATCAAGCAAAGAAATACACCCTGACAGGTTGTCATGGCCTCCGCCCATGTGAAGTTGCCTGTGCACTAAAGGTTATCAGTCATGATGTCATGTCCTCAGCTGGTTTGCCTGCATTAATGCAGTTACCCAGGGCTGCTTCAGTCTTTTGTGTAGTTGATATTACAAGCTTACACCACCAGGCTTAGTTAACAGTCCTGTGTGTGTGTGTGTGTGTGTGTGTGTGTGTGTGTAAGGAGGACTCTGCTTTCACTGATAACTGGGCTATTTCAAAAGTTTAATTTCTTGGGATTTAAAACTTCTAAACTTTTGTAAAAGGTACAAATTGAGAATCTCAAAATATTGGACCACCTTGCTTTAAAAACTTTTTTTAATGAAAAATGGTGTGTGTGTGTGGCTAAGACACAAGTCAAAACACAAAATTCATTTATATTTCACACCTCATGAATATAGCCTGGAATTAATGATTTACAGGATTTATAATGAGCTTATGCTTTTACTATGACCCTTCAATTGAGGTCAAGTGTGGAAGTTTCTCCTGGTGGCACTGTCTTGGTGCTTAGCAAGTTTTGGATTTGGAAATGTTTTAGGCTTTCAAATTTAGATGCTTAGTGTATGGTGCTTCCCCAGTGGCAATGTAAAATGCATAGGGATAAGTATATATGTGGTGCTGGACCAATAGTTACTGAGTTCTTAAATATTTTATCAGCCTTCCTCAAATAGAAGTTTCTCACTCATCTCAATGCAGACCAGAATTTAATTGAAAAGCTTTTGCTTCATTTACAGCAAGTACAATAAATTAAAGCTGGCCATACTTGAATGTCTATAAGGCTGTTGTATGTTTTATTGATTTTATCATCTATGGAAATATTCTCAATTGACCCACAAAGAGGAGTTTACCTTATTCTTCCTAATAAAATTGAACATACACTTTGAAGAAGGGACTTTAAAGCTATTAAATTCAAATGCTAGAAAAAATATTTACAACGCCCTAAACCGAGGCTATGTGTCCATTCCCTAGCACCATGCATATTTAACTAGTTTACTTCTTGAATGTCTCTCTGTCTCTTTGACTCTGTCTCTCTCTCTATGTGTGTCGCTGTCTCTGTCTATCCTTCTCTCTTTCTGTCTCTCTGTCTCTGTCTCCTGCCTCCCCTCCCCAGCCTCCGGATCTTGCTATGCAGCTCAGGCTCCCCTTAAACCTGTTTTAAACTAGTTCATTTTTCAGTACAGCATTCTCTGAAGTTCATTTCCTATGTGGTAAGGGTCTATCATCAGAAAGATGATAGAAATTAGAAATGTTCAGTCTTGACTCCCTAATTAATGTATTCTTCAATTATTAAAATCAGCCAGTCTTTTATAATTTTCGAATTGTTTTAAAAGGTACACTGCAAATGGTGTTTACTTATAATCACACCATCCCACAACATCTGACTTAGACCCATCTCTCCTACTGTCACACCATCACACACCATCTGACTTAGACCCACCTCTCCTATTGTCACACCATAGTATACCATCTGACTTAGACCCACCTCTCCTACTGTCACACCATAGCACACCATCTGACTTAGACCCACCTCTTCTACTGTCACATCATCACACACCATCTGATTTAGACCCACCTCTCTTACTGTCACACCATAGCACACCATCTGACTTAGACTCACCTCTCCTACTACACAGCATAGCACACCATCTGACTTAGACCCACCTCTCCTACTGTCACACCATAGCACACCATCTGACTTAGACCCACCTCTCCTACTGTCACACCATAGCACACCATCTGACTTAGACCCACCTCTCCTACAGTCACACCATCATACACCATTTACTTAGACCCACCTCTCCTATTGTCACACCATAGTATACCATCTGACTTAGACCCACCTCTCCTACTGTCACACCATCACACACCATCTGACTTAGACCCACCTCTCTTACTGTCACACCATAGCACACCTTCTGACTTGGACCCACTTCTCCTACTGTCACACCATAGCACACCATCTGACTTAGACCCACCTCTCCTACTGTCACACCATCTTACTTAGACCCACCTCTCCTACTGTCACACAATAGCACACCATCTTACTTAGGCCCACTTCTTCTACTGTCACACCATAGCACACCATCTGACTTAGACCCACCTCTCCTACTGTCACACCATAGCACACCATCTGACTTAGACCCACCTCTCCTACTGTCACACAATAGCACACCATCTTATGCCCACTTCTCCTACTGTCACACCATAGCACACCATCTGACTTAGGCCCACTTCTCCTACTGTCACACTATAGCACACCATCTGACTTAGACCCACCTCTCCTACTGTCACACCATAGCACACCATTTTACTTAGACCCCACCTCTCCTCATCTGGCGTTTGAATGTTCTCTGATTACTGCAGTTATATTTAACTAATTACATTCATACTTAGAATTTTCAAAGAATCACAAAGGACACAAACACTGTCTTTGACCTAAAGGACCATATAGTCTGTTTGGAAAAGTTTATTTAATAAAAGTTAAATTAGCAAATTTGGTAGGAATACAAAAAGATTAATAAACAGATGAAGGGTTAAGCTAACCTTTAATGAATGAATATAATTTACATAGGCAAAAAAGGGGTGTGGAATGGAGTGGGATGTTCCCAGTGAGGAGCCCAGAATGACCAGGTAAGTAGGAATTTACACAACACATTACTAGAGCAAGAAGGGGAATCCATTGAAAAGGTATACTAGAAATATTTGAGAGAAATAAGCAAACTTGAAATTGTTATGTGGGATCAATTTATGAGTCTAACCAGTTAAGTACCAATCAGTTTCTTCATGTTCCTGGCCTTGGATTTTTCCCCCTCTTACCTCTAGATTCCTGATTGTAACATTAAGAGTGGCCACTTTCAACGATCACCCTAGCTTACAACAGTTCCTGGCTACTTTTTTATTCTTAATTCCTAGAAATCAGGATTTTATGCTGAAGCTTGATTTTGATCACAGGTGATTAAAGTTAGAGATGTCTTATTCTTCCTAACCAGAGATGTCAGACTAAGGCGGTGAAACTGGAAAAAACATGGCCAAGTCTTTCTGTTACCTTGGGAGCTGAGGGTGGCCATCTGGTATCTGTCATATGCACCAATCAGCTGAGAAATTCACTCTTCCCAGGAAATACAAATGGCAGGAGAAGCAATGGCTCATCATGGAAGCCTCCCAGTTCCCAGTGGCTCCAGTCATCCCTTTAATTGCTGACCCTTCAACTGCATTTCTGCCCCTGTATTCTATGATACCTTGTGTCTTGTATAAATAATCCCCTCTTTCTGCTTAAGTTAGTTTGCTTTGGGTTTCTGTTTGATACCCAAAGAGTCCTAATATGGTAATAACAAGATACTTCCTGAAACCCTGCTGTCCTCTACTTCTGTATGTGTCCCCCACCTGCATTCTAAGGATAGATAAGCTTTCCCTTATTTCTCTTTTAGGCTTTGTATATTCCCTGCTTTAGAAATCTGAGCATCACCATTTACAATCCCTCTCTATGCCTTTGCTTTGACTCCCTGGCTTTTACTCCCTATCCTTGAAGGAAATGCTAACAAGGAAATGGAGAACACCTGGGAAGGTCATTTATATACGCCTGGGCTTATGAACAGATATGGGCTCCATTAGTCTGAATCTCCCAGGACATATGATAATAAGGTTAAAAAACAAGAAAGAGCCAGGCATATAAACATAGCAGACAATATTGAAAGTCAAAAAAAAAAAAAGTAGGATGAACATAATAGTCACAGGAAGAAATGTGGAGACAAGATGTGGAGCAGAGAATGAAGCAAAAGCCATCCTGAGCCTTCCCCACCTGGAGATCCATCCCACATATAGACACCAAACCCAGACAATATGGAAGATGACAATAAGTGCTTTCTGACAGGATCCTGCTATAGGTGTCTCCTCAGAGGCTCCACATGAGAGTGACAAATAATAAGGCACATTTTTGCAGCCACTCTTTGGATTGAATATAGAGTCCCCAGTGGAAGAGTTGGAGAAAGGACTGAATGAGCTATAGGGGGTTGCAACCATAGGAAGAACAACAATATCAACCAACCATATCCCCTTGAACTCCCAGGGACTAAACCACCAATCACACATGGAGTGACCCATGGCTCTAGGCACATTGTGCCAGATGACGTCCTTGTTGGACATTAATGAGAGGAAAGGCCCTTGGTCCTTTAAATGCTTGATGCCCCAGTGTAGGGGAATGTCAGGGTAGTAAGAGAACACTGTGTGGGTGCGTTGGGGAGCACCCTCATAGAAGCAGGTGGAAGGGGCATGAGATAAGTGGGTTCTAGGCAGGTAACCAGAAAAAATGGCTAATTTGAAATGTAAGATTAAAGTGTTTTAAAATAGAAAAAAAATGAAGACCCAGAAATTAAACTATACTTATGGACACTTGATCTTCGCCAAATTAAAAAATATACAATAGAAAAAAGAAACACCTAAAATAAATGTCGCTGGTCTAACTGGGAGTAAGTATGTAGAAAAAAGAAAGTAGATGCATATTTGTCACCTGGCACAATACTCAAGTCCAGGTTGATTAAAGATCTCAACATAAAACCAGATTCACTGAATCTAACTGAAGAGAAAGCAGGAAAGAGCCTCAAACTTATGGGAATGGGGATAAATGTCATAAACGGGAACTCCAATAGCTCAGACTCTAACATCAAAATTTATAAATGGGCCACAAGAAACTGAAAAGCTTCTATAAGACAAAGGGCATAGCCAGTAGGACAGATTGACAAACTACATATTGGGAGAAAAATGTTCACTAACCCCCCATCCAATGGAGCACTAATATCCAAAATATATAAAGAACTCAAGTAGATAACCACCATAAGAGCTAAGAACACAATCTAAAAATGTGGTAGAGAACTAAACACAACATTCACAACAACTCATCTTGAATGGCTGAGAAGCACTGAAGAAGTGTGCAACGTCCTTTGTCTTCAGAGAAATGAAAACCAAAATGACCCTGAGGCTGGTTTCCAGCGGTATACTTTCCAGTGAAGAATGCTAAGATCAAAAAAACTCATGTGAAAGCATATGTTGGTGAGAATTTGAAGAAAGAGGAACATTCTTCCATTTCTGGTGGGACTGCAAAGTGCTATGGCAACTCTGAAAACCAATATGGAGTTTCTCAGAAATTTTCAGATTGATCTACCTGAGAGACAAGGACCAACCTTACTGGTGCATGGCCTGCTACTTTCAGTTTTCACTTGATGGCTTGTTACTCAGATTTTCTTATTGGGCTATGACTTTGCTCTTGTCTTTCTGATTCTCAAGCAGTTCTCTGTTCTTACACATTTTTTGAGGTACCTCTAGCCACTGGGACTTATTTATACCTTCAAATCCCTCTAAATTGGGGGACTTCTAATACTTGGAGAAGCTGAGTGACAAAAGCAAAGTATGTTGAGCCCTTTGGTGTCCAGTGCACACGAATCTATGGGAGTCTAGATATGCTAATCCTCTAGAACATTCTTTAGGAAAGCAGCAGTATGCTCTCAGGTCCCTGTGTGACCTCACCTTTGTCAGCTTTGTGGGCTTTTCTACTGCTGGTCTGAGAACAATTGGAAACTCCTGGAATAGATGTCTCATATCTAATTTCCTTTGTCATTGTTAGTATACTAGTGGGAGTAGGTTTGATGGAAATATACTCTCAAACATTAATCAAACCAGTGCTTCTTATGGACCATCAGGATGAAGTACCAAGTTCAAGGAAAGTTCTGCACGAACTGGTCAAAGCCACCCAAGTGGAGCAAGAAGAAAGCCAAGCAGAAGTCATTCATTACCACCACCCTCAGCACCTTTCTCCAGGACAGGGTCACTTAGTTTTGGTAGGAGAAGGGATGACCTGAGATAGCTGTCCCATATTCCCTCAGAAAAGAAGGGGCCAGGAATATTGGGGAAAGATTATGGGTGTCACGGGGCAGTAAGCAGAGTGTAAAGTGAATAAGTAAAAAGATATTAATACAAAAATATTTGATTATTTAACAAAATGGCACAAAATGTATTGTTATAGTAATTCTAGTGTATACACAGGCAATCAGTTTAACACCCAGATAGACTAGATGTTGTAAACTAGGGTGCCTTTGTTATTGACATAAAGTATGCACGTTGCAAAGATAAATAAAAAAGAAAGATGTTCATCCCAAAGATCTATTATTCTCCTCAAGTCTAAGTGTTTGTGGTCACCTTCACCAGAATTCTAGAGACCTCTGTTCATCCAGGTCTCAGGGATCATCCAAAACACAGACCTGAACCAGCTGTGGCCAAGTGTTCCTGTTCTGCCTCAAGCTTCAGAGACCCTGGAGGGGCAGCCCTGGTCTTCAGGTGGCAGCCATTCCAGGTCCTCTGTCAGCTAATGGAGTCTTCCACAGAGGCCTGTCATCTCAAAAATAGAAGCTTGGGTATTCCAAAGATTGGGATGCCACTCTACAGTCATGATGAGTTGGTTACGTGAGACCATAGAAGTTAACTAATGTCTGTATGACTGTTTTCCTTATTTGAAAGTGAGTAATGAGATCATCTGAGGAGTGGTTGCTAAGAATAAAATCACTGATTAACATGAATGATAGGACTGTACAGAGCATGGGCTTAATTTTCTGCTTCCAGTGCAAAGAGCTGGGAGAGTTCAATATAAAACCAATAGAAACATCAGGAAAACTAACTACAACAACTTTTTAAAAACCTTCTGAGTGCTAGGATTACAAGCATGTACTAACTCTGCCTTATAATAAACAAACAAACAAACAAACATCCCTATTCCAGTTCTAGCAGTTGCCTCAGAGAGAGCTGTGTGACACTGCATGCTGCTTCCTTTCCCCAGATAGCTCAGGTCTTCTGTCCTATACCAGGTCAGCTGGACCTAAGACAGTGTAGTTGACCTTCTTACTGCCATGGTATGATTCTGCAACAATCCTTTTCTTGGTAAAACTGAGCCTGTATAGTGTAAGCCCCTTGTTGGTGGATCCAGGATACTTTAGGCCAGCAAACACACAAGCCACCCTTAGTGAAAGAGAAAAGGAAAAATCACATTGCAACAATATGTGCCATCATTGGAAGAAAAAGCCCTCATCTTTGAAGCCATCACCTATCTTCCCCTGATTTTTGAGCTCTGCATATTGATATTGTGTGGCTCAAGAAGGTAGTGAAATTCAGATGTTTTCCCAAAGAAGACATACATGATTTTTCACTCTTTATCTGTGAGGTTAGGGGGTATTATAGCACAGGTTCAGCAAAGCCAGCATAAGAACACAGAAGCCAGAGATGATAATGCCAAAGAGAAAGCATCCTGAACTTATAGACACATTAAAATTGAGGTTTCATCTTAACTCAGGTCATTGCACTCCCAGCCCTACCCCCTGAGTCTTTTTTTTTTTAAATTTTTTTTATTACATATTTTCCTCAATTACATTTCCAATGCTATCCCAAAAGCCTCCCACACCCCCACCTCCCCTACCCACCCATTCCCATTTTTTGGCCCTGGCGTTCCCCTGTACTGGGGCATATAGAGTTTGCCTGTCCAGTGGGACTCTCTTTCCAGAGATGGCCGACTAGGCCATCTTTTGATACGTATGCAGCTAGAGACAAGAGCTCCGGGGTACTGGTTAGTTCATAATGTTGTTCTACCTATAGGGTTGCAGATCCCTTTAGCTCCTTGGGTACTTTCTCTAGCTCCTCCATTGGGGGCCCTGTGATCAATCCAATAGTTGACTGTGAGCATCCACTTCTGTGTTTGTTAGGCTCCAGCCTAGTCTCACAAGAGACGGCTATATCACGGTCCTTGAACTAAATGCTTGCTAGTGTATGCAATGGTGTCATCATTTGGAGGCTAATTATGGGATGGATCCCTGGATATGGCAGTCTCTTGATGGTCCACCCTTTTGTCTCAGCTCCAAACTTTGTCTCTGTAACTCCTTCCATGGGTGATTGTTTCCAATTCTAAGAAGGGGCAAAGTGTACACACTTTGGTCTTCGTTCTTCTTCAGTTTCATGTGTTTTGCAAATTGTACCTTATATCTCAATATATTAAGTTTCAGGGCTAATATCCACTTATCAGTGAGTACATATTATTTGAGTTCTTTTGTGATTGTGTTACCTCACTCAGGATGATGCCCTCCAGGTCCAACCATTTGCCTAGGAATTTCATAAATTCATTCTTTTTAATAGCTGAGTAGTACTCCATTGTGTAGATGTACCACATTTTTTGTATCCATTCCTCTGTTGAGGGGCATCTGGGTCCTTTCCAGCTTCTGGCTATTATAAATAAAGCTGCTATGAACATAGTGGAGCATGTGTCCTTCTTACCGGTTGGGACATCTTCTGGATATATGCCCAGGAGAGGTATTGCGGGATCTTCCGGTATTACTATGTCCAATTTTCTGAGGAACCGCCAGACTGATTTCCAGAGTGGTTGTACAAGCTTGCAATCCCACCAGCAATGGAGGAGGGAGACATAACAACAGATCCTGAAGAAATCGAAAACACCATCAGATCCTTCTAAAAAAGGCTATACTCAAGAAAACTGGAAAACCTGGACGAAATGGACAAATTTCTGGACAGATACCAGGTACCAAAGTTAAATCAGGATCAAGTTAACGATCTAAACAGTTCCATATCCCCTAAAGAAATAGAAGCAGTTATTAATAGTCTCCCAGCCAAAAAAAGCCCAGGACCAGACGGGTTTAGTGCAGAGTTCTATCAGACCTTCAAAGAAGATCTAATTCCAGTTCTGCACAAACTATTTCACAAAATAGAAGTAGAAGGTACTCTACCCAACTCATTTTATGAAGCCACAATTACTCTGATACCTAAACCACAGAAAGATCCAACAAAGATAGAGAACTTCAGACCAATTTCTCTTACTAATATTGATGCAAAAATACTCAATAAAATTCTCGCTAACCGAATCCAAGAACACATTAAAGCAATCATCCATCCCCCTGAGTCTTATATTTGCTGTGAGTACAGCATCATGGTACAACCTGCAACATCCTTATTGCTCAACTTTGCAATTTAGGAAGACAGATATTGCAGAAGTCATGGCTATGAGGCTACAATGTAGTAATGTACAGTCCAGGATGACCTTTGCTCTATGATGCCCACTTAAATTGTCTGGTTGTATTTGAGAACAGGACCATGTGCAAGATAATGTTTTGAAGATAGGACAGCAAGTTTACCATTTATATTTGCCCTGTTGTTGATCCCCTATGTTTGAAAGAATAGGGAGTGTTCCTTATAAAAGATAGCATTGTAAACCAGAGATTTTGTGAAGCACATGGATATATATATATATATATATATATATATATATATACATACATACATACATATATATGTATGTATTTATGTATGGAAAGAATGACAAGAATGACCATTATCAAGGAATGCACCATTAGAAAATATCATCCAGGTTTTATACAATTAAACGTATAGGAGAAAGATATTTGCCGCTGTGATACAGGAAATCCCTGGGAAATTGGAGTATATGTCATATGAATTGACTCAGGTGGCATATTTATTGTTGAGAAAAATCTACTACATCCACAGTCCCTAGAGATTTGGGGCTAACAAAATCTCTTAAGCATGTCAGAGTCCTAACCAACGTTCCCCCTCAAAAGCACATGACATCTAATGAAGCAGTTAGAATTCTCCAGCTTTGGAAGGAGAGGTTTCCAAAGGGGATCCCACGGGTCCATGAGAGGCTCCAGGAGAGGCACCCCAGAAAAGGTCCAAGTTGGGGAGAACTAGTTAGCAGGTAGATCATGGCAGTTGCTAGTGACATTATCAGTAATGCCTTCCTTGGAGAATCTCTTGTATCTAGGATAGAACTAGAATCTTCTGTGTTGTCACCTGTGTTGTGGTGACAGCAACTGCCTGTGGTTCATCACTTCTGTTTGCTCTGGGATCACCAGCAGGAATGTTTTCCTGGCTGCTCAGGCTATGTCAGAAAGAGAATGGCGATGAAGGAGACACCAGACCAACAAAGAAGGAAGAGGGAATCCTTTCTCATGAAAAAGGAAGAAGGAAATCATTCTGGAGAAGGCACAGTGAGTCCTGGGCAGAGTTGGGGATCTTCCTGGTAAAGTTAGGCTTGAGCTGGGCCTTCCAGGAGTAGGTCTTACAAGCTGAAGCCTTCTTCTTTGCCAATGTCAAAGAGTCAAGAATTTCTGATGATTAGTTTGACAGAGCCAGGAATTGACAAATCTGCAGCTACTTTTCTGGGAGCTATTTAATTTCAATTTGAGTGGCAAAGAATGCCAGGAGTGGGCACTATGGGAATATCAGTGTGTTATTCCTTTCATGGAAGGGAGTTGAAACACTTCATCTTCCAGATTACTGTAGGTAACTTGAGTCTCTGATGAAAAGAACAGAGAAGGATGCTTCCCTGGTCATGTCATGTGGTGAGGACTCAGACACTTTGGATTTGAAGACACTCGATTAATTAGAGCTTGATAGTGCTAAGCACTATGAACTTCAGGATTTCCCTGAAACACATCTGATATGACCTGACAATGTTCCCCATATCTTTATGTCTGAGGCAGCTTATAGATTTCAGGGCAAGGGGTCCTGTAACAGGGAGTGTGGCATATGTCTGACAGTGGTGATTAGGAAGAGGACATAGCTTAGCAAACCAGCTAGAAGATAGCTTTTCTGCTCTTTTAGGGATTCACCCTGTCTTTACCTTTTCTCTCCCTCAGTCTTCTTCTTGGGACTCAGAATGGTCTCCCCTCTCCTGGGCCATCAAGTATGCAAATTCATTTGTGTTTATCTATCTGCAGGGTCTGCTAGAAATACTTCAACCCAAAATTCCAACATCACTAATCAGATATCAAATATAAATAAAGTTAGAGAATTGAAATTGGATATGAGGAAGATCAGCAATGACATGGAGGAAATGTGTGGAATCCTGAACCTTTACATGTATGAGGATTTGAACTACAGGTAGGAATTATGCCCAGTACCCTGTTGCCTGTATTGTGCCATCTGTTAACCCAATTTCCTTCCATGAATGGAGTGTGTCATCTCCCATCATTCAATTAAGTTGCCCTGACAGGTGTTTAATTGTTGGATAAACAAGGTGCTGTGTGTTTATTATCATCTTCTTTTGTACTTGACCTTGGGGTGCTTGCAATCTGATTGTTGCTGTCAACAGCTGGAAGGACCTGCTCACACTTGTTGCCTCTCAGTGTGTGAATGCAATGCCTGCAGGCTATCACACCTTTACTCTGATATTGTTCATCATATTCTGAGCGATGGCACCTCTCTCGATTTATTTGGCATTCTAATTGTGTCTATGTGTGTGAACTTAGCTGTGTGTGTTTTGTTCAGGACTGAGGCTCTGGGACCTTTGATGGGGTCTGAGGATTTGTGTGATGCACAGTTTGCAGGTCCTGTTGGTGTGAGTCCATAGAGGTCCAAAGTGATCACCAGGGAAGTTTGCTCCTGGTGTTCCCTGGCTGTCACACAGGAATCTCCTGGGGGAGGAGGTGTGATAAAGCCTTTCACCTGTAAATAATAGTTGTGTCCTCTGGGAATTCACATAACAACAGGAACCAAGGAATGAGAATCCCTGCCTTAAAAATAAGAGGAAAGTCATTACAGATACCTATAGGACCCTTGCCTGTGGCACAGTGTATTGGAAAATTGTCATAGAAGTAGTCTATTCCTTCATGCTTGCCCAGGAAGCTCTTGAAGGTCAGCTAGCTCCATTAGGTCCCCTGGCTTTGCTGTCCTCTGCCCAGGATAGTAAGTTTAATTAGCACCAAGGGGACCCAGTTTTAAGGAACTAGGATGTGGCATGCAATTGGCTTGGGTAGTCCATGATACAGCCTGTTTGCACATGATTATTGAATCCTCAATTCAGCACATTATTTGCTTCTTGGGCCATGCCCTAACACAGGATGAACACTGAATTCAACATCATTAAATCACAACATGAGAAGACAATGTTGGATATGGATAAAATGACCCAGTCCATAATTGCTTCCATGAAGTTCTCCGAGGAACTGTTAAAAGATAACTATTCCTACAGGTGAGTCAGTGACACAACTGAGACCCCCAGAACTAGGCAGGAAATGCTTCTGTCCTTTTAGGACTTTGAAAAAACGCAAGGGCTCTGGTTCTATGTTATCTGTTTTTTATTTAGGAACCCTGCCCTGAGGCAAGGGTCTTGGATTTGTACCTCTTGGACTCAGTTGTCCTAAGTGTGAAGAGTGTCCAAGACCCTCCAATCTTTATTCTTCCAAATTCAAGGTCCTCTACATAGAAAACTTTTCCACCACGCTGGGAATATCCAGGAACCCTGAACCTCTAGGGTTCTGACCACAGATTAAAAGATCTAGGATTCCAGACAAAAATGGAAAGAGTGTACACTTGTTGGGTCAGCTCACCTCTCTCAGAGGTGATAAGCCCTCTCCCTGCTGAAGGTTTTATGGTACCACAGACCTATAATCAACCATGAAGAACATTTCCTCTTCTGTGATGTATAGGGTGCACTCTTGGTGTCAGGGCTTTCAGAAGTTTGTTGAGTCCTGTGGAACATGGGTGGTATCTTGATTTGACCTGCCTCTGTTTGCTGCTGCTATGTATACTGTAGACTCTTCTGGGACTGTCTGGGGTTCAGGGCCCTTGTGGGACCATGGGACTTGTAGTAGTGGCAAGCCAATGGAATCTGGCTGGGAATCACCAATTTTTTTTGTGGATCAGCATCAAGCAGAAACACCGCCTCCGTGAGTGCACTCAACTAAAGGAAAAAGTGAGGATATTACTGAATGAGAACAGAAAGGTGCTGGTGGAGCAGGCTGGAATGCAAGTGTCCCGTGGGGAAGAAAAGAGGTTCTGTGAGGAGGCCAGCAAGAACATGTGTGTCTCAAGTGCCAAGGAGCAGCAGGTAGGATGATGTGTATCAGAGGCAGATTGCCCTCACGTCTAACCATAAACATAGACAATCCAATGCAACAGTCCACCAACTTCTCCAGGCACTCACCTATGTCTCCTCCAAGTGTTTGTTTATGTGATCATCTACAGGGCTCTCTGTGGAGGTAGCTTGGTTCAAGAAACTGCATGTTTGGCATGCAAATGTTCCTGCTCTGCTAGAATCAATAAGGGTGATAGGTTGTTTACACATCACAACACTACATGCCTTAAGTTTGAGGGATGCTGTGTTGGAGCCCTTGTTGAGAATAGCAAGAGCTTTGAAGGAAGAAGTAAAGGCCTGTAGCTCATTTGCTTTACAGGGATCTTGTGAGATTCTAGGTAGGAAATAGTTTGCAGGGATGACAGCCTTGTGTAATTGACAAATAAGTGGATTTCATTGCTGTCTTTTGGTGGCTTCTCTATTCCCCCCTTTCCCCTCTATCTCAAAATGGTCTCTCCAGGCTTCATATATCTTGGTTCACACTGAGAGGTCCTGAGTAGCATATTGTCAGTCCCATTTTCTTTGAGTGCTGTTGGAGTGGTCATTCCTGGGCCTTAGAGTCTGGAGTTGTCTGGATGACCAGAGATGACAGAAAGGCTTCTCACAGGCTCAGGTTTGGTGTGTGATTTGTGAGGCTTCATGAAAAAATTTCTTAATATATGCCCCCAATTCTGACCAAGAAGAGTGTTCTCTAGTGATTTTTGTTAGATGTTTTTTTTTCTGTCCCCTGTAACAGGGATTCCCTGTGCAGCACCTGCTGTCCTGGAACTCACTCTGTAGACCAGGCTGTCCTTGAATTCAGAAATCTGCCTGCCTCTGCTTCCCAAGTGCTGGGATTAAAGTAGTGTGCCACTATGACCTGGCTTCTCTAGGGCTTTTTATCCCTCTAAAGTAATCACAGAGTCATTGGGTCTCCCTTGAAACATCTCCTCTGCATAGTCTGAATTATCTTGGTCCTGAACCATAACAGATACCTCATTGTTTTGTGCTCAGTTATGATTTTATGTGAATCAGTCTGTGTGTGCTTCTGTGTGTGTCTTTGTCTGTGACAGTGTGTCTGTGTGTTTCTTTTTGTGTATGCATTGTTTTCGTGACCTGTGTCTCTCTCAGTATGTTGGGAGGCCATTCAGTGACATCTGAGTTGTGCAGTTATTCTCTATATTACTTCTTTGAGCATTGGTCTCTCAATAAAAGTGACATTTCCTGTTTTGTTCTGTCCAGTAGTCTTTGCATCTCCTGTTCACTATCAGGTAGCACCCCCTCTCTCATTTATTTCAACAAATTGATAAACAACACAGCTATTTTAAAAATAAGTGTTAGATTGCTTCACTTTCCCTGCATAGATTTATCTCCCTGGGAGATTTGGGTTTGTCTTATTGGCTCAACCATGAACATGCATAGAATCCTACCGTGCATCCCTCTGCTAACATGGCTTTTGCTAACTATATTGTGGGCATGGCTTTGTTTCAGGATAGATTCCTCTTCATAGTTGGCACAGTGCTGCATTTCATAAATGTCACAGCACGTTATTTCACCAGCTTTCTTCCTACTGATATTGAGGAAGATTTAATATCACATGAACTGTAATAGGTTGAAAAGTTCCTGGGTAGTGACGAAAAGTCACTGTCTTCCTCTGATGCTACCAAGGAACCAGTGTAGTTGTAGGGAAGTCTACTGAGAGAGTCAACATGGGGCTTGCTGGAGGCTTTTCTTAGGAATCTCTTTCTTGGGAATTTGGTATTGTGTTGTCCAGGTTATCTGTGCAGAGCTTGTAACTTCCTGGTAGGATCAGAAAGCATCTGCATAAAAAATTTTTTTGAAGAGGAGTTAATTACAGAAGAGGGCCACAAAGACTGCCTGAGTCTAAGAACCTTATACTCATACACATCAGAGGTCCCAGTAGCTGCTCATGAAACAGGAAATGTGCTGGGCAACAGTAATATTTTCATTGATTTGTGTTTGTGTATCTCTATGTGTGTATTGTGTGGTGTGTATGTTTTTGTTCCTTGTGTGTGGTGTGTGTGTTTGTCTGTGTGTGTTTGGACCACGTTTGGCTGAGCTTGTTTATACTAAAGTTGTGTATTAGTGTAATAGTAGGTAATTTTGTGTTTGTGATATGGGTGCTTATATATACAAATTTGTGTGTGTGTGTGTGTGTGTGTGTGTGAGTGATTGTGCATAAATGCAGCTGTGTGTGTCTCTAGAGGTCAAATTTAATGAGAAATACACTCTGAGGTTTGAGTTTGCACCTATGAAATATCAAATACAGCACTCCAATTATTCTTCATGCTCACCTAACACCCAAGAATAAAAGGACACAAGAATTCTTGTAGGGTCAGATTTTTAACTGACTAGAGACAAAACTATTGATTCTCATTGAAATCTTTAGAGCAAATGTAAGGGATATGGTATATGGAGGTAAGGAGGACATTGCTGTATAAAATCCTTGTGTTTATGACCCTTTTCTGCTCTTGGTGAATTGTGAAGGACCACTGGAAGGTCAGGTGGCTCACTGTGTCTTCTAAGCATTCCAGGTTGTTTTCCTCATTGCCTGCCACCATTACATTTCCTGCTAACTCTGCTCAGTAAAGCTTTGCCTTGTAGTTTGTCTTGGATTTTACTCATTGAGAGATTGAGTTGCTTGGAGCTGAACTTGGATCCAGCAGAATTCCCATAGCTGTGGAGCAAACCAGGCCTGTTACAGGAGCCCATTGAGGGTCTTGATAATCTAAAGTACTCACACTGTCTTATCTGTGTAGCATTCAGCGGGACTTTTCTTCATCATCATTTTCTCAGAGTTAAAATCATCCTCAGTGGGGGTTGGGAGAAATGAGGACCTTCAGACAGTTCTGGTAGTATAAAATTGGTTATGTCTGTTAGAAGCCATGTTCTGAAAGTAGAAAAGAAGTCCTCATTGACCCAGTCCTTCCAGAACAAGTAGGAGGTATCCACAGAGTCTAGGGTATTCAGGGATGTAGTGGTCCTCAGAGCAGCCCTGAAGGAGAAGTTATCCTGATGTCCATTTGCTGAAGAATGAAATGGTACTGTGTGGTGCAGCCCTTCCATGAACTAGTGTGAGATAATCCATGCAAGCTTTTGTCCTTCAACTAGTCAGCCTTTTCTTACTCAAAATAGCCCTGACACAATCACATTCTGGGGAGAAAATGGTTCCTTTGGATCCTGTTATAGACAGTTCCTATTACTCTGGGCTCATACCTTTGGACACCAAGTCAGTTAGGTGATGGAAAATGGACATCCTATTGAAAGAAATTGTTTACTTTGGGACAAGTCTCAAACAGTGAGCAAGAACAAGAGGCTGGTCCACCACCAACATGTGAGTCTAGGCTGGGAAACAAACCTATTCTACACAGCCTTGGGAACTTGCTGAGCCAGATTGGATAATAGGACAAGAACCCTGATTCCCAGACTGGTTTATGAGTGGAAAGCATATCACTGACTGCGCTGCCTATATGCTTTGCCCACTAAGTACCTTTCCCATTCAAGATTTGGTTTTTTATGCCTCTAAAGTTTCCTGGGAGATTTTTATATTTGTATTAACCGGGGTAACTAAACGGGGCACTGCAATACAATATGCTTGTATTGCATAAACACAAATAGGTGTGTTTGAGAGTGTGCCCTACAATAGTCATAGATGTACAGGGGTGTTCTCTTTTTTTCATGACCATCACTTTTAAGGTTCATTGCTCGGCCTTGGGAATATTTTTATTTAGCAAACTCTTGCAGATTCTAGGACCTATGAAGTACTGATGGGGTTTTGTGTTGTATGTTCTCTCTGGTTATTTGGAGATAGAGGGATTGACAAGAGGAACCTTGTGAGGTTCCTGACTGGAGAAATAATCATAGCCTTCACTTCAGTTCAGGGCATGCTCGCACCCCATAAGGAATCCACATGGTTTTCTAGGTTGCACACATCTCTCTTGGACTCACATTCAGACATTGTTCAATTGTTATTACTCAATATAATATACCCGCACAACTGGGGAAATGTGGTGTTTTTTTAGAACTCCAGTATAATGTGTAGTTGACAGTTCAGTTTCTAGCAGTTTTTAAAAGGTGAGAAACAATTCCAAGCTCAGGTGTTCTATGACACTTGGGATGCACGGTATGATCTCAGCTCATAGGTCATGTTGGTTTGTCCAGCTGAATAGAGCTGTTCTGGGAGGGACAGCTGAATTGACAAATGCTTACCAGGCCTTTGTTTCTTCCTTCCCTAAGTCTGAAATAGTCCAGCAGAAAGCAGAACATGGCACAGACCACGACATGATCTCCCTCAAAGAGAAGTGCTGGAGGAGGAGCACTGAGTGTGCACAGGAAATACACCACTGTTGCCTCTCATCCCTAATAACCATGGCTGTTATGGGCTGTATGCTCCTCCTTTATTTTGGTTTCTTTGGTATGAACAGGCCTTAATTTCATCTAGCCTCTGGCCCAGGAAGAGTGCACATTTAAAGGGACTCAGAGAAATGCTGAGACACATCAAGAGCTGCTGGGCATCCAGGAAGAATCTGAGTGCAAATTTATCTTTTCCTGATGGGTCATCATCAATAATTACATGGAGATCAGTCAACAAAATTGTAAAACCTTGGATCCAAGTCTACAACATGTGTTCTGCTTTGACTTGGGAGGCCATATCCTTCAGACCAACACTCCAAAAGGAGAGTGTTGCTTAAATTTCTCCTGCAAAGATTTTTACCTGCAGGAACTGCTTTTCTACTTAGTTGCCAAGGACAGCCACAGGCTATAAGTCTGTGCTACAAAATAAGCAGACTAAGAATTTTGCTTTGCACAATTTTTTGGTTTGATTTTGGTTTGAGTTTTGATTAGTTTAGTTATTTGGTTTTTCTTGTTTTCATTCGAAGTTTTGTTATTAATTGGTTGTTTATTTGTTCTTGTAATTAATTTGATATTTTGATAAGGCTATATACAGTACATATTGACTGTCAGCTTTTAGTTACAATTGAGTACATTGCATTTATTCTTATGACTAACACAGTGATCTCCAACTCTTCACGCTTAAAAACCTTGTTATTTCAGGTGTGATCATGAAATCCCACAGATATCAGACCCAGATGGATCTCTGCATTCTTCATGGGACCTGGGCTCCATAGTTTCTTCAGAGCCAGACTGAATTACAAAGTCCATCATAAATTCATTGTGGAGAGTGTGTCCAACTCTCTGGATAGGAACTTAATGTTGGAAAACTTACCCATGCTGCATCCTTGTTGTCAAATATTTAGCTACTGTGAAAATTCTGTGGATGATGATGTTGAACACATTAATGTCAAATACATCAGTATTTCTGTAATAACTCTCATTAATTAAAAGCATAGTCTAAGGGAATAAAAAGCTGTCAGAAAACACAGCAGTGTATGCTTCAGCTTTCCTTCAAATATAAAATCACTGGTAACTGCAAGTAGAGATAATAAATTCCACAATCTCTTTGGGGACAGGTTTCTCTACGGGTCCTTCAACATTCATTTTATTACTTTATGATTCACCTGTGTCTGCCAAAAGACATCATTCAAAAACGATGAAGACTGCAATTAGGTATCATACTATAAAATCCTAACAAATGCTTTTTTATTTGATATTTTCTTTACATATATTTCAAATGTTAAACCCTTTCCTTGTTTCCTCTCTGAAGATCCCCTTTTTCCTACCCCCAACCCCTGCTTCCCAACCTACCCACTCCCTCTTCCTGGCCCTGGCATTCCCCTTTACTGGGGCACAGAACCTTCACAGGACCAAGGATCTCTTCCCAGTGATGACCAACAAGGCCTTCCTCTACTACATATTTAGCTAGATCCATGAGTTTCACCATGTGTTTTCTTTGGCTGGTGGTTTAGTCCCAGGGATCTCTGGAGGTACTGGTTAGTTCATATTGTTGTTCCTTCTATGGGGCTGCAAACCCTTCAGCTCGATATGTCCTTTCTCTAGCTCCTTCACTGGGGACCCTGTGCTTTGACCAATAGATGGCTGTGAACATCTACTGCTGTATTGGTCAGGCAGTGGCAGAGCCTCTCAGTAGACAGATATATCAGGCTCCTGTCAGCAATCTCTTGTTGGCATCCGTTGTAGTGTCAGGTTTTTGTGGTTGTTTATGGGATGGATCCCCAGATGAAGTCTCTGGATGGATATGAGGTGTCCTCCTGCCTCAGCACAAATTTGAACACAAATTTGTACACATGCATCCACACACAGGTATACAGGCACACCAAACAGGAGCTGACACTGTAACCTAAGTACATTATGAATCCCTTTGACCTTTTCTGGTCTATGCATCTTTTATCTGTCTTTAAACACAGACAACATACCTGACATACCACTTTGTAACCTGTAGTCTCCCCTCCCCCAGCCTGAAACCTGCTTGCTCAGGGGTGGAGCTTCTCGCTCAATCATTCTGCCATGCCCACTGCTGGAACCTGCTGCTTTGCTGTTCAGAGCCCTGCACATTGTCACTCTGCTATTGGAACCCAAGATTAATTGGCGGGAATAGGGGCCCCCTTTCCCTGCTTTATAGTTGCGTGTGGAACAGTAAAATTGAGCTTTGATCAGAATGACTGTCTTAGCTACATTTCTTTATCTCGCCACCTAGCCCCTCTTCTCTTCCAGGTTTCCAAAATGGATTTCCAGGCTAGAACCCATGTTGCCATCTGCTGGCTGGACACAACAGTAATCTCATGTACTAAAGAGAAGTTCTTTAAGTCAGACGTGATGGAACATTACTGATATCCCAAGACTCAGGAAAGGTGTGAAAATTACAAGTCCAGGGCCACCATGAGCTACATCATGCTATTTCCAAACAAAACAAAACAAAAAACAAAACAAAACAAAACAAAACAAAACAAAACCAAAGTTTGTTTTATAAGCATTTGTTCAGTTGGTAGAGTACTTCCCTAGCATGAACTCAGGGGGATGGAGACAGGTAAGTCAATGTCTTCTGCTTCATAACAAGTTTGGGAGTAGTCTGGCTACAGGGAAATGGGTAGGTGTGAGATCAACAATACAGTGTGTGTGTGTTCTCAGAGAGAGAGAGAGAGGGAGAGAGAGAGAGAGAGTTTATTGTTAAGACACTTAGATGTGACTTTGATAACTTCTCTCTTGAGCAGTCCATGGGCACTGTGGCGGTCTGAATGGGAATAGCCCCCATATATTTGGGAAGGATTAAGAGGTGTAGCCTAATGGAGGAGTTTCAAAAGCCCATAGCATTCCCTGTCTCCTGCCTGTGGATCAGATGTAAACTCTCAGCTACCACTCCAGTATGATGCCTGTCTCCTGCATGCTCCCCACCATAAGAGTCATGGACTAGCACTCTGCACCCAGGAGCCCCTGTAGACGCCTTCTTCTATACGTTGCCTTGGTCATGCTTTCTCTCCATAGCAGTAGCAAAGTAACCAAGACGGCCCCGTGATATGTACAACTACCACCCCCCAACCCCCACACAGTCGTTCTCAGTAAACTCCATTTATGGTTCATACAGACTTGTACTGAATTTCTCTTTTGTGGTGTAAG
This sequence comes from Mus musculus, assembly GCF_000001635.26. NCBI lineage: Eukaryota > Metazoa > Chordata > Mammalia > Rodentia > Muridae > Mus > Mus musculus. The sequence continues at coordinate 19,591,985 of NC_000080.6, read as the reverse complement.
TTAAGAGTCTCATTTTTCAGTGAGTAGAAGTCCCCCTAAGGGACAGTTGCCAATGTTGAGCTGTGTCTTCCTTTTCCACTGCCATTACTATGCAGCCCAGGACTGCTTGGGGACCTTTCCTGAAGTGCCTTCCCCAGCCCTTAAGTTTCAAAGGCCCTCTCTAGTCTCATGGATTCCTGCCTCCCTGCTAGATGTCATGCTGGCTACTGAGTCACCTACAGCTGCCTTCAGGCTCCTTATGTGATTAATCTCCAGAACTGATTCTGAGAGAATAATCACAGAATTATTGATCCCGAGAGCACCTGGGTTGATTCTTGGCAACTGCGTGTCTTGGCTTTGGAGCTCTAAGCTGGAATCTGAAGTGGCTGGGTCCTACCACTGCTAGAAGTATTCTCAGGGGATCATAAGAACTAGCTTCCCATGCTGCCCCTGGCTTTTCCCCTGCACATTTGGAGGGAACCTCATATTTTCTATTTCTTTAAAAGAAAACGTATTTATTTTCAAGTTTATTTTAGGTGTATGAGCATTTTGCCCACAGTATATGTCTTTGCACCATGACTTTGCTGTATGCGTAGAGGCCAGAAGAGGGTGTCAGATCCTCTGAAATTGGAGTTGCAGATGAATGTTAGCCATTGTGTGAGTGCTAGGAACCCAACTTGGGTCCCCTGGAAGACAACCAGTGCTCTTAACCTATAGCTGACTCTCCTGCCCTGAACGTGCCATTTCTTGAACTACAACTAAATCTGTCACAATTTATATTTATTTTAGACTCAATTGTTTCATCCTCTCTCTGTGGAAAGCAGACCTCATGTTGGTTTGTTCTTTTCTCTGCATCGTTAACAACCTCACCCAGCAGTCATGGAATACTTTTTCATAGTTTTCTATACTGATCTCTTTGTTAGATGAATCATTTGTAATTATTAATCATTTTCTTCTCTTACAAGCAACAACAACTGTGCGGAGAAAAAAATACATGATCTTACCATACTTTAGCCAAAAGGAAGGAAAAAAATACATGCAATTATGGAATCCTGTTGCACATTAATAACCAGTAGCCATGTTGAGACATAACCTACCAATTCAAAAATTCTTATTTTATCATATGTACACTTTTTACACATTGGGCTTTAGGTAGTTAAAATATTTAACAGTTTTTTATTTTTAATAAAAACAATTTTTTTTACTATTAGTAATGTGTGTGTGTGTGCAGAAGAACATGCTATCCTGTACATGTGCGGGTCAGGGGACAACTTTGTAGCCTTAGTTCTCTCCTTCCACATTTATGTGCATTTAGTGATCTATTTAACTGACATCATTAGGCTTGTGTGGCCCATGCCTTTACCCACTGAGCCATCTCACCAGCTTTAAAAAAATCTGTCTTTCATTTTAAAATGACATTTAGGTTTTTTTTTCTCTCTTAATAATTAGGTGAGATGAGGACAACAGGAAAATAAGGTCATTTGTAGAATTTACACCTTGAGTTATGAGCTAGAAATAACACCAAACCCAGACACTATTGCTGATGCCAGGGCTATGTAGAAAGATCCTGTTGTACATACATGCTCGCCCACCCATGCCCACATACAGGTTTAAAAGATAAATAAAAAACAAAGTATATTAAAAACGACCTAACAGCTTTTTAAAAGAATGAGATGAAAGTTGTAAGGAGATTAACAAATGAGAAGACAGTGGTCATATTAAGAAATTAAAAAGCAGGCTAAACAGAGACAGGAAGATTACTACAAGTTTGAAGCCAGTCCCATCTCTGTACAGACTGGTAGGCCAATCACCAGAACTACATAGCAAAACCTTACCTCAAAAGGACAAGAAATCAGCACTGGCAACTGAACATTGTTGCAAACAAAATTAGGGAATTGGATAATATTTCAGAGAAAATTATCCAAGACTAGCAAAACACACACAGACACAAACAAAACAAAACAAAATAAATCATCATCACCATCACCATCACCAGCAACAACAACAACACCACCACCAAAGAGGAGAACGGTGAAAGAAAGATCAAGATTGGGAAGATAGTATAAAATCTCTGTGTCAAATCTAGTTATAGAAACTCAAAATAGAGAAAATTGCATGGAACAGGAATGAAGATAAGTAACAGTTGAATTTAAAACATTTTCAGTCTTCTGTTGAGGGACACCTGGGTTGTTTCCAGCTTCTGGCTATTATAAATAAGGCTGCTATAAACATAGTGGAGCATGTGTCCTGGTTATATGTTGGCGTATTTTTTGGGTACATGCCAATTAGTGGTATAGCTGGGTCTTCAGGTAGATCTATTTACAAATTTCTGAGGAATCGCCAGATTGATTTCAGAAGTGGTTTGACCAGCTTTCAGTCCCACCAGCAATGGAGGAGTGCTCTTCTTTCTCCATATCTTCGCCAGCATCTGCTGTTACCTGAATTTTTGATCTTAGCCATTCTGACTGGTGTGAGGTAGAATCTCAGGGCTGTTTGGTTTGGCATTTCCCTGGTGACTAGGGATGTTGAACATTTCTTTAGGTGCTTCATGGTCATTCAGTATTCCTCAGTTGAGAATTCTCTGTTTAGCTCTTTTCCCCATTTTTAATAGGGTTATTTGGTTCTCTGGAGTTCTTCTTGAGTTCTTTGTATAGACTGGATATTAGCCTTTGATAGTATATAGGATTGGTAAAGATCTTTTCCCAATCTGTTGGTTGCCATTTTGTTTCATTGACAGGGTTCTTTGCCATACAAAATGTTTGCAATTTTTTGAGGTCCCATTTGCCGATTGTTGATATTAGTTATCTGGAGACACCAAACCCAGACACTATTGTTGATGCCAAGAAGCACTTGCTGACAGGAATCTGGTATGAGTGTCCCCTGACCAATACAGATGCAGATACTCATAGGCAACCATCTAACTGAGCATGAGGATACCAGTGAAAGAGCTAGGGGAAGGACTGAAGGAGCTGAAGGGGGTTGCATCCCCATAGGAAGAGCAATATCAACTAACTGGACCACCCCATGCTCCAAGAGACTAAACCATCAACCAAAGAGTATACATGGAGGGATCCATGGCTCCAGATACATATGTAGCAGAGGATGACCTTGTTCGGCATTAGTGGGAGGAGAGGCCCTTGGTCCTGTGCAGGTTTGATGACCCAGTGTAGGGGGATGCTAAAGGAAGGGTGGGAGTAGGTGGGGGAGTGGGGTATCACCCTCATATAGGCAAAGAGGAGGCAGGAGAAAGAGGGTTGGGTGGGGGTGGTTGTGGACGGTTAAAGGGGGATATCATTTGAAATGTAAACAAATAAAATGATTAATTAAAAATCCACCCCCCAAACCCAAAAAACATTTTCAGATTTAGAGAAGGATTTATATTTCAGTATAAAATGAATATCAATTTCATAAGAAGAAACAAACATTCCTAAAACTAAAATCCACTTAGATTCAAACCATTAGTCCAAACACAAAATGAAAATATTAAAACTTGATGGACAGAAACATAGTGGACTGAGAGTAGACATCTCATTGCTGGCCCGAGGTGCCAAAAGGTTGTTATGAAGGGTTGGAGTTAATCACTTTCCATGTAGAATTTTGTAGACATTGAAATTTTGATGTAGGCATAGGAGGAAATAAAAATACAAGACTCAGAGGCCTTTGGTGAAAGAAATTGAAAAGCACATTCTCAGACACACACACAGACACACACAGACACACACACACACACAGATATACACACACACACAGAGACACACACACACACACACACACAGAGACACACACACACACAAACACCAGTGTCTAGAGTTCTGTGAAGCAATGCCCCTCCCTGCCTTTTTTGTCTCCCACAGGAGACGCTATATCACTTCCCTCCTCTGTAAAAAGCACATTCTCAGACACACACATACACACACACACAGAGACACACAGACACACACACAGAGACACACACACACACAGAGACACACAGACACACACACAGAGACACACACACACAGAGACACACACACATGCAGACACACACACAGACACACACAGACACACACATAGACACAGACACAGACACACACACACACACACACACACACACACACACACACACACACCACTGTCTGTAGAGGTCTGTGAAGCAATGCTGCTCCTTGCTTTTTTTGTCTCCTACCCCAAACTCTGTATCACTTCCCTCCTCTGTATGAGGGCAAAGCCTTAGGAGGTGGATGGTAAAGTGGAACAGAGGACACACCCCACAATCTCCTAAAGTGTACTGTTCCCTGAGAAGGAAATAAGGTGAGGGGGAGGGGCGGTGGCAGCAAGGCTTTCCTAGAGCCCTTTAGTCTGATTAATACACACAATGAATGAAAACAGTCATGCTAAAAGTAGTGCTCTTAGGATGGTCTGGTAGTTGTGAGATCAAACCGTATTTTTAGGACATCCTTAAAACACAATGACTTGGAAGAGTTGAAAAACAGAACTAGTTATACTGTGCATTCAGGAGCAAAGAGAACACTTTTATTATACAGGACAGAATTTAATGTTATAAGACAATGGAGATGGTATTCTGTTTCTTGCTTTATGTTTTGAATTGTTTTATGTGAGTGTGTGCCTGCCTGTCTATCTGTGCACCATGTTCATGCAGGTACCTGAGGCCAGAAGAGGGTATTGGATCTTTTGGAACTGGTGTTACAGGTAGCTGTGAGCTGCCCAAGGTGGGTACTGGGCACTGAACGTGGGTCCTCAGGAAGAACACTGAGTGTTCTTAGTCACTGAGCCATCTCTCCAGCCCCTCCACCTACAAGATACCAGTTCCATTTATACAGAATCTGCTATCATAACCAGACCCCTTCCTTAGGTGCTCATGCAAGTTAGGACTTCAACGGGAACTGGGGAGATACCAACATTTAGAACATAGAAACAGCTGTATATGTAGTCACATTAATGAAGCAATCTGGATTATAACCCTGGCTCTGGGAGTTACACAGGTCCCTGGGCAAGCTGCATTCTTCTTTTCCAGTTTTAATGTCTTTTTTTTCTTTCTTCCTTCCTTCCTTTCTTTCTTTCTTTCTTTCTTTCTTTCTTTCTTTCTTTCTTTCTTTCTTTCTTTCTTTCTTTCTTTCTTTCTTTCTATAAAAAAATAACGTATGTGTGTGTTTGAGACAGAGACAGGGTTTGGGAGTCTGAAAGCAGGGAGTTTGCTTTGGAGCACCCACACTGGGTGCCTCCTAACTCCAGCTCTAGGGGTACTGGATGCTTCTGGCCTCCATGAGAATTCACACTGCTGTGCACAAACCCACACACAGACACAGACACCCAAGTGAAAAAGAAAAGTCAAAAAATGTAACAACATGCTTGAAAAACAGCAGTTCGCTTCTGGTCTGGGATAGCTCAGTTGGCCTAGAGGAATGAAGGGCTGGGTTTGAGTGAGCCCCAGTGTTCATCTGTGATCCCAGTGCTGAGGTAAAGGCAGCATGGTCAGAATGATGGAGATCTGTGAGTTATCTGGCTGCTAACTAAAAGCAAGGGAGGAACTTGTAGACTGCTCACTCACCCCACTTAACCCTCATTCAAAGTAAATGAAGGACAGGCTACTTAGGCAGCAGGTAAGAGGCCACTGAACAAAGCATAGTCACAAACAAAGAAGACCCAACATTCCAAGGCCCCTTTAAAGGAGAGATTCAGGAATGCAAATCTAGTCAGTCAAGTCACAGAAAGTGAGGGCTGGAAACCATCCAGTGGCTTAGCTCTCTCCACAATCCTTAGTGACCTTTATAGGTGTAGCTCCAGTGGAATATTAGCCTTGGAAGTTAGTATGACGTGGGAGCATGCTGGATCAAGTATGTGTTTTGAATTTTCGGTTTCAAAACGTGTGAATGCATCTGTCTACCAGACTAAGGGCCAGGAGATGCAGGAGTCTGAAGTCCATGAGAGAGGAAATGACCCATGCAAATGCAGTCACTCCTCTGTTTGCAACTAGATGGAAACTGTCTCCACTGCCAGTAAAGATGATTTCAGAAATGATGATTGAAAAACTTGCTAGTTGCAATTTTCATTTTCTTTTTCCCAGAGAGCAGCAGATTAGACAGTTGACATTTGAGCTGTCTCTGAACTGCCCCTGTCCCTATTTTGAGTTGAGCACTCACAGGGAACCACAGACCTGCTCCTTAGCTGGTTTTCTTTTCACAAATTCTTTCAGCTATAGAAAATGAATAAAAGCAGGGCTCCCCAGCCAGCCCAGCCAGACATCCCAGCTGCCAGAATAGGTGCTTGGGAGCGGCTCAGGGGAGCAAAGCACAGCCTTGCTCTGTTGAAGCCAGGTACTGTCCTGGGCAATTGGCTCCAGGCTCAGCTCAGGAGGCAACCACCTGGAGCTACAGGCACCCTAGGCAAGGAATGCCTGAAGGAAAGGGGCCAGGTCCTGCTCACCCCTCCTGAGCTACTTGCCCCTGACATCCCCGATGCTCCTGTTGAGCCTGGGTCCTTGGTGAAGCTTCCTCTTTTAGCTGCACCACCACCAGGTGCCTGTGACCGCCCGGTGGCTGCTTTCCTTTCCGCACCATATATGGCCTGGCAGGGGGGGTCACATGCATTCCGGGCCGCCGGCCGGTAGGGGTCGCTGGGGAAGGGGCAGACGGCGGGAGAAAAGGGGAGGGGATCGGAGGCAGAGACAGGAGAGGGGTGGGGTGGCGGATTCTGGGGCCATGGGAGGCAGCAAAGGCTCGAGGAGCCGAGCGCTCGCCACCGCGCCATGGAGCTGCACTCATGCGGCTGCGGAGGTGGTGGTGGAGGAAGGGACCCGCGCGGGGGGCGGAGGGGGGGGGGGCGAACGGGTCGGAAGCCAGAGAGCGCAGTGTCCCTGCGCTCCGTTGGTCAGCGGGCGCGGGCCGGCAGGATGGAGCCGCAGCACGTGCGCCCCGTGCTTGGATCCCAGAGCCCAGCCTGGGAGGAACCGGTGAGTACCACGCCCGCGCCCGCGCCCACCCCTCCCGCTTGTCCTTGCTCCCCGCCTCCCCCTCCCGGCCAGGTTCCGTTCCGGAAGCGGTCCGGGATGAGGTCCCCAGTTGCTTCCCAGCCAGGACAGCGCTTCCTCCCGCGCCCTGGCTCCTCCTTGCTCCCCGCCCGAAGCGCCTTTGTCTGGTCGGCCTCTGGATCCGGAGAGGACCATTTCCGCGCTTCATCCTTTTCTCAGCTTTGCACTTTATTTCCTAGAGTGGCATGGAGGCCAGGGAAGTGGAGGGGGCTGGGTTGCGCGGTCAGCGGGTGCGGCCAGGAGGAGACGGGGGTTCACCTCTTGACCATGCGCTGGCAGTCACCTGGGCACTCAGGTTCCCAAGAACCTCCGCCTGGGAAGGCCCGAGGCTGCCAGAAACCCAGAGCCACGCCTCCGACTCGGGTGGCCTAGGCTGCCCTGAACTGTTCCGAGGGTCAAGGACCTGGCCAGGGATCCAGCCCCAGATAACTTCGCTTTCGCCTGGATCTCACAGCACACGCCACGCGCAGATGGAGTCACTTTTGGGGCTCAGAGTGTTGCGTGTGAGAAGATGCGAGTCGGGGTCTTTGGATTTATTCCCTAAAATCCATTAACTTATTTCTTGCACCTCAAACTGAACCTTCTGTTATCCATCCATCCATCCATTCAGGGATTCCTCGCAGGAATCCCCGCCCTGCGTAGACCCTTGTAATCTTGAGTGGGCAATGAATTTTGGCCCTGCATACCCTATCTATGTATTTCTTACTCGTTTTTGATTGACGTTGTGAACCGTCTCAAAAGCCTGGTCTAAAATTTCTGGCTTCATCCCTGCTGAGGTGCTGTTCCAGTGAAGTTGTCCCAGGGACTTCCTGAGTCTGCTCAGGTGCGCCCTCTGCCTGTTGAGAGCTTGTAGGTCAGGGGCCAGGCTTGCTTCTTTTCTTACCCTTAGACTTCCAGCCATTTTGCCAGGGTACAATTTATTGCCTCCTGCTTCCTGACCTTTCAAGAAGTCCTTCGACTTTGATCCATCTGCCACTGCGTTTGTTTTTGTGAGTTTGCACGTTAGGTAGCCCATCTGCTCGTGTTCTATTGCGATCATTATTAGGGAGTAAGGTGTCTTGGTTAAACATACAATTCAGTCTTGACATTTTAGATCATTAGGAATGAAATCCAGCGACCTGTTTTGAACTTTACTATATAAAATCTTATCAGCTTCCACCACGTACAGCGGGAAGCTCCAAGTTATATGTAGTGCTTTTTGGGTGCTGAATGCTAGGACTTCACCGCAGTTAGAAAATTAGAGAACCTCCGGCTTTCTTCTCCAAAGTGCTAAGAAACAGAGTGCTTTCTTATTCTCCTAGAAAATCTTCAGTACTCGTCTCGCAACATGAACGTTTAAAGCTAAAACCTTCACAGAGATGTGAGATGGAGCAGGAGCAGTGGCTAAATGTTGAACTCTTCAAAACTTGGCGTATGTACGTGGCTAAGGCATTTTATTAGTTCAGCAAATATTCTTATCCAACACCTGTCGTGTTCTGAGATTGTTGGGCAAGCTGTTAACTCTCAGACAAGCGTTGTCCCCAAGAACCTTACTTTATAGCTGAAGGTTGACATCTATCCAAGTATGTGTCAAAAAAGTTCTCACGAGGGATTTTATTCAGAACTTTGTGTAATGACTACAATATTTAAGGATTTTTCAAATGCTTTATATAACTACATAAGAAAGTTGTGTTACCTGAACGACTAAAAGAGGAGTGTATTCAAGAGAAAGCAAGAATGTAGTAGAGGAAACAGCTTTAAATGTTAAATTTTCTGGCATGGGGTGCAATGGGGTTGACGATTTAATCTAAATATGTTTTGAAGGAACACTGGGTCCATCCGAATCTGTGTTGTTTATGTTTGGGACAGAGCATCACACTGTAGGACAGGCTGCTGTGGGATTTACTCGGTAGGCCAGGCAGGCCTGAAACTGCATGCCCTGCTCTTGCTTCAGCAGAGTACAAGGCATCATCAAGTTCCCCAAAATCAGAGTCTTTAACTTTGATTCAGGGATCTCAAGAATCTGAATGAAGTGAGTTCTGGTTTCCTTCAGAATGAATCGATATGACCACCATGCGGTAGGCTATACTTAGAACATTAATTGCTAGTCTATATATAATTTTAAGAAGCCACACTGTCTGTCTGTCTGTCTAACACACACACACAGACACACACAGACACACCGACACACAGAGAGAGAGGGGGGGGAGCGAGAGCGAGAGAGTAAGAGAGAGAGACAGAGAGAGAGAGAGAGAGAGAGATATCAGATCTAAGCAGTAGAATCACAGCTTTTTGAAGCCCCAACTCTGTGTGCTCAGAGACTCTCATTTTCAAGCTTTGTGTGTGTCCCCTCCCCCCATTGCTTCCTAGTAGGTGGCACAGAACAAGCAGCTGGTACATGCTCTGGCAACCACAACTAGAGACCCAGCTCCATGCCTTTCCCACCAAGATATATTTATCCTCTGAGCCAAAATAAATCCATACTCTCTTAAAACAAAATGAAAGAACAACAAAGAAAGCAAACCTGTTTTCACTGGGATTCCAGTTCTGAGTTGGTTTTTCAAAAAACTTTCTTAAAATTTAAATATAGGGAATTTAATATTTTACCATACAAACTTGACTAAATGGGATTACTGTGTTATCATGGCATGTGGCAACATGTATGCAAGAATTTGCTCTCTCTCTCTCTCTCTCTCTCTCTCTCTCTCTCTCTCTCTCTCTTCCCCTCTCTCCCATCTATGATATATTTTTCAGTGAACACAGTTTGAGTTTCAAGAAGATTGGATCTTGTAACAAAGGGTATATTTTAATGTTTGAAGCTATATGTGATCACATTGACTAACAGCACACATGTGGTCCAGGCTTATAAGAGAATGACAGTAAAAGAGCCATTAGCTAGAATCCAAGTACCTTCTGCCCTGCTTTCTATTAGAGGTAGGGACCAAAGAAAATGTTGGGACACAAGTTGAAGTAGGGGAGAGAAAGGAGGTGATGGGAATGCCTGGCCTGGTTCTGCCTGCCTTTAATTTCAGCACTTGGGAGTACTCAGAGACAAGTAGATATCTGTGAGTTCAAGGCCCTGCAGGCTCTTCCTGGGTGTGCTTCCAAGCATCAGTACTTGAGGCAGGTGTTCCTTCTGCATCCATATTCATCCTAATCTGAGTTTTCAGGAGTATTTTATTTCACATTTAGATGAATAGGGGAATTTTGAGAAAGAAATGAAACATTCCTGGGGAAATTTTTGAAAATAAACAATCAGTTCCCCATGGGGGAATTAGTAATGAGTTTCCAACCAATCTAATGGAGGTCTTTGGAAGGAGGAGGTACTGAAAGGATTCCCTTCAGTGTTAGGAGTGGCTCCTGGAAAGTGCAGCATGAATTGTGAGGAGAGCTAGTTAGCATGGTTGCAGTGTCAGCTCCCCATGACATCAGCAGTTCCTTCCCTAGACATTCTTTTGTATCCTGGAGAGGCCTGGCATGGTTTGAGATGTCACCTGTGTTGTGGCAACACCAACTGCTCTTGGACCACTTTATGCACCGTCTTTCCTAATCATCCATAGATATGTTGGCCAGAGGAAGGATGCTACTTAGGAGAAAGAATGGACACAAGTGAGAGGAAGAAAGATGACCCTTGACCCTCAGGCTAAAGCATCAAGAAATAAATGGTCCTTGAAAATGTGCCACCATAAGTATTGGTCAGAAGATGGGAAAATTCCTGAAGGAGACCACAGTCTGTTTCTGGGTCTTCAGGAATTGGGACTCAGTAGTTAGTCTCTCTGGGAAGCTTCTGGCCTTCCCTGCTTGTCATGGATCCTGAATTTGTCAATGATTACAGGACATTGGTTTGTCCCAGATCAATGAAGTTTTAAGGCCAAAGCTGTTGTCCTGGGTGTTTCAGGCTTCTGCTCTTACAGGGGAAATGGGTTTGAACGGGACAAAAGTGAAAGCAGCAGCAGGCAGAGGACTGTGAGTGAGATGTCAGCACCTCAGGGCTGGGCATCACTGTCCTTTACCCCAGGGACTCCATTAGGTGAACTGTCTTTCCAGCTCTCCTAAGAAGGAAAGAAATTGGCTTCCCAGGGAAGACCTTTCATTTCTCAGATGTCACAGAAGAACGTCTCTGAACAGTGTTCCCTAAAAGTTGCCCACATAGATAGCAGGTGTGGGTATCAGTTTGTTCTCTAGTCTAGCCACTGGACTGTCAAAATAGTGAGCCAGAGTAGAGACTGGTGCTTTCTTGCCAACTCTGGGCACACTGGGCTCTCACGCAGCTGACTTGGTGAGTCTGGGAATGCGTTGTGCTCTTGCACTGTTTTTCCATCCATAGTCTTGTTTCTAGAGTGACCTGACAGGAGATATGGGCATCTCCACACCATCTTGGTGCTTGTGGGCTATGATAGTTTTCTGATGGTTTCTATACCAAAAGCTTATGGACAGTACTGCCTAATTAAATCATACGCAGCTATGAATAAGCCTGAGGATCCTGTCCTTGGTCACATGATGCATGTGCAAAGTGAAGCGAAAGAGGAATGACTGGGTCACATGCATTCCTGTTTTGTCAGATGTCTGTATAGGACTCAGTGTTCTGTCAATGCTCTGAGCCTTGACAGTATGTATATTCACTTGTGTTCATCTACCCATAGGGGCTGCTGGTGTACTACCATCATCCCCAACACTCCTGTTCAGAAGATGGGTGAGGAAAGTGGAAAGCCTAACCACTCAGCCGATGACCAGTGGGAAAAATGAGCTACAAGATCACCTGATCTTCATCAGTGAGAAAGCTTTGCACAAGAGGTATTTTTCATTCTGTCAAACATCATGGTCAATTTCTTGGGTCTATGGTATGGCCTACAATTTATTCTTATTAAATTTTATGGTACTTGGAGACTGTAACTCCAGGGTGTCACTGTGCCCAACCTTTTCTCACTAAACATTCTCACAGGCTGAACTTGAAGTCAGAGCAGGAGTGAGCTGCGGACATAGGGTATTCTATTTTTTTTATATGAAAATGAAAGCCTACAACTGAGGGATTGAAGAGGATGTGATGTCTCAGCATGTATTGATAGAGGCACTGACATGTGACCGTTTGAGTGAGATATTAGTTGCTGTGAGGTTTTGATTGATTGTTTGCTTGCTTGAGTTCGTTGTTTGTTTGTTTGCAAAGCTTTGTAATTGTCTGGCAGGTGTTGCTTGCTGAAGCTTGCTATATCACCAGGAAAGCTTGGTCCCATTTGGTCCATTCTGATAAATGATGGAAGGTCTTAGGCTCATTAATACTTTTCTCAGATTTTGGGTCTTATAAACAGAATGTCCTCTGCATTTCCTCTGGATTCTATTTAAATTGTACTTTCTCATTCTCCCTGCAAACACACCCTGATTCTGTGTGCATGCATGTGTGTGTGTGTGTGACTCTCTCTATATTCTGGTCATAAGGGTATGTGGTAGGACCTGAGGAATTGCCTGCCTTACAGTCTGCTGACAATGCCAATGCTTAGGACTGGAAACCATACTTCAAGCAACAATGCACTTGCATTATGTGTTCAACTTGATGAAATATTTGAGTTCTGTGGTGAATTCACCATGACCTCCTCATTCTGGGTAATTCTCCCTGAAATGTGGATTATATAGTTTGGCCAAATTCATAGGACTAGGCCAAAGATCAAGAGCCCTTGTTCTGAAAGAAAAAAAAAAGGAGAAATGTCCTCATAGTTTCTGTATACCCACACCTGTGCCATAAACTACTGAGAGTTTAGAGACCTCGTCTGTCCCTCCAGGCCTATGCGGGAGCTCAAACAACCAGAACTCTAACCACCTGGACACCCAGCCTCTGGAGACCTTTGGACAAGATAGCAAGATTAATAAGCTTAGATGATCCTAGTACATAGGAGGTAGAAGGTAACATACTGTGAGCTTGGATAGTTCAGAATCCATCCTGGATTCAGGTGACCCTTGAAGCCTGTGTTCTTGGGACTCTTTGCTCTTGGGGCCAGGCCCAACCACAGATCAAATCCTTACTATGAAAAATTGAAAGTGGAGACTAAGCAGGTAATGTTGGACCTGCAGAGCTTACAGAATGTGTACACTGAGGCCTCAGAGACATTTGAATTCCTGGCAAAGAGAAAGGCTGCTATAGGTAACTGTCTGTCTTGCTTGGGAGCACATGAGCTGTAGAATTGCCATCTCTGCTTTTGATCCTGCACAGGAGACTCTCGAGCTCTGGTTCTTGCTTTCTGCCACTTCACACAGGAGCCTTTAGATTTTTCTGTTGTAAACCTGTGGGTTGAAACACTTTTTGGGGTAAAAAAAAAAAGGTCAAAGGACCCTTTCACAGAGGTTGTGTATCAGACAATCCTTTATCTCAGACACTTCTATTATGGCTTATAACAGTACAAAAATTATAGTACCCAAGTAGCAATGAAAATAATCTTAAGTTTGGGAGGTCACTGCATTAAAGCATCCACAGCATTTGGTAAATTGAGAAACCCTGGTCTTGACAGAAGAACTATTTGTATCATGTGAGGTCTTCTTGACCCCCGGGGCTGAGTCAGGATCTGTAGAGAGCTAGTTACCAGCAGACCCATGTATAGCAAGTATTCCCCTTGTTTCTCCTTTCCAATTCATAGTGCCTTTGCCCATTCCTTCGTGATGTTTCTCCATTAGGATGGACAGGTAGGGACAACTGTAGTCCACTTCTTCTTTTTAGGAAACATGGATCCCTCTTAGTGTTGGGACTTTTGGAAGTAGCATGAGTGTTTCTGGAATTTGCTGTTCTCTAATTTTTGCTTTCTGAGTGCAGCTCACCTAGATGTCCTGAGTTCTTATCTAGGTCTTCCTGAGAACCAGGGTCTGGTGGGGTTGATGGTGTTTCTTATAAGTTAATAGGAAAAGGATAGCAGGGGCTTTGTATGCATTGGGTGTTTGCAGAAACCTGCAGAGCCACCTTCTGATGGAACTGAATCAGCTGAAGAAGAAGGTAGACATGCTGAGGAGGCACAGGAATAAGAAAGTGCTGGAAGATGAGGCACTGGTGCTGTAGTACTTGTGGGACTTAAAGGGGCTCCATAAGGACCAATAGGAAGAGGCCAGTGACTTCCAGAGTCAGGAACAACAGGTAGAGACAGGCAGCTTTGTCAGGCTAATGGTTAGCTCCATCTGCCCTTGTAACTTCTAGACGAGCTCATCCACCTACCTGTGCTTTCATCCATCATCTTACTCATCCACACAGCAATCTAAGTACATACCTCATGACAGCCAATTGTTCAGGTCTATGTCCAAGCACAAATATTTCTGGGGAATGAGCTTCTTGTGAGAAAGTGGATTATCAGCAAGCAAATCCACCTCTGCTTAATACTTCAGCCCAAAGATGAGTACAGTTCAGTAATACACCACACGCCTACAGGGTTCAGTGCACAGAGCTTTAAGTGAGTGAAGTCAGGGCTTGTGGCTTATTTGCTTGGCATCAGTCATATAATTCACATGTGAGAAGCAGCTTGCAAGGGTGGGGGGAATCCCTTTGCAAATGCCAAATGAGCAGTTCTTGATGTCATCTTTTTTGGGGTGACATGTGGCATTTCTCATCTTTGCTGTCTACATTTCAAGACAATCTTTTTAATCTGCCCAGGACAGACTCACACTGACTGAACTCTGACTAGCAGAGTGTTAGCCATGTTTTTTGTCAATGAGACTGGAGTATTCTCCTTTTCTGTAGATTGCATTCTCCTGTTGACTGGATGACTATGGATGTGGGTAGGGATTCTGACAAGCTAGGGACATGGTGTCAAGAGATTTAAGATTGCAAGAGGAAATTTTATGCAACCACTTCAGCATAGTCTGGCCAAGCAAAGCATGCTCACCATAGCAATTGTATCTTCCACCTTTTGTTTAGCATAGTGTAAGATACCGCTCAAATTGCTGGTATGCTATAACTAAACGAATGTGTTCTTGCAGCACGAGGTGCTTTTTTTTTGGTATTTTGCTCTCATTTACATACTCTGTGTGTGGTGGATAGGCTGCTGATATGTGTGTTTTTGTGTGTGTGTATATTTTCTTTTTTGTATATTATAGGCATGTGGTATTTTTTTTTCATGCACTTTTTCATGCATTTTCTTCATTTTCTAGAAGATCTCATTGGGTTTCATTCTCAGCCTCTGTCTTGAAATACTGTTTGCTCTTTCCCCCAGAAGCTGGCTGCTTTGCTTGCCTGGCTGATCATCAACCACTGGTATCCTTTGTAAACACTTGCATTTTCATTCCAGTGTGTGCATGCTTTTTGATACCCCTCCACTAAGAACACATACTCTAATTATCAGGAACAGGATAGTCTGGAGCAAAGGCTATAGTACTGCTGAGCAGAAGGACCTGGTCATGCAGAAGAAGAACAAGCAATAAAAAAAAAAATCTGGTCTTGCTTGGTTGTCTCTCAGATGAAGTAGGAACAAAGCCTGGGAGGATCCTGTGGAGTGACTTTTGTGGGCTTCTTTCTGCTCATGGACAACCTGATGGTCACAGCCAGAAAGAGAACACATCAGAGTTTACATGGATCTAGTCTTCAGGACCTTCTGTCCGGGAAACAATATGTTTGATACTCAGTGAGTGTCTTCCTCCATTCCAAACTCTCTGATATGTTATGAGCTTGCTGTTTTTGAACACACAGAGATCCTCCTGTTTATAACTTTTAAGTGATGGGATTTAAAGGAGTGCATAACCATGGTTGGAAGAAACTACACTTTTATTGAGAAATACTGCCTGTAGACCTGAGATTGCCACCCTTGAACCCGGCTCTCTGCAGTTTCTGCCTATTTCTAGTGAATAGTGTTCTCTGGATAGAGAAGATTTAGGAGGTAGCTGGATGAACCCAGGCAGAGCCTCTGCTGCAGGGATGCCTAGAGCACTTCAGAGGAGTGTTCTGTAACAGAGTCCCATAAGAGCCAGCATACAGCATCCAGAGCTAGTCCTAAGTCTAACACATCATAATGAAAGTCATTTTTAAACAAACAGGATCACTTTCCCTCCCAGGTCCTTCCCTCCCTCCCTAACATGGTAGGGGGCAGTTGGGGTGGGGAGAGGGAAACCTGAACTGGTATTGGTAGAGGGAAAATGACTGAAGTCCTGATGTCTGGCAGAAAGAATGTAAACAGGCAGCCTCAGGAAACTGGACCCCCAGAATGCACCAGAGGCAGTGTCTTTTGCTTTGCAATTTTGTGAGGTCCCATTTGTCGATTCTCGATCTTACAGCACAAGCCATTGCTGTTCTATTCAGGAACTTTTTCCTTGTGCCCATATCTTTGAGGCTTTTCCCCACTTTCTCCTCTATAAGTTTCAGTGTCTCTGGTTTTATGTGGAGTACTTTTATCCACTTAGACTTGAGTCTTGTTTAAGGAGATAAGAATGGATCAATTTGCATTCTTCTACATAACTGCCAGTTGTGGCAGCACCATTTGGTGAAAATGCTGTCTTTTTCCCACTGGATGGTTTTAGCTCCCTTGTCAAAGATCAAGTGACCATAGGTGTATGGATTCATTACTGGGTCTTCAATTATTTTCCATTGATCTACCTGTCTGTCGCTGTACTAGTACCATGCAGTTTTTAGCACAAGTGCTCTGTACTACAGCTTGAGTTCAGGCATGGTGATTCCCCCAGAGGTTCTTTTATTGTTGGGAATAGTTTTTGCTATCTTAGATTTTTATTATTCCAGATGAATTTGCAAATTGCATTTTCTAACTCAGTGAAGAATTGAGTTGGAAGTTTGAATCTGTAGATTGCTTTCATCAGGATAGCCATTTTGACTATATTAATCCTGCCAACCCATGAGCATGGGGGATCTTTCCATCTTCTGTGTTCTTCTTCAATTTCTTTCTTCACAGACTTGAAGTTCTTATCATACAGATCTTTCACTTCCTTAGTTAGAGTCACGCCAAGGTATTTTATATTGTTTGTGACTCTTGTGAATGGTGTTGTTTCCCTAATTTCTTTCTCAGCCCGTTTATCCTGTGTGTAGAGAAAGGGCATTCATTTGTTTGAGTTAATTTTATATCCAGCTACTGCACTGAAGCTGTTTATCAGGATTAGGAGTTCTCTGGTGGAATTATTAGGGTCACTTATACATACTATCATATCATCTGCAAATAGTGATAGTTTGACTTCTTCCTTTCCAATTTGTATCCCCTCGATCTTCCTTTGTTGTCGAATTGCTCTGGCTAGGACTTCAAGTACTATATTGAATAGGTAGGGAGAAAGTGGGCATCCTTGTCTAGTTCCTGATTTTAGTGAGATTGCTTCCAGCTTCTCTCCATTTAGTTTGATGGTGGTTTTCTGTAGATTGCTTTTGTCATGTTTAGGTATGGGCCTTGAATTCCTGATCTTTCCAAGACTTTTATCATGAATGGGTATTGGATTTTGTCAAATGCTTTCTCAGCATCTAATGAGATAATCATGTGTTTTTTTTCTTTGATTTGGTTTATATTGTGAATTACGCTGATGGATTTGCGTATATTAAACCATCCCTGAATCCCTGGGATCCAGCCTACTTGGTCATGATGGATGATTGTCTTGATGTGTTCTTAGATTCGGTTTGTGAGGATTTTATTAAGTATTTTTGCATCCATGGTCATAAGAGAAATTGGTCTGAATTTCTCTTTCTTTCTTGGATCTTTGTGTGGTTTAGGTATCAGAGTAATTGTGGCTTCATAGAAAGAATTGGGTAGAGTGCCTTCTGTCTCTATTTTGTGGGATAGTTTGAGGAGAGTTGGAATCAGGTCTTCTTCGAAGGTCTGCTAGAACTTTGCACTAAACCCGTCAGGTCCTGGACTTTTTGGGGCTGGGAGACTATTGATGACTGCTTCTATTTCTTTAGGGAAATGAGAGTGTTTACATCGTTAATCTGATTCTGATTTAACTTTGGTATCTGGTATCTGTCTAGGAAGTTGTTTATTTCATACAGGTTTTCAGTTTTCCTGAGTATAGCCTTTTGTAGTAGGATCTGATGATGTTTTGGATTTCCTCAGGTTCTGTTGTTATGTTATAAAGAACTCAAGTAGATAACCTTCATAAGAGCTAAGAACACAATCTAAAAATGAGGTAGAGAACTAAACACAACATTCACAACAACGCATCTTGAATGGCTGAGAAGCACTGAAGAAGTGTGCAAAGTCCTTTTTTTTCAGGTAAATGAATATCAAAATGACCCTGAGGTGGTGTCCAGCGTTATACTTTCCAGTGAAGAATGCTAAGATCAAAAAAACTCATGTGAAAGCATATGTTGGTGAGAATTTGAAGAAAGAGGAACATTCTTCCATTTCTGGTGGGACTGCAAAGTGCTATGGCAACTCTGGAAATCAAAATGGAGTTCCTCAGAAATTTTCAGATAGATCTACCTGAGAGCCAAGAACCAACCTTACTGGTGCATGGCCTGCTACTTTCAGTTTTCACTTGATGGCTTGTTACTCAGATTTTCTTATTGGGCTATGACTTTGCTCTTGTCTTTCTGATTCTCAAGCAGTTCTCTGTTCTTACACATTGTTTTGAGGTACCTCTAGCCACTGGGACTTATTTATACCTTCAAATCCCTCTAAATTGGGGGACTTCTAATACTTGGAGAAGCTGAGTGACAAAAGCAAAGTATGTTGAGCCCTTTGGTGTCCAGTGCACACGAATCTATGGGAGTTTAGATATAATAATCCTCTAGAACAATCTTTAGGAAAGCAGCAGTATGCTCTCAGGTCCCTGTGTGACCTCAGTTACCTTTGCCAGCTTTGTGGGCTTCTCTACTGCTGGTCTGAGAACAATTGGAAACTCCTGGAATAGATGTCTCATATCTCATTTCCTTTGTCCTTGTTAGTATACTGATGGGATTCAGTTTGATGGAAATATACTCTCAAGAATAATTAATAAAACCAGTGCTTCTTACGGACCATCAGGATGAAGTACCAAGTTCAAGGACAGTTCTGCAAGAACTGCTCAAAGACAGCCAAGTGGAACAACAAGAAAGCCAAGCAGAAGTCATTCATTCCCAGCACCCTCAGCACCTTTCTCCAGGACAGGGTCACTCAGCTTTGGTAGAAGAAGGGATGACCTGAGATAGCTGCCACATATTCCCACAGAAAAGAAGCAGCCAGCAATATTGGGGAAAGAATATAGGTGTCAGGGGCAGAAAGCAGAGTGTAAAGTGAATAAATAAAAAGATATCAATAAAAAATATTTAATTATTTAAAAAAATTGGACAGAATGTATTGTTCTAGTAACTCTAGTGTGTATACACAGGCAATAACTTTAACACCCAGAGAGAATAGATGTTGTAAAGTAGGGTGCCTTTGGTATTGACATAAACTAGGAACATAGCAAAGATAAATAAAAAAGAAAGATGTTTGTCCCATAGATCCATTATTCTTCTCAAGTCTAAGTGTTTGTGCTCACTTTTACCAGAACTCTGGAAACCTCTGTTAATCCAGGTCTCAGGGCTCATCCAAAGTACAGTCCTGAACTGGCTGTGGCCAAGGGTTCCTGTGTTGTTGGCTGACCTCTGCCTCAGGCTTCAGAGGCACTGGAGGGGCAGTGTTGGCCTTCAGGTGGCAGCCATTACAGGTCCCCTACCATACCAGATAGCGAGTCTTCCACAGATGCCTGGCATCTCAAAAACAGAAGCTTGGGTATTTCAAAGATTGGGATGCCACTCTACAGTCATGATGAGTTGATTACGTGAGACCATACAAGTTAACTAATGTCTGTATGACTGTTTTCTTTATTTGAAAGTGAGTAATGAGATCATCTCAGGAGTGGTTGCTAAGAATAAAATCACTGATTAACATAAATGATAGGACTGTACAGAGCATGGGCTTAATATTCTGGGTCCAGTGCAAATAGCTGGGAGAGTTCAAAACAAAACCAATAAAAGCAACAGGAATACAAACAACAACAATTGTTTAAAACCCTTTTGAGTGCTGAGATTACTGGCATGTACCAACTGTGGCTAACTTTTTTTGTTTTTATAATTAACAACCAAACATACAAACAAACAAACATCCCTATTCCAATTGCAGCAGTTTGCATCAGAGAGAGCTGTGTGACACTGCATGCTGCTTCCTTTCCTCAGATAGCTCAGGTCGTCAGTCCTATACCAGGTCGGCTGGACCTAAGACAGTGTAGTTGAACTACTTGCTGTCACGACATGATTCTACAACAATCCTTTTCTTGGTAAAATTGAGCCTCTATAGAGTAAGCCCCATGTTGTTGGAACCAGGACCCTTTAGGCCA
This sequence comes from Mus musculus, assembly GCF_000001635.26. Lineage (NCBI taxonomy): Eukaryota > Metazoa > Chordata > Mammalia > Rodentia > Muridae > Mus > Mus musculus. Next base: position 19,571,752 of record NC_000080.6, on the reverse strand, counting down.
GCAAACACACAAGCCACCCTTAGTGAAAGAGAAAAGGAAAAATCACATTGGAAAAAAATATGCGCCCTAATTGTAAGAAAAAGCACTCATCTTTGAAGCCATCACCTATCTCCCCCTGATTTTTGAGCTCTGCATATTGATATTGTGTGGCTCAAGAAGGTAGTGAAATTCAGATGTTTTCTGAAAGAAGATATACATGATTTTTCACTCTTAAATCTGTGAGGTTAGGGGGCACAGGTTCAGCAAAGCCAGCATAAGAACACAAAAGCCAGAGATGATAATGCCAAAGGGACAGCATCCTGACCTTATAGACACATTAAAATTGAGGTTTCATCTCAATTCAGGTCATTGCACTCCCAGCCCTACCTTCTGAGTATTATATTTGCTGTGAGTACAGTATGACGTTACAACCTGCAACACCCTCATTTCTCAACTTAGCAATTCTGGAAGACAGATATTGGAGAAGTAATTGCTATGAGGCTACAATGCAGTAATGTACAGTTCAGGATGACCACTACTCTCTGATGCCCACTTAAATTGTCTGGTTGAATTTGAGAATGGGAGCATGTGCAGGATAATGTTTTGAAGAAGGCACAGCAAGTTAACCATTTATATTTGCCCTGTAGATGATTCCATATGTTCAAAAGTGTAGGGAGTTTTCTTTGTAAAAGATAGGGTTGTAAACCAGAGATTTTGTGAAACTCATATATATATACATATATATATATATATATATATATATATATGAAAAAATGCCCTCTGTCAAGGAATACACCGTTAGAAAATATTGTCCATGTTTTGTACAATTAAACCTATAGGAGAAAGATATTTGCCTCTGTGAGACAGGAAAACCCTGGGAAATTGGAGTGTATGTCACATGAATTGACACAGCTGGTATATTTACTGTTGTGAAACATCTACTACATCCACAGTCCCTAGAGTTTTGGGTGCCAACAAAATCTCTTAAGCATGTCAGAGTCCTAACCAACGTTCCCCCTCAAAAGCACATGACATCTAATGAAGCAGTAGAATTCTCCAGCTTTGGAAGGAGAGGTTGCCAAAGGGGATCCCACGGGTCCATGAGAGGCTCCAGGAGAGGCACCCCAGAAAAGGACCAAGCTGGGCAGAACTAGTTAACAGGTAGGTCATGGCAGTTGCTAGTGACATCATCAGTAATGCCTTCCTTGGAGAATCTCTTGTATCTAGGATAGAACTAGAATCTTCTGTGTTGTCACCTGTGTTGTGGTGACAGCAACTGCCTGTGGTTCATCCCTTCTGTTTGCTCTGGGTTCACCAGCAGGAATGTTTTCCTGGCTGCTCAGGCTATTTCAGAAAGAGAATGTCGATGAAGGAGAGACCAGACCAACAGAGAAGGAAGAGGGAATCCTTTCTCATGAAAAAGGAAGAAGGAAATGGTTCTGGAGAAGGCACAGTGAGTCCTGGGCAGAGTTGGGGAACTTCCTGGTAGAGGTAGGCTTGAGCTGGGCCTTCCAGGAGTAGGTCTTACAAGCTGAAGCCTTGGACTTTGTCAATGTCAGAAAAAGAGTCAAGAATTTCTGATGATTAGTTTGACAGAGCCAGGAATTGACAAGCCTGCAGCTACTTTTCTGGGAGCTATTTAATTTCATTTTGAGTGGCAAAAAATGTCAGGAGTGGGCACTATGAGAATAACAGTGTGTCCTTTCATGGAAGGGAGTTGAAGCACTTCATCTTCCAGATTACTGTAGGTAACTTGAGTCTCTGATGAAAAGAACAGAGAAGGATGCTCCCCTGGTCATGTCATGTGGTGAGGACTCAGACACTTTGGATTTGAAGACACACGATTAATTAGTGCTTGATAGTGCTAAGCACTATGAACTTCAGGATTTCCCTGCGTCCCATCTGATATGACCTGACAATGTTCCCCATATCTTTATGTCTGAGGCAGCTTATACATTTCAAGGCAACCGGGCCTGTAACAGGGAGTGTGGCATATGTCTGACAATGGTGGTTAGGAAGAGGAACATAGCTTAGCAAACCAGCTGGAAGATAGCTTTTCTGCTCTTTTAGGAATTCACTGTCTTTATCTTTTCTCTCCCTCCATCTTCTTCTTGGGACTCAGAATGGTCTCCCCTGCCCCTGGGCCATCAAGTATGCAAATTCTTTTGTGTTTACCTATCTGCAGGGTCTGCTAGAAATACTTCAACCCAAAATTCCAAAATGACTAAGAAGAGATCAAAAATAAATGAACTAGAAGAACTGAAATTGGATATGAGGAAGATCAGCAATGACATGGAGGAAATGTGTGGAATCCTGAACCTTTACATGTATGAGGATTTGAACTACAGGTAGGAATTATGCCCAGTACCCTGTTGACTGTATTGTGCCATCTGTTAACCCAATTTCCTTCCATGAATGGAGTGCGTCATCTCCCATCATTCAATTAAGTAGCCCTGACAGGTGTTTAATTGTTGGATAAACAAGGTGCTGTGTGTTTATTATCATCTTCTTTTGTACTTGACCTTGGGGTTTTTGCATTCTGATTGTTGCTGTGAACAGCTAGAATGTCCTGCTCACACTTACTGTCTCTCAGTGTGTGAATGCAATGCCTGCAGGCTTCAAGGCTTTACTCTGATATTGTTCATTATATTCTGAGAGATGGCACCTGTCTGGATTTATTTGGCATTCTAATTGTGTCTGTGTGTGTGAACATAGTTGCGTGTGTTTTGTTCAGGACTGGGGCTCTGGGACCTTTGATGGGGTCTGAGGATTTGTGTGATGCACAGTTTGCAGGTCCTGTTGGTGTTGAGTCCATAGAGGTCCAAAGTGATCACCAGGGAAGTTTGCTCCTGGTGTTTCCTTGTTGTCACACAGGAATCTCCTGGAGGAGATATGATAAAGCCTTTCTCCTGTAAATACTAGTTGTGTCCTCTGGGAATTCACATAACAACAGAAACCAAGAAATGAGAATCCCTGCCTTAAAAATAAGAGGAAAGTCATTACAGATATCTACTGGACCCTTGCCTGTGGCACAGTGTAGTGTAAAATTGTCATAGAAGTACTCTATTCCTACATGCTTGCCCGGGAAGCCCTTGAAGGTCAGCTAGCTCCATTTGGTCTCCTGGCTCTGCTGTCCTCTGCCCAGGATAGTAAGTTTAATTAGCACCTAGGGGACCCAGTTTGAATTAGCCAGGATGTGGCATGCACTTGGCTTGGGTAGTACATGATATAGCCTGTTTGCACATGATTATTGATTCCTTAATTCAGCATATTATTTGCTTCTTGGGCCATGCCACAGGATGAACACTGAATTCAACATCATTAAATCACAACATGAGAAGACAATGTTGGATATGAATAAAATGATCCAGTCAATAATTGGTTCCATGCAGTACTCTAAGGAACTGATAGAAGATAACTATTCCTACAGGTGAGTCAGTGACACAAATGAGACCCCCAGAACTAGGCAGGGAATGCTTCTGTCCTTTTAGGACTTTGAACAAAAGCAAGGGTTCTGGTTCTATGCTATCTGTTTTTTATTTAGGAACCCTGCCCTGAGGCAAGGGTCTTGGATTTGTACCTCTTGGACACAGGTGTCCTAAGTGTGAAGAGTGTCCAAGACCCTCCAATCTTTATTCTTCCAAATTCAAGATCCTCTACATAGAAAACTTTTCCACCACGCTGGGAATATCCAGGAACCCTGAACCTCTGGGTTTCTGAGCACAGATTAAAAGATCTAGGATTCCCAACAAAAATGTAAAGATTGGACACCTGTTTGGTGGTCTCACCTCTCTCAGAGGGGCTAAGCCCTCTCCCTGCTGAAGGTTTTATGGTAGCACAGACCTATAATCAACCATGAGGAACATTTCCTCTTCTGTGATGTATATGGTGTACTCTTGGTGTCAGGGTTTTTAGAAGTTTGTTGAGTCCTGTGGAATATGGCTGGTATCTTGATATGACCTGCCTCTGTTTGGTGCTGCTATGTAACTGTGGACTCTTCTGGGGGCTGTCTGGGAATCAGGGCCCTTGCAGGGATCATAGGACTTGTAGGAGTGGCAAGCCAATGGAATCTGGCTGGGAATCACCAATTTTTCTTTGTGGATCAGCATTAAGGAGGACCACCTCCTCCGTGAGTGCACTCAACTCCACGAAAACGTAAGGATATTACTGAATGAGAACAGAAGGCTGCTGGTGGAGCAGGCTGGCCACAAGTGTCCTGTGGGGAAGAAAAGAGGTTCTCTGAGGAGGCCAGCAAGAACATCTGTGTCCCAAGTGCCAAGGAACAGCAGGTAGGATGATGTGTATCAGAGGCAGATTGCCCTCATGTCTAAACATAAACATAGACAATCAAATGTAATAGTCCACCAACTTCTCCAGGCACTCACCTATGTTTCCTCCAAGTGTTTGTTTATGTGATCATCTACAGGGCTCTCTGTGGAGGTAGCCTGGTTCAAGAAACTGCATATTTGGCATGCAAATGTTCCTGCTCTGCTATAATCACTAAGGGAGATAGGTTGATTAGACATCACAACACTATATGCCTTAAGTTTGAAGGGTGCTGTGTTGGAGCCCTTCTTGAGAATAGCAAGAGCTTTGAGGGAAGAAGTAAAGGCCTGTAGCTCATTTGCTTTACAGGGAACTTGTGAGATTCTAGTTAGGAAATAGTTTGCAGGGATGACAGCCTAGTTTAATTGACAAATAAGTGGATTTCATTACTGTCTTTTGGCGGCTTTTCTATTCCCCCCTTTTCTGCTCTATCTCAAAATGGTCTCTTCAGGCTTCATATATCTTGGTTCACACTGAGAGAGCCTGAGTAGCAGCTTGTCAGTTCAATTTTCTTTGAGTGCTGTTGGAGTGGTCATTCCTGGGCCTTAGAGTCTGGAGTTGGCTGGATGACCAGAGATGATAGAAAGGCTTCACACAGGCTCAGGTTTGGTGTGTGATTTCTGAGGCTTCATGAAAAAATTTCTTAATATATGCCCCCAAATTGGACCATTGTTAGATGTTTCCCTCCCCCCCTCCCCCCAGACAGGGTTTCTCTGTTCAAACTGGCTGTCCTGGAACTCACTCTGTATACCCGGCTGGCCTCAAACTCAGAAATCTGCCTGCCTCTGCCTCCCAAGTGCTGGGATTAAAGGAGTGTGCCACTATGACCCCGCTTCTCTCGTGCTTTTTCTTCCTCTAAAATAATCGCAGAGTCCTTGGGTCTCCCTTGAAACATTACCTCTGCATAGTCTGAATTATCTTGGTCCTGATCCATAACAGATACCTCATTGTTTTCTGCTCAGTTATGATTTTATGTGAATAAGTCTGCGTGTGTGCTTGTGTGTGTGTCTGTGACTGTGTGTCTGTGTGTTTCTTTTTGTGTATGCATGGTTTTTCCGACCTGTGTCTCAATCAGCCTCAGTGGGGGTTGGGAGAAATGAGGACCTTCACACAGTTCTGGTAGTATAAAACTGGTTATGTCTGTTAGAAGCCATGTTCAGAAAGTGGAAAAGAAGTCCTCTTTGACCCAGTGCTTCCAGAACAAGGAGGAGTTATCCACAGAGTCTAGGTGTCAGGGTTGTAGTGGTCCTCAGAGCAGCCCTGAAGGGAGAAGTTATCCTGATGTCCATCTGCTGAAGTTTGAAAAGGCCCTGTGTGGTGCAGCCCTTCCATGAACTCAGTGTGAGATAATCCATGCAAGCATTTGTCCTTCAACTAGTCAGCCTTATCCTACTCAAAATAGCCCTGACACAGTCACATTCTGGGGAGAAAACGTTTCTTTTGGATCCTGGTTATAGACAGTTCCTATTACTCTGGGCTCATGCCTTTGGACACCAAGTCAGTTAGGTGATAGAAAAGGGAGATCCTATTGGAAGAAACTGTTTACTTTGGGACAAGTCTGAAACAGTGAGCAACAACAAGAGGCTGGTCCACCACCAACATGTGACCCTAGGCTGGGAAATAAACCTATTCTACACAGCCTTGGGAACTTGCTGAGCCAGATTGGATAATAGGACAAGAACCCTGATTCCCAGACCGGTTTATGAGTGGAAAGCATATCACTGACTGCGCTGCCTATATACTATGCCCACTAAGTACTTTTCCCATTCAAGATTTCTTTTTTATTCCTGCAAAGTATCCTGGGAGATTTTTATATTTGTATTAACTGCGAAACTAAAAAGGTCACTGCGATACAATATGCTTGTATTGCATAAACCTAAATATTATGTGTGTTTGAGAGTATGCCCTGCAATAGTCATAGATGTACAGGGGTGTTGTTCTGTTTCTTCATGACCATCACTTTTAAGGTTCATTGCCCAGCCTTGGTAATATTTTTATTTAGCACACTCTTGCAGATTCTAGGAACCATGAATTACCCATGGGTATTGTGTTGTATGGTGTCTCTGGTTATTTGCAGATAGAGGGATTGACAAGAGGAACCCTGTGAGTTTCCTGACTGGAGAAATAATCATAGCCTTCACTTCAGTTCAGGGCACACTCCTACCCCATAAGGAATCCACATGGTTTCTAGGTTGCACACATCTCTCTTGAACTCACATTCAAACATTGCTACAATGTTATTACTCAATATAATATACCCGCACAACTGGGGAAATGTGGTGTTTTTTAGAACTCCAGTATAATGTGTAGCTGACAGTTCCAATTCTAGCAGTTTTTAAAAGGTGAGAAACAATTCCAAGATCAGGTGCTCTATGACACTTGGGATGCACGTTATGATCTTAGCTGATAGGACATGTTGGTTTGTCCAGCTGAATAGAGCTGTTCTGGGAGAGACAGCTCAATTGACAAATGCTTAACCGGCCTTTGTTTCTTTCTTCCCTACATGTGAAATAGTCCAGCAGAAAGCAGAACATGGCACTGACCACGACATGATCTCCCTCAAAGAGAAGTGCTGGAGGAAGAGCACTGAGTGTGCACAGGAAATACACCACTGTTGCCTCTCATCCCTAATAACCATGGCTGTAATGGGCTGTATGCTCCTCCTTTATTTTGTTTCTTTGGTATGAACAGGCCTTAATTTCATCTAGCCTCTGGCCCAGGAAGAGTGCACATTTAAAGGGACTCAGAGAAATGCTGAGACACATCAAGAGCTGCTGGGCATCCAGGAAGAATCTGAGTGCAAATTTATCTTTTCCTGATGGGTCATCATCAATAATTACATGGAGATCAGTCAACAAATTTGTAAATCCTTGGATCCAAGTTTACAACATGTGTTCTGCTTTGACTTGGGAGGCCATATCCTTCAGACCCACACTCCAAAAGGAGAGTGTTGCTTAAATTTCTCCTGCAAAGTTTGCTACCTCCAGGAACTGCTTTTCTACTAAGTTGCCAAGGACAGCCACAGGCTGTAAGGCTGTGCTACAAAATGAGCAGACTAAGAATTTTGCTTTGCACAATTTTTGTGGTTTGATTTTGGTTTGAGTTTTGATTAGTTTAGTTATTTGGTTTTTCTTGTTTTCATTCAAAGTTTTGTTATTTATTGGTTATTTATTGTTCTTTTAAGTAATTTGATATTTTGATAAGATTATACACAGTACATGTTGACTGTCAGCTTTCAGTTACAATTGAGAACATTGCATTTATTCTTATGACTAACACAGTGATCTCCAACTCTTCACTCTAAGAGCCTTGTTATTTCAGTTGTGATCATGAAATCCCACAGATATCAGACCCAGATGGATCTCTGCACTCTTCATGGGACTTGGGCTCCATAGTTTCTTCTGAGCCAGACTGAACTACAAAGTCCATCATACATTCAGTATGGAGAGTGTGTCCAACTGTCTGGATAGGAACTTAATGATGGAAAACTTACCCATGCTGCATCGTTGCTGTCAAATATTTAGCTACTGTGAAAATACTGTGGATGATGGTGTTGAACGCATTAATGGCAAATACATCAGTTTTTCTGTAATAGCTCTCATTAAATCAAAGCATAGTCTAAGGCAATAAAAAGCTGTCAGAAAACACAGCAGTGTATGCTTCTGCTTTCCTTCAAATATACAATCACTGGAAACTGCAAGTAGAGATAATAAATTCCACAATCTTTTGGGGGATAGGTTTCTGTGGGGGTCCTTCAATGTTCATTTTATTACTTTATGATTCACCTGTGTCTGCCAAAAAACATCATTCAAAAACAATGAAGATTGTAATTAGGTATCATCCTATAAAATCCTAACAAATGCCTTTTTTATTTGATATTTTCTTTACTTACATTTCAAATGCTAAACCCTTTTCTAGTTTCCCCTCTGAAGATCCCCTGTTTACTACACCAACCCCTGCTCACCAACTCACCCACTCCCTTCCTCCTGTCCTAGGCATGCCCCTCTACTGGGGCATAGAACATTCATAGGACCAAGGACTCTCCTCCCGGTGATGACCAACCAGGCCATCCTCCTCTACACATTTACCTAGAGCAATGAGATCCATCATGTGTTTTCTTTGTTTGGTGGTTTAGTCCAAGTGATCTCTGGAGGTACTGGTTAGTTCATATTGTTGTTCCTCTTATGGGGCTCTAAACCCTTCAGCTCCATAGGTCCTCTCTCTAGCTCCTTCACTGGGGACCCTGTGCTCTGACCAATTGATGGCTGTGAGCATGTACTTCTGTATTTGTCAGGCACTGGCAGAACCTCTCAGTTGGCAGCTATATCAGGCTCCTGTCAGCAATCTCTTGTTGGCATCCGTAGTAGTGTCTGGTTTTTCTGGTTGTTTATGGGATGGATCCCCAGGTGAAGCAGTCTCTGGATGGTCATTCCTTCAGTCTCTGCTTCACATTATGTTGCTGTCACTCCTTCCATGGTTATTTTGTTCCTCATTCTAATAAGGACCAAAGTATCCTCACTTTGGTCTTCCTTTTTCTTGAGTTTTGTATGCTTTGCGTTTTGTATCTTGGGTATTCCAAGGTTCTGGGCTAATATCCTCTTATCAGCAAGTACATGTCATACGTGTTCCTTTGTGATTGGATTACCTTACTCCGGATAATATCCTACAGATCCATCCATTTGTCTAAAAATTTCATGAATTCATTCTTTTTAATAGCTGAGTAGTTCTTCATTGTACAAATGTACCATATTTTCTGTATCCATTCCTCTGTTGATGGACATCTTGGTTCTTTCCAGCTACTGGCTATCATGATTAAGGCTGCTATGAACCTAATGGAGCTAGTGCAGATTCAAGGCAATTTATATACTACATAGCCTATAAAACATCGTTGTTACCCGACTTGAAAGGGACACAGCAAGTCAGACTCCTCTGTCATTTGGGGACAATAAGACGTGAGAGTAACTTTTAGGATTTTTCAAGTTTAAGACAAGCTTAAGTAGAGGACCAAAAGGGGAACGTGGCTGTTATCAGTCTGCAATCAGTTGACCCGTAGAAAGGTTGTTATTAGTTAAGTGCTATATGACTCTAAAAATCCTAGTGTAAGGGGTCAGATTAACCCTGTAATTGAAAACATTACCAAACCAGGAATGTGCTATGCTGAGCACTCACAGAGAGTTATGAGGAGCTGCCTTAGGCTCCTTTTACAGCAAGTAAAAATAGACAAAGAGATCAAATATCCTAATACCACAAGATGATAAACCTAACAACTGTAGATTGCACTGAGTATCAGCAAGTTTAGATTCTTGGCCATCTATAGATTGTCATGCAACATCTGCATCAGGGACAATACATAAGGAGGTGGCTGCTCAATAGCATGACAAACAACCAAGAAGAGCCATAGCCTCTACCACTCTACTCTGGATGCTGAGACTAAATAACTTTAGTTTTTCACCACCTGTCCCAGGACTGCTCGCATCATTTCTTGCATATGTTTACTCTAGCACTTGTCTACCTTGGGTACAAACCCAGAGGACAGTCCCACAGCCAACAGAAGAGGCTCCACTCCACACACTCACTCTATCATGACCAGGATCTTAGAATCCCAGGATCCCAGAATCCCAGGAGTTAGTCACACAAGAATCTTAGAGTCTCACAGGCAACTTGTCTCCCAGGAACTGCGACACACCCAGAATCTCAGGGTCACAGGATCCCGGAATTTTACACCTGTATCCTTATAGCTTTAATGATAAAGGACAAGGATGCAGCTGGGACTGAGCGTGTGAAGAAGATGCAGGACATGTTCAATGCTGAGATCCTGTTGTCTAGACATTCTTAAGCTCTGCAGATGTGGGCTCACAGATGCATCTTTGCACTCAAATGACATATACTGATTTTAAAATTAGAATTACCTTTAATCTTGCTTTTTCCTTAGAGAAGTGAGGTAGGATTTCTTCCTTGGGGAAACAATATTTTCATGCTTTCTAAAGCACTTCACTTTTACTGTGAAATCTTTTGAAATGACTTCCTGAAGATGCACAAACTGTGATTCCCTAGGCTCATGTTGAATCTCCTTCAAAGTCTCGTCAGCAGACTGATCTAAGAGTAGGGACCAGATGTCATTGTCATAATTCTGTTCAGGTTTGTACTTTAAACTTTTGCTGAATATGTGCTCGTGGAATGTTTTTTTTTCCCCCAGAGGTCTTGTTTTCAAAATAACTCTGTCTTTACATATTACAATGTATGGATTAAGAAAAAGGGGCAACTACTTACTAATTCTCAGTTAAATATCTTCTTATATGTTCCTGTACTCACACAGTCACTAGAAATTGTTAATCAGTCAAAATCATTTATTTTAGTAGAGTAGACTATAACCATGAACCAATATACTTAGTTTACTATTGATGACTGTGTTGATTACAATAAATACATGAATGATAGGACTGTACAGAGTATGGGCTTAATTTTCTGGGTCCAGTGCAAATAGCTGGGAGAGTTCAAACTAAAATTAGTAGAAACAGCAGGAATACTAACAAATCCCAAAGATCTAATATTCTCCTCATGTCTAAGTGTTAGTTCTCACCTTTACCAGAACTCGGGAGAATTCTGTTCATCCAGGTCTCAGGTCTCATCCAAAACACAGACCTGAACCAGCTGTGGCCAAGTGTTCCTGTTCTGCCTCAAGCTTCAGAGACCCTGGAGGGGCAGCCTTGGCCTTCAGGTGGCAGCCATTCCCGGTCCTCTGCCAGCTAATGGAGTCTTCCACAGAGGCCTGTCATCTCCAAAATAGAAGCTGGGGTATTCCAAAGATTGGGATGCCACTCTACAGTCATGATGAGTTGGTTATGTGAGACCATACAAGTTAACTAATGCCTGTATGACTGTTTTCCTTATTTGAAAGTGAGTAATGAGATCATCTGAGGAGTGGTTGCTAAGAATAAAATCACTGATTAACATGAATGATAGGACTGTACAGAGCATGGGCTTAGTTTTCTGGGTCCAGTGCAAAGAGCTGGGAGAGTTCAAAACAAAACCAATAGAAACAACAGCAATACTAACTACAACAATTTTTAAAAAAACATTCTGAGTGCTGGAATTACAGGCATGTACAAACTCTACCTTATAATAAACAAACAAACAAACAAACATCCCTATTCCAGTTTTAGCAGTTTCTAGCAGTTGCCTCAGAGAGAGCCGTGCTTCTTTTCCCCAGATAGCTCAGGTCTTCAGTTCTCTACCAGGTCAGCTGGACCTAAGTTACTGTAATTGACCTTCTTGGTGCCATGGTATGATTCTGCAACAATCCTTTTCTTAGTAAAATTGAGCCTGTATAGAGTAAGCCCCTTGTTGGTGGATCCAGGACCCTTTAGGCCAGCAAACACAGGAGGAAATGTGGAGATAAGGTGTGGAGCAGAGAATGAAGCAAAAGCCATCCTGAGCCTTCCCCACCTGGAGATCCATCCCACATACAGACACCAAGGCCAGACACCATGGAAGATGCCAATAAGTGCTTTCTGACAGGAGCCTGCTATAGTTGTCTCCTCAGAGGCTCCACCTGAGAGTGACAAATACAGAGGCACCTTTTTGTAGCCCCTCTTTGGAATGAGCATAGAGTCCCCAGTGGAAGAATTGGAGAAAGGAATGGATGAGCTATAGGGGGTTACAACCATAGGAAGAACAACAATGTCAACCAACCATATCCACTAGAACTCCCAGGGACTAAACCACCAATCACACATGGAGTGACCCATGGCTCTAAGCAGATGTGTGCCAGATGACAGCCTTGTTGGACATCAATGGGAGAAAAGGCCCTTGGTCCTTTAAAGGCTTGATGCCCCAGTGTAAGGGAATGCTAGGCTAGCAAGAGAGCACTGTGTGGGTGCCTGGAGGAGCACCCTCATAGAAGCAGTTCGAAGGAGCATGAGATAAGTGGGTTTTAGGCAGGAAACCAGAAAAATAGCTAACATTTGAAATGTAAGATTAAAGTGATTTAAAAAGGAAAAAGAAATGATTTGAAGACTGAGAAATTAAACTAGACTTATGAACACTTGATCATGGACAAAGTCATGAATATGCAATGCAAAAAGAAACATCTTCAATAAATGTCGCTGGTCTAAATTGGAGTAAGTATGTAGAAAAATGAAAGTTGATCCATATTTGTCACCTGGCACAATACTCAAGGCCAGGTGGATTAAAGAACTCAACATAAAACCAGATTCACTGAATCTAACTGAAGACAAAGCAGGAAAGAGCCTCAAACTCATGGGAATGGGGATAAATGTCATAAACAGAAGTCCAATAGCTCATATTCTAACATCAAAATTTATAAATGGGCCACAAGAAACTGAAAAGCTTCTATAAGACAAAGGGCATAGCCAATAGGACAAATTGGCAAACTACACATTAGGAAAAAAAACGTTCACCAACAATGTCAAGGTCTGCCTGATCCACAGTCAGGACTATGAAGCTCAACCCTATCTCAGAAAAGCAAATCGAAACAAAAATAAAAAAAAACGTTTGTCAGGAAAGCACTAGGTAGAAAAGTACTCTCATCTGTCTGAAATGCCCAAACGTGGTGGTGTGTGCTGTAGATTCAGCTACTCAGGAAACTGAGGCAGGAGGATGGTTTGAGGTCAGGGATTAGGTGTGAAGAACATAACAGAACCTGTCTCCTTATAAAAATAACCCAAATAAGCCAAAAAACACCCACATCTGTAAAACAAAAAGCCCCAGAGTGAGAAATAAGTGCATAGGTGTGTGTGTGTGTGTGTGTGTGTGTGTGAGAGAGAGAGAGACAGAGAGACAGAGACAGAGAGACAAAGAGACAGACAGACAGAGACAGAGAGACAGAGAGACAGAGACAGAGCGACAGAGACAGAGAGACAGAGACAGAGACAGAGAGACAGAGTGACAGAGAGAGACAGAGAGACAGAGAGGTGGTGCTAGCCCAGGGGAGCTTAGAAATAGTGACCATCTTTATTTCAGCTTCTAGAATGGTGGTTTTACCTGCAAGGCCTTCACATTCTTTTGAGAACATTTTCTGTACCACACATCACCACTTTTAAAATCTTTTTTAAACAGGAGGATCTTATAATGCTTCTGTAAGCATGGAGTTTCTGCTGCTTCCCAATTTTAATGTTTAGCATATCACGTGTTTAGAATGCACTGAAAGCCTCAGCTTTGTCAACCACGATGTCAGTGGTTCTTTCTCAACCTGTGGGTCACAACCCCTGTACAGGATACCCCGCATATCAGATATTTACATTAAGACTCATAACGGTAGCAAAATTACAGTTAAGAAGTAGCAATGGAAATAATTTTATGGTTCAGGTCATGAGGAACTGTATTAAAGAGTGACAATTACAAAGGAGGAGAACCACTGCTCTGGTCAATCATATCTGACTCTGTCTGTTCCCAGAGCAAGGCAGGTGCTTTGTAAATGTGTGCCTGTGTCATTCTGCCCACTTTCTCCATTTCTCTCCCGGGTTTAATTCTGTGTACTGTTCTTTTTTTTTTTTTTTGTTCTACGCACTCTGTCTCGGGCTTTGTTTTGGTAAAGTATGGACAGGCGACTGTGATCTAAGAAGGTTATGTTGATCAGGCAAGACGTTCAGTAAGGGCACACCATGTGATCTCCCGGACATTCTCACAGCACTGCTGAGGGAGGAAGTAGATGTTCTCTTCACATCCACCATAACAACCCCAGAGGGTACCATGATGACACTCTCTCCTGTAAGGCCCATAGAGAAACTCAGATTTCAACTGAGTGACAGCTGCCACTCAGGGGATCCAAGTGAGACACTACTAGTTCTGGGTAACATAGGCACAAAGGTGCAAGTAGTTTTTATTCCTTTGGCTTTTTGAGGCAATGTCTCTCAAAGGCCTTGAACCCCTGATCCTTCCCACCTGTACTTAAGTTTCACATTTGTAATGAAATAGTAACCGGGCCTCCACAAATTCCATGGGAATCGCAGACTAACCATTTGGTTTTCCTCTGCCTCATTTCCTCCTCCTTCTTGTCCTCCTCATCCCCATTATCCTCATCATTGTCATCGTCCTCCTCCTCCTCCTTCCCCCCTCCCTCCTCCCACTTCTTTTTCTCCTCCTTCCTCTTCTTCTCCTCCTCCAATTTCTTCTTATTCTCCTTGTCCCCCTCCCCTCCTCCTCCTCCTCCTCCTCCTCCTCCTCCTTCTTCTACATCATCCTTCTCTTCTTCCTCCTCCATCTTCTCCTCCTCCTTTTCCTCTTCCTCATCTTCTTCATCTATTCATTCTTCTTTGAGCCTCCTGGCCCACCAGGGCCCTTCTATCTTTCATCACCTCTGCACACTCAAGGTATGCAATATCCCGTAGCTCATACTTCCTTTAGTTCAGCTGCCTTCTCTTCACATGGTGGTCTATCTTGGGCTGTCTGCTCAGACCACATCTCACCCAATTTCCTTGCTACATTCCCAGTGGACAAGCCCTGGGATTCAATCATGATCTTTGGACAATATTCAGAATGAAGCAGGAAGAAAGCAAGCGGTAGTCTTTTGTGAGTATCTGAGTCTTCATTCTTCTTCCGTTCTTTTCTTATTGCCTTAAGAGGAACATAATTCTTCATCAGCTATCATAGCCTCAGAGCAAGCCTTGTCACTTGGAGCTGTATCTTCAGGTTTCACCTTTTCCTTTGTAGGCATGAAGGTCCTATCCAAGAACTCACCAAAGCTTGACTGGACCCAGGCATTTCTTTCTGTTCTCCTGGAAGTCTGCAGGAAGACAGCTCCTGGGCCTTTTCTTCCTCCAGCCAACCAAGTCTCCTTTACCCAAGGTGACCCTTGGCGTGCGGCGAGAAGGGTGGCTCTACCTGAGTGGGCTTTTTCCTGAGTCCAAACCAGATACTTCCTTCTCCATACTATTGTCAGCTAGCTTCACTTTTCATACTATTTTAAGCTTTAATTTTTTTTCTCTCCTTGTGGAGCAACAATTGTGGTAATAAAACCAGATACCAACTCTTATCTCAGGTTAGTAATAAAGTTGTTGCCTACTATCTAGAAATGTACCTGCCTTTTCTTTTTTCTTTCCTTTTCTCTTTTCTTTTCTGTTCTTTTCTTTTCTTTTCTTTTCCTTTCCTTTCCTTTCCTTTCCTTTCCTTTCCTTTCCTTTCCTTTCCTTTCCTTTCCTTTCCTGTTTGTTTCTTTTCTTTTCTGTAAAATGTGGCATTTTACAGGTTGGGATGTAGCACCGTTGGTGGAGTGTTTACCTAGCTAGTATATACAAAGCCCTTGTTTAAATTCCTAGCACTGGGTAGGTATGGTGACTCGTGTCTGTAATCTCAGAACTCTACAGGTAGAAATGTGAAAAGCAGAAATTCATCCTCAGCGTACAGTGAGCTTCAAGTTGGCCTGACCAAGAGGAACAAGGGGGGAAAAAGCTGATGTCTTTTCTCTCTCTCTCTCTCTCTCTCTCTCTCTCTCTCTCTCTCTCTCTCTCTCTATTTGTCCTAATTCTTTTGGTAGAGAGAAGGAAAGAGATGAACATGTATTGAGTTCCCTGGTATCTACCAAATTTGTATATTACTTGTTGGTTAATATTATAACAAACATTAAATTGTATTCAGAACCATATTTTGATTACTATCTTTGTGTGCTTTGGATCTCATGACAGTGATAGTTACCTGAGGTGCTTAACTACTATTTTAGTGACAGTAAACTATTCAAGTTTACCCTCTCCCTCTACAACCCAATGCTGTGTAGTTTGTATGGTACATTTGTTGTTGGCTTGTTGTTATTGATGTTGTTTGTGTTGCTGAGGCTAGAGTCTGGGGCCTTGTACATGTTGGGCAGGCAAATGCTCCACCACTGTGCCTCCAGCCACTTTGCTGGAGGTTTTTGTAGCTGTAGATTGTAATGAAGAAGTTTTTCATCTTTTATATTTGAAAAAGATACCACGGCACGATACACAGCTACAACCGATGCACCAAGATAAATAACCAACCCAACAGAGCGACATTATGATGCAGTAGTTGTAAGAATCAATTTAAAAGATATATCACCTCATCCTTGGGTTTGCCTATGTTCTCATCTGTGAGATTTAAAATCTTTTGAAACATTGAATGAAGCCTCTCATCTATCATCTACTGCCAATAAATATCACATATTCACAGCTGGAGAAATGGACCAGCCGACACCCGGAATAGTCCTCCAGTCATTCAAGAAAGAGTTCCTGACTAAGGACAAATTGTTTCAACTGATTTCTTTCCTGAGGTTTGATTTTGCATTGTGTGTTCACTTTTAAAGCTGCTTGCTGATCTCTTCGTGGACCAGAGATAGAGGAAGTACTCCACTCTGTTTATTTTTTCACCACAAGATTAATTCAGGTCAATCTCAGCTCTCAGGTTTGTTTTTGTAGTGGTTTTGAAGATTTCAAAGGAAAGGTTGCTGCATGGATTGCTATGAAGCTGCAGATGTTTGCAAGTGAGTTAGGGAGTGACTTCTACAAGCAGATCAGATTTGTGGCCCTGGTCTTCTGGCTGTTAGGGGAACACCACTTTGTCCACTGTTTCAAAGAATGTTCTGTTGAGAGCATTTGCTAAGGGGGTTCTGATGATGGCAACTTGCTGATGTCAGGGAACTCCAGGGACATGAACTCACTGAATAACTGCTTTCATTGGAAAAGTAACTTTTGGCCATAACAATTCTCTGCTGGCTAACTTAATGTCAACTTGGCACCAGCTGAAGTTATCTGAGAGGAGGGAACCTCAATGGAGAAAATGCCAACACAAAATCAGGCTGTTGGTACACCTATAGGACATTTTCTTAATTAGATTGATGGATGTGGGCCCAGCCCATTGTGGGTGGGGCCGTTACTTGCCTGGTGGTCCTAGGTTCTATAAGAAATTAGGTTGAGCAAGCCATAAGGAGCAAGCCAGTAAGCAGCATTCCTCAGTGGCCTCTGCATCAGCTCCTATCTCCAGATTTCTATACTGTTTGAGTTCCTGTCCAGATTCCTTCCATGATGAGCTGTGATGTGGAAGTATAAGTCAAATAAACTTTCCTTCCCAAGTTAATTTGGTTATAATATTGCCACAATAGCAGATCTAAGAAAGAAATTGCAATTAAAAAAAAGTCATTTAACATACCAACTAATAAATCTATTAGGATGTATGGTGGCACATGATAGCAAGTAGGACTCTAAATGTTAATTTCTATGATAAGGGTTTGTTATCCCTAAGCACCAAGGAAGTGCAAATCAACCACAGTGACATTCTGCCTCATACCCCATACCTGTGAGCACAGATATCAAAAACAGAGCAGAGAGATCAGGCCCTGCTGACAGCATACAGTAAAGGCATCATTCTGTGTCTCTGCCTTCCCTCTGGGGGTCAGGAATGCCACCAATGTGCCACTTGGGGAAGGCAAAACTCAGGGATATTAGGCTGTGTTTCTTCCTAGCCCCTGGGGTGCTGAGCCACATTGCTCAGGGAAGGCTGAAACAGTCTCAGATAGGGGGCCCAGCCTGTGTTTCTCTGGCTGAAAACAGCAGGGTTGGGGGGAGGGGGAGTCCTGTGCACCAAGAATTTCCTGGGAACCATGATGAGTTGAAAATGGTGGTCCCAATCCTCTTGTGTACGCAGATACCACTGAGAACTTCAAGTAGTTGGGAACAGGAGCCAGTAGCCCTAGATGAACCCAGTGTGGGGAATTCAGCTTAGCTCCAGGTGAGTGCCAGGGCTATGGAGGGGCTAGAAGAGGGGTCCTCTACAGGAGACTTAACCACAGCTCTGTGTGTCTAAGTCTTCCCCCCTGCCATCCCCATCCCCCCACAGCCCACTGTCTCCCACACCCTTCAGGTCCTTGATGAAGAAGACAATCCTTGCTTGTCTAAACTGTTTTATTCAGGGTAGATGAAAATGCACAAGTCTTACTCTGGGTGAACCAGAGATTGAATATCTTTCACAGAATTGGAGGGAAGCTCATTGGCTAATCACTTAGAGCCTAGCTAGATACCCCATCACAATAGAAAACTCTATGCAATGTCACCGGTTGTCATGGTCCTCTGGTGACACAGTCCACTGCCTCACAAAGGATAGCTGTGTGCACTCCAGGCAAGAATGTAAATTGGTGGAGCCACAGGCAAAACAACATGGAAGTTCCTCAAAAGAAATATAAAAAAGATGTAACTTCCTCATGAGGTGTTTGAGATAATTGTCTCATAATGGCCTGTAGGCAATTCTGTGGGGCATTTTCTTGATTAAGGATTGATGTGGTAAGGCTAAGCCTACTGCAAGAAGTGGGTTGCCTTGGCAGGTGGTCCTGTGGTGTAAGGAAGCAGGCTGAACAAGCCATGAGGAGCAACCCTGTAAGCAGGGCTCCACCATGGCGTCCTGCACTGACTTTAGTTCATGATGGTCTATAACTGTAAGCTGAGAGAAACTCTTTCCTGCCTGTGGTAGTCACTGTTCTATTACTGTGATGAAATACTATAAACAAGGTAAGATACAATGAAGCTTTTAACTGAGGGCTTGCTTAGAGTTTCATAGAGTCCAAGGTCATCATGGTTGGAAGTATGGCCGCAGACAGGCAGGCCTAGTGCTAGAGCAACAGCTAAGAGCTAACTAACATCCTTATCTGCAGGGAGTAAGAGATTGACACTGATTCTGACTTGGTCTTTTGAAATGGGCTGAGAAAGAAATTACAGAAACAACACTGTTCACAAGAGTAAAATCCAATAGAAAATACCTTGGTGTGACTCTAAGGAAGTAAAAGATCTGTATGATAAGAACTTCAAGTCTCTGAAGAAAGAAATTAAAGAAGATCTCAGAAGATGGAAAGATCTTCTATGCTCATGGATTGGCAGGATAAATATAGTAAAAATGGCTATCTTGTCAAATGCAATCTACAGATTCAATGCAATCTTCCTCAAAATTCCAACTCAATTCTTCAATGAATTAGAAAGGGCAATCTGCAAATTCATCTGGAATTACAAAAAACCTAGGATAGCAAAAACTGTTCTCCAGGATAAAAGAACCTCTGGTGGAAATACATACAAAAGTTGACCAGATTTGGTACAAGCTTGTAATTCCAGCCCTCAGAAGGTTTTTTAAAAATTGTTGTTGTTATCCTGACCTAAAGCTGTACTACAGAGCATTGTGATCAAAAATTGCATGGTCTTGGTATAACGATAGACAAGTAGACCAATGGAATAGAATTGAATACACAGAAATGAACCCACACACCTATGGTCATTTGATCCTTGACAAGGGAGCTAAAACCATCCAGTGGAGAAAAGGCAGCATTTTCAAAAAAATGGTGCTGGCACTACTGGCAGTTAACATGTAGAAGAATGGGAATTGATCCATTCCTATCTCCTTGTACTAAGGGCAAATCTAAGTGGATCAAGGAATTCCACATAAAACCAGAGACCATAAAACTTATAGAGGAGAAAGTGGGGAAAAGCATAGAAGATATGGGCACAGGGGGGAAAGTTCCTGAATAGAACAGGAATGGCTTGTGCTGTAAGATTGAGAATTGACAAATGGGATCTCATGAAACTGCAAAGCTTCTGTAAAGCAAAAGACACCGTCAATAAGACAAAAAGGCCACCAACAAATTGGGAAAGGATCTTTACCTATCCTAAATCAGATAGGGGACTAATAACCAATATGTATAAAGAACACAAGAAGGTGGACTTCAGAAAATCCAATAACCCCATTAAAAAGTGGGTCTCAGCTAAACAAAGAATTGTCACCTGAGGAATACCGAATGGCAGAGAAGCACTTGAAAAATGTTCAGCATTCTTAATCATCAGGGAAATGCAAATCAAAACAACCTTGAGATTCTACTTCACACCAGTCAGAATGGCTAAGATCAAAAATTCTGGTGACAGCAGATGCTGGCAAGGATGTGGAGAAAGAGGAACACTCCTCCATTGTTGGTGGGATTGCAAGCTTTTAAAACCACTCTGGACATCAGTCTGGCAGTTCCTTAGAAAATTGGACATAGTACTCTTGGAGGATCCCAGAATACCACTCCTGGGCATATATTCAGAAGATGTTCCAACTGGTAAGAAGGACACATGCTCCACTCTGTTCATAGCAGCCTTATTTATTATAGCCAGAAGCTGGAAATAACCCAGATGCCCCTCAACAGAGGAATGGATACAGAAAATGTGGTACATTTACCCAATGGAGTACTACTCAGCTATTAAAAAGAATGAATTTATGAAATTCCTAGGCAAACAGATGGACCTGGAGGACATCATACTGAGTGAGGTAACACATTCACAAAGGAACTCACACAATATGTACTCACTGGTAAGTGGATATTAGCCCAGAAACTTAGAATACCCAAGATATAAGATACAATTTCCTAAACACATGAAACTCAAGAAAAATGAAGACTGAAGTGTGGACACTATGCCCCTCCTTAGAAGTGGGAACAAAACACCCATGGAAGGAGTTCCAGAGACAAAGTTTGGAGCTGAGATGAAAGGATGGTCCATGTAGAGACTGCCATATCCAGGGATCCACCCCATAATCAGCATCCAAACGCTGACACCATTGCATACACTAGCAAGATTTTATCGAAAGGACCCAGATGTAGCTGTCTCTTGTGAGACTATGCCGGGGCCTAGCAAACACAGAAGTGGATGCTCACAGTCAGCTAATGGATGGATCACAGGGCTCCCAATGGAGGAGCTAGAGAAAGTACCCAAGGAGCTAAAGGGATCTGCAACCCTATAGGTGGAACAACATTATGAACTAACCAGTACCCTGGAGCTCTTGACTCTAGCTGCATATGTATCAAAAGATGACCTAGTCGGCCATCACTAGAAAAAGAGGCCCTTTGGACAGGCAAACTTTATATGCCCCAGTACAGGGGAACGCCAGGGCCAAAAAGGGGGAGTGGGTGGGTAGGGGAGTGGGGGCGGGTGGGCATGGGGGACTTTTGGTATAACATTGGAAATGTAAATGAGCTAAATACCTAATAAAAATGGAAAAAAAGAGAAAATATTATCCAGGTTTTATACAGTTAAACATATATGAGAAAGATATTTGCCTCTGTGAGACAGGAAAACCCTGGGAAATTGGAGTGTATGTCACATGAATTGACTCAGGTGGTATATTTATTGTTGTGAAACATCTACTACATCCACAGTCCCCAGAGATTTGGGTGCTAACAACATCCCTTAAGCATGACAGAGTCCTAACCAACGTTCCCCCTCAAAAGCACATGACATCTAATGAAGTAGTTAGAATTCTCCAGCTTTGAAAGGAGATCCCACAGGACCGTGAGAGGCTCCAGGAGAGGCACCCCAGAAAAGGACCAAGCTGGGCAGAACCAGTTAGCTGTTAGGTCATGGCAGTTGCTAGTGACATCATCAGTAATGCCTTCCTGGAGAGTCTCTTGTATTTAGGAAAGAACTAGAATCTTCTCTGTTGTCACCTGTGTTGTGGTGACAGCAACTGCCTGTGGTTCATCCCTTCTGTTTGCTCTGGGTTCACCAGCAGGAATGTTTTCCTGGCTGCTCAGGCTATGTCAGAAAGAGAATGGCGATGAAGGAGAGATCAGAACAACAGAGAAGGAAGAGGGAATCCTTTCTCATGAAAAAGGAAGAAGGAAATCATTCTGGAGAAGGCACAGTGAGTCCTGGGCAGAGTTGGAGAACTTCCTGGTAGAGGTAGGCTTGAGCTGGGCCTTCCAGGAGTAGGTCTTAGAAGCTGAAGCCTTGGACTTTGTCAATGTCAGACAAAGAGTCAAGAATTTCTGATGATTAGTTTGACAGAGGCAGGAATTGACAAACCTGCAGCTACTTTTCTGGGAGCTATTTAATTTCATTTTGAGTGGCAAAGAATGCCAGGAGTGGGTACTATGAGAATAACAGTGTGTCCTTTCATGGAAGGGAGTTGAAGCACTTCATCTTCCAGATTACTGTAGGTAACTTGAGTCTCTGATGAAAAGAACAGAGAAGGATGCTCCCCTGGTCTTGTCATGTGGTGAGGACTCAGACACTTTGGATTTGAAGACACATGATTAATTAGGGCTTGATAGTGCTAAGCACTATGAACTTCAGGATTTCCCTGCATCCCATCTGATATGACCTGACAATGTTCCCCACATCTTTATGTCTGAGGCAGCTTATAGATTTCAAGGCAACGGGGCCTGTAACAGGGAGTGTGGCATATGTCTGACAATGGTGGTTAGGAAGAGGAACATAGCTTAGCAAACCAGCTGGAAGATAGCTTTTCTGCTCTTTTTGGATTCACCCTGTCTTTATCTTTCTCTCCCTCCATCTTCTTCTTGGGACTCAGAATAGTCTCCCCTGCCCCTAGGCCATCAAGTATGCAAATTCTTTTGTGTTTATCTATCTTCAGGGTCTGCTAGAAATACTTCAACCCAAAATTCCAAAATCACTAAGCAGAGATCAAAAATAAATGAACTAGAAGAACTGAAATTGGATATGAGGAAGATCAGCAATGACATGGAGGAAATGGGTGGAATCCTGGAACTTTACATATATGAGGATTTGAACTACAGGTAGGAATTATGCCCTGTTGACTGTATTGTGCCATCTGTTAACCCAATTTCCTTCCATGAATGGAGTGTGTCATCTCCCATCATTCAATTAAGTAGCCCTGACAGGTGTTTAATTGTTGGATAAAA
Source organism: Mus musculus (assembly GCF_000001635.26). Taxonomy (NCBI): domain Eukaryota; kingdom Metazoa; phylum Chordata; class Mammalia; order Rodentia; family Muridae; genus Mus; species Mus musculus. The sequence goes on along the minus strand of NC_000080.6, from coordinate 19,548,807 downwards.
AAGGTGCTGTGTGTTTATTATCATTTTCTTTTGTACTTGACCTTGGGGTGCTTGCAATCTGATTGTTGCTGTAAACAGTTGGAAGGACCTGCTCACACTTACTGTCTCTCAGTGTGTGAATGCAATGCCTGTATTGTTCCTTATATTCTGAGAGATGGCACCTCACAGGATTTATTTGGCATTCTAATTGTGTCTGTGTGTGTGAACGTAGTTGTGTGTGTTTTGTTCAGGACTGGGGTTCTGGGACCTTTGATGGGGTCTGAGGATTTGTGTGATGCACAGTTTGTAGGTCCTATTCGTGTTGAGTCCATAGAGGCCCAAAGTGATCATCAGGGAAGTTTTCTCCTGGTTTCCTTGGTGTCACACAGGAATCACCTGGGAGAGGAGGTGTGATAAAGCCTTTCTCCTGTAAATACTAGTTGTGTCCTCTGGGAAATCAAATAACAACAGGACCTAAGGAATGAAAATCCCTGCCTTAAAAATAAGAGGAAAGTCATTACAAATATCTACTGGACCCAAGCCTGTGGCACATGTTATTAAACGCGTTCTCACGACCGGCCAGGAAAGACGCAACAAACCAGAATCTTCTGCGGCAAAGCTTTATTGCTTACATCTTCAGGAGCCAGAGTGCAAGAAGCAAAAGAGAGAGAAAACGAAACCCCGTCCCTTTTTTAGGAGAGTTATATTTCGCCTAGGACGTGTCACTCCCTGATTGGCTGCAGCCCATCGGCCGAGTTGACGTCACGGGGAAGGCAGAGCACATGGAGTGGAGAACCACCCTCGGCATATGCGCAGATTATTTGTTTACCACTTAGAACACAGCTGTCAGCGCCATCTTGTAACGGCGAATGTGGGCGCGGCTCCCAACATCTCCCCCTTTCCTTTTAATAAGAGCAAATAGGCCACCCATATTAATGAGAGTGGAGATAGAGGTCAAATCCCCAGTGTGTAGGTAAAGGAGCCATGTACAGGATTAGCTCTTAGGCTCACAGGCTTTTACCCAGAGCAACCCTGACCTGCTCCCGTGTCGTTTTGCCTGGAGAGAAGGACACTTGGACACTCAACCTTCTTGAAAGATGACATGTCTCCCTAGAATAGGCTCATATATGCCGCAGAGCCTTTCCATTGCAGTGCTTAGCCATGCAACTCTCTCGGGCTGCTGAAGCACACTCACTCTATCCCGTGCAATGAGTCTAGCCTCGTGAGATGTAAGAGCTGAGTGGCCAGCGACCTATTGCCTAAGCATAGATAACCATATATCAGGGGGAGCTCCATGTTCTAGTCCTGCAAGCGCCTGGGCAATAACCACCTTGTCTCTCCTAGTTTGGGCCTTAAGCTTACAGACCAATCAAAGAAGCAACACTAATCCACAGCAAAGTGTATCTCCAAATAATATTAATCCCACCCAATTTTTTAAAGAAGGAAAATGCTGAGGAGATCCAATTGGGTAATCCTTTGGTCAGCGACAGGTCCAAGCGCGTGGAGTTGACCTGAAGTCTCAATTCCCGAAGGATCTGTTCAAATTCAGCCATCCAATTCTGTAACATATACTGAAAAAGACTTTTTGACAATTTAGCTGCCCTAGTAAATTTAACATACTGAATGGAAATAACACACAATCCCGGAAACTTTTGTTCACAACCCTGCTGAGTTATTTGTCATAATACATCTAGTTGTATCTGGACAAGATCTATGAGTTGATTAACCAGCATGAGACCTCTCTGTATCTTGACATTAGCTGAGGCCTGTTCATCTATGACTGTAGTCACTGAGGCTGACAAAGTGTTAATGGTGTCAGTCGTCTGGACCTGTCCAGACAGAGCCAAGGCTGTCTGAATCAAGGCTAAACCCAGTTAGTGGTAAAAAAGCAGGAGAATACTTGAGCATTATACATCACCGTCATTGGGAGTGGAAATGTCGACATTATCCCCCAACGCTGCTCTCTCTTTATTATTGACGCCCTGGACATCACCAAGACGAGGGACATTAGTATTCCCTTGGTCAGTCTGGATTTTTCGGGTGAGTCTTTCTGGTATCCAAAATGGGTTGTCTTCATTCTGTGGGAAAACACAGATAGCTCCCCTGGATCTTATCAAAATAGGATCCGGGCCATACCATTTATTATCAAGGACATTTTTCCATTTAACCATCTCATTGGGCCTATCTGGCTCTGTACAATGACGTTCAGCCGCAGTATGGCCATGAGCATCAATATTTAAAAAATTGAGTGTAAAGAGTGCCAAAGACACAGACACTCTTGTTGCTCGGGGTAAAATCTCTTCAATTCCCCTCTTCTGTTTTATAAGATAGGTTTTGAGGGTGCGATGCGCACGCTCAACAATACCCTGTCCTTGAGGGTTGTATGGAAGTCCAGTCAGGTGGGTCACGTCCATCTGACGGCAGAACTGCTGGAATTTTTGAGACGTATAAGCTGGTCCATTATCAGTCTTAAGGAGTCTGGGTTTCCCCCAAGCACTCCATGCCTCAAGACAATGTTGAATCACATGTGAGGCTTTTTCTCCGGTTAACGGAGAAGCAAACATGATGCCAGAACATGTGTCAATGGACACATGGAGATATTGAAGTTTTCCAAAGGAAGAAACATGTGTAACATCCATTTGCCAGACCTGTAGAGGTCGAATACCGCGTGGGTTAATTCCCACATGAGGAACTGGCAAGAACTCACAGCAGCTTTGACATTGAGTAACAATGTCACGGGCTTCTTTTCTTGTCAAGGAGAAACGACTGCGTAATGTTTCAGCCGTCACATGAAAATTGTTATGAAAATTTCTTGCAGCCTCTACCGGGGATGATAGGGCAGCAGCCACCACTTTAGTGGCCTTATCTGCCAAATCATTTCCCAGAGCCATGGGGCCAGGTAGGCCTGAATGGGCTCTAACATGAGTAATATAAACAGGAGATCTTCTAGATAACAAAACTAATTGTATCTGCTGAAAAATATTGGCAACTCTACTGGAAGGCTTAATCACTCCAGCCACTTCTAAAAGATTTACTGCATTAACCACATAACAGGAATCTGACACAATATTAAGGGGTTCTAAAAAGGTTTTTAAAACTTCTAAAACCACTAAACATTCTACCACTTGAGGTGAAATTTCATTATACTGTTTGGATACCACTTTACCATTAGCCACATAGGCACCTATGCCAGTTTTTGATCCATCAGTATATACCACAATCCCATTTTTAAGTGGGTTTCTTACTGTTATTTGTGGAAAAACAACAGATTGATTTTGGGCAAACTGTAAGATTGGATGTTTTGGATAATGGTTATCTATTTTTCCTGAAAAGGAGGTAACTAAAACTGCCCAATCATTAGATGTGGCTGCCAAGGTTTGAACCTGTGCAGCGGTATAAGGTACAATTAAAAGATATGGACTTTGCCCAAAGTGGGTGATTGCTGCTTTTAGGCCTTTAAGGGCAAGCTGTGCAATTGCATCAGGATACCAATCTATTATTTTAGCTGGGGATACGTTTGGATGGATCCACAACAATGGCCCATTCTGCCACAAAACTGCGGTTGGCAATTGTGCTGTCTTAAAGACACACAAACTGAAAGGCTGCGAATCCTCAATACGTTGTAATTGTGCATTCTGTAAGGCCTTTTCCACTTTTTGTAAGGCCTGGTTAGCAGCTAGAGTAAGAGTCCTAGGGGAGGAGATATGAGGATCTCCTTCTAAAATACTAAACAAAGGCCTTAACTCAGCGGAAGGAATCTTTAAAAAAGGTCTAAGCCAATTAATATCTCCCAACAGCTTTTGAAAATCATTTAAGGTATGGAGGTGATCTCTTCTTATCTCTACCTTTTGGGGCACAATCTTATCTGGGGACACCACAGAGCCCAAGAATTGTCCTGTATCAGAAATTTGGACCTTTTCTGTGGCTATCTGTAAACCCCACTGACTTAAAGTTTTAAGTAGAAAAGGATATGCCTTTTGTAGCATGGTAAGGTCTTTATGGCACAGGAGGATGTCATCCATGTAAAGGAGCAAAATTAAAGAGGGGAATTGTTCCCTCACTGGCAAAAGAGCTTCTTGCACATAAAGTTGGCACATTGTAGGACTATTGGACATTCCCTGTGGTAAGACCTTCCATTGATACCTCTTATCAGGTTCCATGTGATTAATAGAGGGGATGGTAAAGGCAAATCTGGGCCTATCCCTTGGACACAAAGGTATAGAAAAGAAACAATCTTTAATATCTATAATAATTAAATTCCAGCCACGTGGTAAGGCGGAAAGTACAGGGAGACCCCTCTGTACTGGGCCAAATAAGTTCATTTGCTCATTAATGGCTCTGAGGTCATGGAGCAGTCTCCACTTTCCTGACTTTTTCTTAATTACAAAAATTGGAGTATTCCAAGGTGAGGTAGAGGGTTCAATATGGCCTAGTTTTAATTGTTCCTCTACCAGTTGAATCACAGCTTCTAGTTTTTCAGAGGATAGGTGCCATTGAGGAACCCACACTGGGTCCCCTGTTTTCCATGGTATGGGTCGTGCTGCCCCAATGGCCACTAAGGAAAAACCCAGACCCTGTCTGTCTTGGTTTCCATTAGGTGAGATGGGCTCTATCCTTCCCTGTTCTTGATGTCCTAACCCTTTTCCTTCTTTATAACCCATCTTTGCCATGATATTTTTTGCTTTAGTTGAATACCCTCCCGATGGGGCATTTTCATTGGACAAAATAAGGCCCAAATGCTGCATAATATCCCTTCCCCAGAGGTTAACCGGGAGTGGGAGCACATAAGGTATGAATTTCCCTTGCTGTCCTTCAGAGGATTCCCACGTCAAGGCAATGGAGCTTATAGTGGGACATGATTGATAACCTAGGCCCTGTAATGAATGAGATGACTCTGTGGTGGGCCATGCTTTGGGCCACCAATGTGTAGAAATTATACTTTTATCTGCTCCGGTATCAAGGATGCCTTCAAACTCTTTTCCGTTGATCTTAAGGCGGAGCTTAGGTCTATCATTTAAAGATACAACCAAATAGGCAGAATCATTTCCTGAGGAGCCCATTTTCTTTATCTCAGGTCCTGCAGATTTCTCCCTGGTATTATCAGGGAGGAGCAGCAGCTGAGCTATCCTATCTCCTTTACTAATAGAAAAAACGCCCTTAGGGCTTGAGCACAGGACCTGTATTTCAGGGGAATGTTGACAATCCATAACTCCAGGGTGGACTACTAAGCCCTGCAAGGTGAGTGAACCCCGGCCGAGAATAAGGCCCATGGTTCCCAGGGGCAAGGATGGTATAGGCTCCACCGGCACCGGCTGAATACTCATTTGAGGCATTAATAGGAAGTCGGAGGCGGCACGCAGGTCCACCCTTGTGGGTCTTCCTGGGTCGCCTCTCTGACTGCTTCCTGGGTCCTGACAAACCGGTTCCCATATCTTTGAGGGCCCTGGGACCGAGGGCCCGATGACCCGTTTTTTGGCACATCAGTTGATTGACTATCAGGTGGGGGAAGGACTCTGCCCTTTATATCCCTCACAGAGCGACACTGGTCAGCTCTATGATAACCCTTGCCACACTTAGAGCAAAGAGTGAGAGTCCCTCCCTGTTTATCTGGAGCTCTGCAATCTTTCTTAAAATGCCCAGGCTTTCCGCAATTAAAACATGTCCTCTGATCATTTCTGCTCATGGAGCGGTTCTGAGATTGGAGGATGGCGGCCGCTAAGCCTGCATTGGTGAGAGGTCCCCCAAGCTCTCGACAGACCCTGAGCCAGTCTTGTAAGCCTTTGTTCTTTCTTGGGGCTATGGCCGCTCGGCACTCCTTTGTGGCTTGCTCATAGATTAGCTGTTCTATCAGAGGCGCAGCTTGCTCTGACTCTCCAAAAATACGCTCTGCTGCCTCTGTCATTCTGGCCACAAAATCTGAGAAGGATTCCTGAGGTCCCTGGATTATCTTTGTTAACTGCCCAGTGGTTTCACCTGCTCGAGAGAGCGCCTTCCAGGCCCTAATAGCCGTGGAAGAAATCTGGGCATAAGCTCCCCAATGGTAGTTTGTCTGATCAGCAGAATAAGCTCCCTGACCCGTTAACAAGTCAAAAGTCCAATCTCTCTGCTCTGGAGTCAAAGCAGCTGCGTTTGCTCGGGCCTGCGCTTGTGCAGCTTCGTGCCAAAGCGCTCTCCATTCCATATATTTGCCCATACTAGGGAGAGCGGCTTTTACAACCGTTTGCCAGTCGGCAGGAGTTAGTGCCATGCCGGCAAGCCTGTCTAACTGCACCAAGGTAAAATTAGCATTGGTTCCGTATTTACGGACCGACTCGGCAATTTCTTTAATTTGTAAGTATTCTACCGGAGCGTGGACACGCCCACCCTCGGCTCCTTCAAAGACCGGAAATGCCTGTTGTATTTTCCTTTGTTCCTCTCTGGGAATGAATGAGTCTGCGTACTGCCTCTCTGCGCATTGCCTCTCTGCGCAGGGCTGACGCACTACGCAGGGCGGGGACTCCGCATAGGGCGGACCTTGAAGCCGACTGCCCTGAGGCCAATCAGCAAACTGGCCTTCGCCAGCCGCTTTTGGCTTCCTTAACTGATTAGCTAGCACTTTACCTGGCTGGTACCCTTTTTTCTCATAATGAGCTGCTTCTTCCTCCCAGTCTGTTTCTTCAGAGGAGAATTCATCATCTGATTCAGAGCTACCAAGAGCTGGCTCCCCGAGCCCATCCAGCGATGAGCACAGGCTCCTTTTCCTAGAGACCTCCGCTAATTGATCTTTCTTCTTTTCCCTTTTTCCTCTTTTTCTTCTAATCTCTCTCCAGGTATTCCTACCTAACCTTAACTTTTCCTCGGGTTCAAGACCCTTGGAAAGGCCTGTATACTTATTTTGTGTACCATATTTCCTCTTTGTTCCTACTCTCTCTCCCCACTTTACTTCTGATAGCTTGTCCTGAATTTCCTCTAGAATTTTCAGCCCTATCTTAATCACTTGATAACATGTGAAAAGGAACAAAAGGGCTCCTAACACCAGAAAAAATTCAAGGCCAAACATATTCCACTTTACTTCTGATAGACTGTCTTGAATTTCCTTAGAAAGTTCAAGATCAGACTTACCTCGTAAAGCTGTACTCACTGGTACTCTCGTTCCCCAGCTGAAAAGTTCTGAATTCATACAGTTGAATCCTTCTTAACAGTCTGCTTTACGGGAACCTTTATTACCGCGACCCGCAGTTCTGGTTCTGGAATGAGGGATCTTCCTTGCGCCAGTCCCGAGTTTTTTCTCGTCCCGGAATTCGGCACCAATTGTTATTAAACGCGTTCTCACGACCGGCCAGGAAAGACGCAACAAACCAGAATCTTCTGCGGCAAAGCTTTATTGCTTACATCTTCAGGAGCCAGAGTGCAAGAAGCAAAAGAGAGAGAAAACGAAACCCCGTCCCTTTTTTAGGAGAGTTATATTTCGCCTAGGACGTGTCACTCCCTGATTGGCTGCAGCCCATCGGCCGAGTTGACGTCACGGGGAAGGCAGAGCACATGGAGTGGAGAACCACCCTCGGCATATGCGCAGATTATTTGTTTACCACTTAGAACACAGCTGTCAGCGCCATCTTGTAACGGCGAATGTGGGCGCGGCTCCCAACAGGCACAGTGTAGTGGAAAATTGTCATTGAAGTAGTCTATTCCTTTATGCTTGCCCAGGAAGCTCTTGAAGGTCAGCTAGCTCCATTTGGTCCCCTGGCTCTGCTGTCCTCTGCCCAGGATAGTAAGTTTAATTAGCACCAAGGGGACCCAGTTTGAATGAGCCAGGATGTGGCATGTACTTGGTTTGGGTAGTCCATGATACAGCCTGTTTGCACATGATTATTGAATCCTTAATTCAGCAGATTATTTGCTTCTTGGGCTATGTCCTAACACAGGATGAACACTGAATTCAACATCATTAAATCACAACATGAGAAGACAATGTTGGATATGAATGAAATGATCCAGTCCATAATTGGTTCCATGCAGTACTCCAAGGAACTAATAGAAAATAACTATTCCTACAGGTGAGTCAGTGACACTACTGAAACCCCCAGAACTAGGCAGGGAATGTTTCTGTCCTTTTAGGACTTTGAACAAAAGCAAGGACTCTGGTTCTATGCTATCTGTTATTTTTATCCAGGAACCCTGCCCTGAGGCAAGGGTCTTTTATTTGTACCTCTTGGACACAGTTGTCCTAAGTGTGAAGAGTGTCCAAGACCCTCCAATCTTTATTCTTCCAAATTCAAGATCCTCTACATAGAAAACTTTTTCACCACGCTGGGAATATCCAGGAACCCTGAACCTCTAGGGTTCTGACCACAAATTAAAAGATCTAGGATTCCCGATAAAAATGGAAAGAGTGTACACCTGTTTGGTGGTCTCACCTCTCTCAGAGGGGATAAGCCCTCCCTTGATGAAGGTTTTATGGTACCACAGACCTATAATCTACCATGAGGATCTTCTGTGATGTATAGGGAAAACTCTTGGTGACAGGGTTTTCAGAAGGTTGTGGAATCCTCTGGAATATGGGTGGTATCTTGATTTGACTTGTCTTTGTTTGGTTCTGCTATGTATATTGTGGACTCTTCTCGGGCTTTCTGGGGATCAGGGCCCTTGCAGGGATCATGGGACTTGTAGGAGTGAAAAGCCAATGGAATCTGGCTGGGAATCACCAATTTTTCTTTGTGGATCAGCATTAAGGAGGACCACCTCCTCCGTGAGTGCACTCAACTCAGCGAAAAAGTAAGGATATTACTGAATGAGAACAGAAAGCTGCTAGTGGAGCAGGCTGGAACGCAATTGTCTCATGAGGAAGAAAAGAGGTTCTGTGAGGAGGCCAGCAAGAACATCTGTGCTTCAAGTGCAAAGGAACAGCAGGTAGGATGATGTGTATCAGAGGCAGATTGCCCTCATGTCTAAACATAAACATAGACAATCCAATGTCACAGTCCACCAACTTCTCCAGGCACTCACCTATGTCTCCTCCAAGTGTTTGTTTATGTGATCATCTATATGGCTCTCTGTGGAGGTAGCCTGGTTCAAGAAACTGCATGTTTGGCATGCAAATGTTCCTGCTCTGCTAGAATCACTAAGGGAGATAGGTTGATCACAACACAACAGCACATGCCTTAAGTTTGAAGGGTGCTGTGTTGGAGCCCTTGTTGAGAATAGCAAGAGCTTTGAAGGAAGAAGTAAAGGCCTGTAGAACATTTGCTTTACAGGGATCTTGTGAGATTCTAGGTAGGAAATAGTTTGCAGGGATGACAGCCTAGATTAATTGACAAATAAGTGGATTTCTTTGCTGTCTTTTGGTGGCTTTTCTATTCCCCCCTTCCCCCCTCTATCTCAAAATGGTCTCTTCAGGCTTCATATATCTTGGTTCACATTGAGAGAGCCTGAGTAGAAGCTTGTCAGTTCTATTTTCTTTGAGTGCTGTTGGAGTGGTCATTCCTGGGCCTTAGAATCTGGAGTTGTCTGGATGACCAGAGATGATAGAAAGGCTTCTCACAGGCTCAGGTATGGTGTGGGATTTCTGAGGCTTCTTACCAAGAAGAGTGTTCTCTAGTGATTTTTGTTAGATGTTTCCCTCCTCCCCCCCTCCCCCTGACAGGGTTTCTCTGTTCACACTGGCTGTCCTGGAACTCACTCTGTAGACCTGGCTGGCCTCGAATCCGAAATCTGCCTGCCTCTGCCTCCCAAGTGCTGGGATTAAAGTAGTGTGCCACTATGACCTGGCTTCTCTAGTGCTTTTTCTTCCTCTAAAATAATCGCAGAGTCGTTGGGTCTCCCTTGAAACATCTCCTCTGCATAGTCTGAATTATCTTGGTCCTGAACCATAACAGATACCTCATTGTTTTCTGCTCACTTATGATTTTATGTCAACAACTCTGTGTGTGCTTGTGTGTGTGTCTGTGTCTGTGACTGTGTGTCTATGTGTTTCTTTTTGTGTGTGCATGGTTTTTCCGACCTGTGTCTCTCTCTTGTATGTTGGGAGGCCATTCAATGACATCTGAATTGTCCAGTCATTCTCTATATTACTTCTTTGAGCCTTGGTCTCTCAATAAACGTGACATTTACTGTTTTGTTCTGTCCAGTAGTCTTTGCATCTCCTGGCCACTATCAGGAAGCTCTCCCTCTCTTATTTATTTCAACAAATTGATAAACAATACAGCTATGTTAAAAATAAGTGTTAGATGTCTTCACTTTCCCTGCATAGAATTATCTCCCTGGGGGATTTGGGTCTGTCTTATTGTCTCCATCATGAACATGCACAGAATCCTACCATGCATCCCCCTGCTAACATGATTTTTGCTAACTATATCGTGGGCATGACTTTGTTTCAGGATACTTTCCTCCTCATAGTTGGCACAGTGCTGCATTTCATAAATGTCACAGCACGTCATTCAACCAGCTTTCTTCTGACTGATATTGAGGAAGATTTAATATCACATGAACTATATTAGGTTGAAAAGTTCCTGGGTAGTGACCAAAAGTCACTGTCTTCCTCTGATGCTACCAAGGAACCAGTGTAGTTATAGTGAAGTCTACTGAGAGAGTCAACATGGGGCTTGCTGGAGGCTTTTCTTAGGAATGTCTTTCTTGGGAATTTGGTATTGTGTTGTCCAGGTTATCTGTGCCGAGCTTGTAACTTCCTTGTAGGACCAGAAAGTATCTGCATGAAAAAAGTTTCTGAAGAGGAGTTAATTACAGATGAGGGCCTCAAAGACTGCCTGAGTCTAAGAACCTTATACACATACACATTAGAGGTCCTAGTAGGTGCTCATGCAACAGGAAATGTGCTGGGCGACAGTAATATTTTCATTGATTTGAGTTTGTGTGTCTCTCTGTGTGTATTGTGTCCTGTATATGTTTTTGTTTCTTTTGTATGGTGTGTGTGTTTGTCTGTGTGTGTTTTGACCACCTTTGCCTGAGCTTGTTTATACTAAAGTTGTGTGTTTGTGTAATACCCTTGTATTTTGTGTTTGTGATATGGGTGCTTGTATATACAAATGTGTGTGTGTGTGTGAATGTGCATAAATGCAGCTGTGTGTATCTCTAGAGGCCAAATTTAATGAGAAATGCACTCTGAGGTTTTAGTTTGCACCTATGAAATATCAAATACAGCAGTCCAATTATTCTGCATGCTCACCTAACACCCAAGAAAAAGGACACAAAAAATGTTGTAGGGTCAAATTTTTAACTGACTAGAAACAAAACTATTAATTCTCATTGAAATCATTAGAGCAAATGTAAGGGATATGGTATATATAGGTAAGGAGGACATAGCTGTATAAAATCCATGTGTTTATGTCCCTTTTCTGCTCTTGGTGAATTGTGAAGGACCACTGGAAGGTCAGGTGGCTCACTGTGTCTTCTAAGCATTCCAGGTTGTTTTCCTCATTGCCTGCCACCATTACATTTCCTGCTACCTCTGCTCAGTAAAGCTTTGCCTTGTAGTTTGTCTTGGATTTTACTCATTGAGAGATTGAGTTGCTTGGAGCTGAACTTGCATCCAGCAGAATTCCCATAGCTGTGGAGCAAACCAGGCCTGTTACAGGAGCCCATTGAGGGTCTTGATAATCTAAAGTACTCACACTATCTTATCTGTGTAGCATTCAGCGGGACTGTTCTTCAACATCATTTTCTCAGAGTTAAAATCAGCCTCAGTGGGGGTTGGGAGAAATGAGGACCTTCAGACAGTTCTGGTAGTATAAAATTGGTTATGTTTTTTAGAAGCCATGTTCAGAAAGCAGAAGCTATCCTGATGTCCATCTGCTGAAGAATGAAAAGGTCCTAATGGTGCAGCCCTTCCATGAACTCAGTGTGAGATAATCCATGCAAACTTTTGTCCTTCAACTAGTGAGCCCTATCTTACTCAAAATAGCCCTGACACAATCACATTCTGGGGAGAAAATGTTTCCTTTGGATCCTGTTATAGACAGTTCCTATTACTCTGGGCTCATACCTTTGGACACCAAGTCAGTCAGGTGATGGAAAGGGGAGATCCTATTGGAAGAAACTGTTTACTTTGGGACAAGTCTGAAACAGTGAGCAACAAGAGGCTGGTCCACCACCAAAATGTGAGCCTAGGCTGGGAAACAAACATATTCTACACAGCCTTGGGAACTTGCTGAGCCAGATTGGATAATAGGACAAGAACCCTGAATCCCAGACCGGTTTATGAGTGGAAAGCCTATCACTGATTGAGCTGCCTATATGCTATGCCCACTAAGTATCTTTTCCATTCAAGATTTGTTTTTATGCCTCCAAAGTGTCCTGGGAGATTTTTATATTAGTATTAACCGGGAAACTAAACAGGTCACTGCAATACAATATGCTTGTATTGCATAAATACAAATATTATGTGTGTTTGAGGGTGTGACCTACAATAGTCATAGATGTACAGGGGTGTTTTTCTGTTTCTTCATGACCATCACTTTTAAGGTTCAGTGCCAGGCCTTGTGAATATTTTTATTTAGCACACTCTTGCAGATTCTAGGAACCATGAATTACCCATGGGTTTTGTGTTGTATGGTGTCTCTGGTTATTTGCAGATAGAGGGATTGACAAGAGGAACCCTGTGAGGTTCCTGCACTGGAGAAATCATCATAGCCTTCACTTCAGTTCAGGGCACGCTCCCACCCCATAAGGAATCCACATGGTTTCTAGGTTGCTTACATCTCTCTTGAACTCATATTCAGACATTGCTACAATGTTATTGCTAAGTAAAATATACCTGCACAACTGGGGAAATGTGGTGTTTTTTAGAACTCCAGTATAATGTGTGTATGTTTGTGTGTCTTGTGTGTATGTTTGTGTATGTTTGGACCACCTTTGGCTGAGCATGTTTATATTAAATTTGTGTGTTTGTGAAATACTAGGTAATTTTGTGATACGTGTGCTTGTATATACAAATGTGTGTGTGTGTGTGTGTGTGTGTGTGTGTGTGTGTGTGATTGTGCATAAATGCATCTGTGTGTGTCTCTAGAGGCCAAATTTAATGAGAAATTCACTCTGAGGTTTTAGCTTGCACCTATGAAATATCAAATACAGCAGTCCATTTATTCTGCATGCTCACATAAAAACCAAGAAAAAAAGGACACAAAAATTGTTGTAGGGTCAGATTTTTAGCTGACTAGAGACAAAGCTATTGATTCTCATTAAAATCATTAGAGCAAATGTAAGGGATATGGTATATGGAGGTAAGGAGGAGGTTGCTCTATAAAATCCATGTGTTCATGTCCCTTTTCTGCTCTTGGTGAATTGTGAAGGACCACTGGGAGGTCAGGTGGCTCACTGTGTCTTCTAAGCATTCCAGGTTGTTTTCCTCAATGCCTGCCACCATAACATTTCCTGCTACCTCTACTCAGTAAAGTTTTGCCTTGTAGTTTGTCTTGGATTTTACTCATTGAGAGATTGAGTTGCTTGGAGCTGAACTTGCATCCAGCAGAATTCCCATAGCTGTGGAGCAAACCAGGCCTGTTTCAGGAGCCCATTGAGGGTCTTGATAATCTAAAGTACTCACACTATCTTATCTGTGTAGCATTCAGCATGACTGTTCTTCAACATCATTTTCTCAGAGTTAAAATCAGCCTCAGTGGGGGTTGGGAGAAATGAGGACCTTCAGACAGTTCTGGTAGTATAAAATTGGGTATGTCTGTCAGAAGCCATGTTCAGAAAGTAGAAAAGAAGTCTTTTTTGACCCAGTGTTTCCAGAACAAGGAGGAGATATCCATAGAGTCTAGGGCACTCAGTGTTGTAGTCGTCCTCAGAGCAGCCCTGAAGTAGAAGCTATCCTGATGTCCATCTGCTGAAGAATGAAAAGGTCCTGTGTGGTGCAGCCCTTCCATGAACTCAGTGTGAGATAATCCATGCAAGCTTTTGCCCTTCAATTAGTCAGCCTTTTCTTACTCAAAATAGCCCTGGCATAATCACATTCTGGGGAGAAAATGGTTCCTTTGGATCATAGTTATAGACAGTTCCTATTACTCTGGGCTCATACCTTTGGACACCAAGTCAGTCAGGTGATGGAAAGGGGAGATCCTATTGGAAGAAACTGTTTACTTTGGGACAAGTCTGAAACAGTGAGCAACAACATGAGGCTGGTCCACCACCAACATGTGAGCCTAGGCTGGGAAACAAACCTATTCTACACAGCCTTGGGAACTTGCTGAGCCAGATTGGATAATAGGACAAGAACCCTGAATCCCAGACCGGTTTATGAGTGGAAAGCATATCATTGACTGTGTTGCCTATATGCTATGCCCACTAAGTATCTTTCCCCTTCAAGATTTGTTTTTTATGCCTCCAAAGTGTCCTGGGAGATTTTTATATTAGTATTAACCGGGAAACTAAACAGGTCACTGCAATACAATATGCTTGTATTGCATAAACACAAATATTATGTGTGTTTGAATGTGTGCCCTACAATAGTCATAGATGTACAGGGGTGTTGTTTTGTTTTTTTCATGACCATAACTTTTAAGGTTCATTGCTTGGCCTTGGGAATATTTTTCTTTAGCAAACTCTTGCAGATTCTAGGACCTATGAAGTACCCATGGGCTTTTGTGTTGTAAGGTGTCTCTGGTTATTTGCAGATAGGGGGATTGACAAGAGGAACCCTGTGAGGTTCCTGCACTGGAGAAACAATCATAGCCTTCACTTCTGTTCAGGACACGCTCGCACCCCATAAGGAATCCACATGGTTTTCTAAGTTGCACACATCTCTCTTGAATTCACATTCAGACATTGCTACAATGTTATTACTCAATATAATATACCCGCATAACTGGAGAAATGTGGTGTTTTTTTTAGAACTCCAGTATAATGTGTAGTTGAAAGTTCAGTTTCTAGCAGTTTTTAAAAGGTGAGAAACAATTCCAAGCTCAGGTACTCTATGACACTTGGGATGCACGTTATGATCTCAGCTGATATGTCATGTTGGTTTGTCCATCTGAATAAAGATGTTCTGGGAGGGACAGTTGAATTGACAAATGCTTACCAGGACTTTTTTTTTCTTCTTCTCTAAGTGTGTAAACTCCAGCAGAAACCGGAACATGGCACAGACCACGACATGATCTCCCTCAAAGAGAAGTGCTGGAGGAGGAGCACTGAGTGTGCACAGGAAATACACCACTGTTGCCTCTCATCCCTAATAACCATGGCTGCAATGGGCTGTATGCTCCTCCTTTATTTTGGTTTCTTTGGTCTGAGCAGGCCTTAATTTCATCTAGCCTGGACTGGAATCCAGGCATTTCTTTCTGTTCTCTTGGAAGTCTGCAGGAAGACAGCTCCTGGGACTTTTCTTCCTCCAGGCAACCAATTCTCCTTTACCCAAGGTGACCCTTGGCGTGCGGCGAGAAGGGGGCTCTACCACAGTGGGCTTTTTCCTGAGTCCAAACCAGATGCTTCCTTCTCCATAATATTGTCAGCTGGCTTCACTTTTCATGCTATTTTAAGCTTTAATTTTTTTTTTTCTCCTTGCGGATCAACAATTTTGGTAATAAAACAAGAAACAAACACTTGTCTCAGGTTAGTAATAAAGTTGTTGCCTACTATCTAGAAATGTACCTGCCTTTTCTTTTTTTCTTTTTTCTTTTCTTTTCTTTCCTTTCCTTTCCTTTCCTTTCCTTTCCTTTCCTTTCCTTTCCTTTCCTTTCCTTTCCTTTCCTTTTCTTTTTCTTTCTGTAAAATGTGGCATTTTACAGGTTGGGATGTAGCACCGTTGGTGGAGTGTTTACCTAGCTAGTATATACAAAGCCCTTGTTTCAGTCCCTAGCACTGTGTAAGGTAGGTTGTGACTCGTGTCTGTAATCTCAGAACTCTACAGGTAGACATGTGGGAAGCAGAAATTCATCCTCAGCGTACAGTGAGTTTCAGGTTGGCCTGACCCAGAGGAACATGGAAAAAACAAAAACAAAAACAAGAAAACCTAAAAGCTGATGTGTTTTCTCTCTCTCTCTCTCTCTCTCTCTCTCTCTCTCTCTCTCTCTCTCTTGTCATAATTCTTTTGGTAGAGGGAAGGAAAGAGAAGAACATGTATTGATTTCCCTGGTATCTACCAAATTTGTATATTACTTGTCGGTTAATATTATAACAAACATTAAATTGTATTCAGAAACATATTTTGATTATTATCTTTGTGTGTTTTGGATCTCATGGCAGTAATAGGTACCCGAGGTGTTAACTACCGTTTCTGTAACAGTAAACTGTCTCTCTCTACAGCCCAATGCTGTGTAGTTTGTATGGTTCATTTGTTGTTGGCTTGTTGTTATTGATGTTGTTTGTGTTGCTGAGGCTAGAGTCTGGGGCCTTGTACATGTTGGGCAGGCAAATTCTCCACCACTGAGTCTCCAGCCACTTTTCTGGAGGTTTTTGTTGCTGTAGATTGTACTGAAGAAGTCTTTCAGCTTTTATATTTGAAAAAGATACCACAGCAAGATACACAGCCACAACCAATGCACCACAATAAATAACCAACCCAACACATGACATTATGATACAGTAAGAATCAATTTAAAAGATATATCACCTCATTCTTGGGTTTGCCTATGTTCTTAATTTTTAGATTAAAAATCTTTTGAAACATTGAATGACACCTCTCATCTATCAACTACTGCCATTAAATATCGCATCTTCACAGCTGAATAAATAGACCAGCCAACATCCAGAATAGTCCTCCAGTCATTCAAGAAAGAGTTCCTAACTAAGGACAAATTGTTTCTACTGATTTCTTTCCTGGGGTTTCATTTTGGATTGCATGTTCACTTTTAAAGCTGCTTGCTGATCTCTTCGTGGACCAGAGATGGAGGAAGCACTCCACTCTATTTATTTTTTCACCACAAGATTAATTCAGGTCAATCTCAGCTCTCAGGTTTGTTCTTGTAGTGGTTTTGAAGGTTTCAAAGGAAATGTTGCTGCATGGAGAGCTATGAAGCTGCTGATGTTTGCAAGTCAGTTAGAGAGTGACTTCTACAAGCAGATCAGATTGGTGGCCCTGGTCTTCTGGCTGTCAGGGGAACACCACTTTGGCCACTGATTCAAAGAATGTTCTGTTGAGAGCATTTGCTAAGGGGGTTCTGATGATGGCAACTTGCTGATGTCAGGGAACTCCAGGGACATGAGCTCACTGAATCACTGCTTTCATTGGAAAAGGAACTTTTTGGCCAGAACAATCCTCTTAGAATCTATCTTTCTGCACAGCAGCTCTGGATCATTTCTCCAATGCCCTGACTGGTTTAGCCTTAACTATAGGGGAAATCACACACACGCACACACACACACACACACACACACACACACACACACACACACTGTGGTTAGCATCTGCTTTCTTTCCCTGTCTACCTGGGCCACAAAATTTCTCCACCTCAAATATTTTCAGGTCTCAATAGATAAAAGTTCTGAAACTTCATCTTGATATGCACCAATAATACAGTAACACACAATTTCTAGCAGTCTATGTAACATTGATGTTTTGTCCAGGAGGCTCATAGCTCTTTTTTCAAGTAATCACCTAATCCAACCCTAAGTCACAAAAATTGCAAACCTGAAGACAAAAAAGAATCTATTCTGAGTCAGGTGAAGTCTCTGCAATGTTCTTTTGAAGTTCATATACTGTTTTCAGATCTTCCCTCTGATATTCTAAAATGTCACCATCATTCCTTCACTGAGGGCTTTATGAAGAATGAAGTAGGAATATTGAATCCTCTCTGTGGCATTGGCTTTAACTCACTCAGTCTTGGAAGATACACTCATATCATGGATAAATTCTGTTCTGCCACCCACAGTGCAGAGCAAGTTACAAATCTATCAGATATGTGTCAGCATCTACATGTTCACAGTAATTCATGCTTCATGATTTATGACCACACATCTTGAACGATAATATGTCCTGTCTTGATCAAACAAGCTTCACATTATCATCCCCAAATTTTATCATTCGCCATCACCTTCAGTTTTAAAACAAACCCTGTAACATCAGTTATGGTTCTCTCTGCTGGAAATCAGGAATGCATGGAAAATAATTTGTAGGGTCCTTATGATCTGTTTCTGCTATCACAAAATTCAGGAAGTCATAATTTTCCCAATAACTCAAATTATCATTGTCATGACAGCTTTAGTCATCTCAGGGTTATGCTTTCTACATCCTAAGCTTCAGTCAAAATATTAATAGCAACCTCCAGCTATGCTGACCGAGTGCAGTTTGCTGTTTCTGTCTAGTAGTTGTGCTGTCACATGATCCATAAGTGATCCTCATATAGTTTTCCTTTATACTCAGCTGGATCTCATCATAATGAATGGGGCTGGAAGCCCACAATTCTGCCTTGTATATAGGGTGTCACCCTGCCTCTGGATAATTTTGCATTGTACTATCTGTACACGTCTTTCAGCTGATGTTCATTGATCCAGCAACAACATACATAGCTGTTGAGCTTCAGGGTAGTATATGAAATAGCTCAGCCAAATGATTAGTAGCTCCAACCTGCAATGTGCATATTGCCTGGTAAACATAGAGCTTTTTCAAGCATTGGTATATTTTGCCCTGAATCATCAATCTCTGTTGGTATAAAATACACTGTCTTGGCTTGCTGACCTGTGGAGAAAAGTAAGTTCCTCATTAGGCTGATACTATAATATGGATTCTTTCAGTCAATCTCTGCTTGTGACCTTCTGGAGAAGTAGCTGAACATTGGGAGCATCTGCTCTTCAAAGAGGTCAAACATGCCCTCTACAAATACTTTCTCAGGACTGGACATTTCAGTCCAGTGGTGAAACCGGAGTCTCCAGTAATTTTCTTTATGGAGGAACAAATGAGTAACGGGAGGAATGTGGGACTGTTGTCATCTCTGACACAAATTATCTTCGTCCACATGTTACTCTTGTGCGTGTGATGGAGTCATTCTGCTTTAGCACTGTACTGGGGTTGGAATCTTATGTATTTGGTTGTCATCTGTTTGGATAACAACCTAGATCAACACAGTTGACAACATTCTTTCATGACACATTTCCCTACACATAGGGAGAACTGAGGACTCAGTACGCTTACCACTGACTTGGGCAGTAAACTGACAAGATTCTTTCTTGCTCACGAGCAAATCTTCCCTCCATGTGGGCTACTTGTTGGTGGATATCTGGGTTTTGAGTACAGTTATAAGGAGTTGGGCAGAGGACATGGAAGTTGAAAGGAGGGGCAGTTGAGTGCAGAGAAAGTCAATGTTTGACCTTGCTTACTGAATGTAATAAACCAAAGGGGCAGTGGTTCCCATAATTCAAATAAGTGAATCATGTGACTATGAAACAGCATGTGATTATATTGGAGAGTCCTATATTACTGGATAACTGGATAGATACCAGGACATTTTTAGCTCTTTTGTTTTCAATGAAGTAGTTCAAACTTCTATGTAGGTTTGTATTTTTAGTGTATTTTGCAAAGAGTCACTTTCTTGATGCATATACTTTTTCCAATTATGGCCACTCCCACCTAATTTATCGAATTGGTTTTTTCTTCCAAGTCCACTGGGTACTTCAAATTTAATATGAGAAACTGAAGACAATGTCCTAAATCTTGTCTCTTGTCTTAGGATTTCCATTGTTGTCAAGTGACACATGACCACAATAATTCTTAGAAAGAAAAATTTTATTGAGGCTGGTTTACAGTGCAGAAGTTTAGTCCATTATCATCATGGTGGGGAGCATGGCAGTGTGCAGGCAGAAATCGAGCTGGAGGACCTGAGAGCTCTAAATTTTGATCTGCAAGTAGCAGAAAGAGATTGGGTTATACTAGGCTTGAGCATATATCAGACCTTGAAGCCCTTTTCCAGTTACACACTTCCTCTAACAAGGCTACACCTAGTGCAACAAGACCACACCTCTTAGTAGAGCCATTCTCAATGGGTCAAGCATTCAAACACACAAGTCCATGCAGGCCATGCCTATTCCAACCACCTCATCTTGGAATTACTCCACACTATCAGCTGGTATCTCATCCTAATTAGGACCAGGTGGTAAATTGTACTGAAATCCTGAATTGGGGAAGTTTTGGGTCCTAGTAATTCTTCATAGCTCTAACAGTCATTAAGTTCTGTGTCTGTTGTTCTGTCTTTATCGTTGAGGAGAGCATGTCTACTTCTTTTGTATTTATTTTAATGTTTCAAAATGTTATTTACAATCACATAATACATTTTCATCTAAAACACCACACTTTACTTCCCTCAATTCGTTCCTATCTGTAACCACTATTCCTTTACACACTATGTATTTTTAAAGAAGATAACAGAGCCCACTTAGCATGGATAGAATTAGCAAAATCTACTGGAGCATGAGTAGCCTCTCAGGGATGTATCCCCAAAGAAAACTGGCTCTCTTCTCCTCAGCAGCCACCACTTGCCAGCAAGTCCTTACCTAAGGATGGTCCTGCATGAGCCTCTCCCTTGTTAATGCTGAGAAGTTCATTGCCCAGATCTTGCTCACCTTTTGGGCATGCAGTTACAATTGCTATGAAGTAATGTGTGCAGCAGCCCTATCATAACAGATAAATACTGTTTTGGTTTGGACATCCTTACCTCTGCATCTCAAAAATTTCCTCTACCTTTTTCTGCCATAACTCCATAGCCTTGTAGTATGAGGTTGTGATATAGCCGGGTCATGTAAGCTGAGAACTCCACAGACCCATATTCTCTGTACATTGATCAAGTGGTCTTTTAGGACTCTAATAACTGTTATACACTGTTAGGAGAAGTATAGGACCAGAAAGGTGTACAACTTACAGAGAAAGTCTGACACAAGAGTGAGTTTGAAACATGTCCAATCCCTGAAAATATCCTGAATACAACACTAGGAGCATTGTGTCCTCCTTGTCTGAGCCTGCATGTTCCAGCTCACTTACAACACCTACCTCCACCACCCTTGAGGTAATCATTTACTCTGGTGACTAGATTACAGGTTAAACTTCCTTTCACTCTATTATGACAGGACCAGCCAACACATGGAGTTCTTCATGCAAATGAAACATTCACAGCACATTTGCACTGGAGAATAATGCAGTTACCCTGAAAGCCCCTACCTACATGTTCACTCCAATTTAAGGAGATCTGTTTCACTAAAAACCGTCTCAAGAGAAGACTATTTCTCCCACACTTACACCAACCAAGATCTTGGTATCCTAACTGGCTACTCATCATTCTTTCCAGTCAAGCCTGGGGTACAATGGTGCCTGGATATGCCCAAGGGAAAAACAGATTTGACTGACAGAGACTCTTTTCTGATGATTACCTAGAGCTATACTATTTTATGTGTCTAGAAATGAAACTTAGAAGACAAATTAATACTATTTATTTACAGTGGGCAAATAGTAGCCAGATCTCCCCTAGGGGCTATGTCCTACACATACATATTTAGCCCAGTCAACATCAACAACAAATAAATGTGGAACTCTGAATCTAGTGTGGAAAGGGTTGGTTATTCCCATAACATTCACACTACTGTTTCACTTGGGATCGTGATTTGCTGGCTGAGGAACATTGTTGATCACAGGGTTCACTGTTGAGGAAATGGTTGATTATTTTCTCACTGTTAGCATGAAGGCCATATCCTAATATTGTGAATGTTATCAGGCAGGGATGAACCTTGCAGGTTAGTACCAGATTGAGTTCTCCATGTCCTATGACTCAAGGATATAATGTCTTCAGCAAAAGGACCTTAACATTGAGTTTTGGAGGCTAACCATGAGCCATGGGATTATTCCATATTTTTGAAGGGATTGTATCTATGGGACATTTTTACTAGATAAATTTTTGGGTGAGAAACTTTCTTGTCAGTATAGAGTAACTCCATTTAAATCCATTATATATATGCAGATGTACATATTTTACCACCTGTTTACTAATGGGTCTAAAATTATGTACGGGACTATGGAACTATCTTATCATGTTCATAATTAACAAGGTTCACAAGGTTCATGGGTGGGTGAGACTGTTGAAGGCTTTCCCCCAGCAGGTTATAAAAAAATATAGTAGACAAAGAATTGATACATCTGTAACATGGATCAATCTTGAAAACAATGCTAAGTGAAAGAAGCAGTTCATGAAGTCTACTGCAGCCTGAACACATTTATATTTAAATAGTCACCCAAAAATATTCCTCCATGCTCTGACACAACTAGATATAAAGCACAGTTATTGTAGTATGTGACCTCCCAGATCTCAGCTACTTAAGGCATCTTTGGAAGAGTAGAAATTTTAGTAATGAGGCCTTATTTGTTGCAACTCTACCATTCTGCATAACTCGCCTTTATCAGTCATTCCCTACCCTAAATTTGAAAAGTTAAAATGAATAACGCAATCCATAGATATTTGCTTTAGAGTGCAACACTCTTTTCCTTATAGCTCTTAGTCATTTCCTGACATTTCTAAGAGCTGTTGAAATCTTCTAATGGGTGGTCACTTAATGAGTGGACCCTGGCCCCTCAAATACTTCCAGATCCTGTATTTTGTTTTTGTTTTTGTTTTTGTTTGCTTGCTTGTTTTGTTTTTTGAGACAGGGTTTCTCTGTATGGCCCTGGCTGACCTGGAATTCACCTCGAACTCAGAAATTCGCCTGTCTCTGCCTCCCAAGTGCTGGGATTAAAGGTGTGCACCACCACTGCCCGCCAGATCCTGTATTTTTATTCAGGTCTTTGGTCAGAAAGACAATGAGAATATTATCAAATAATTATTTTGTGTGCTTTGTTTTCTTTTAATTGATGTAGGTAGTATCCTATCTCAGCATGTCTATTAATTTCATGGACCCAAACATTATCAGTCTGACAGAGCTCCACAGTGAGAGCCACACTGTTGACAAACAGTAATAACAGCAGTAAGATATGTTAGGAACTTAACTTTACTGATTGTGGAATCAATTATTCTTTTAAAAATCTGAGAGAATTGAATATAAATAGTAAATACATTAACAACTAGTATAACTCCATAGGTTGCTTTAACCCCATCATGTATTCTAGCTTTTTACTAAAAATATGATACTAACAAAGAAAAAGTTAAATAAATGCTTTCTTTGTATCATAACCAGTTGGAAACAGATAGAACGGACTGAAGGCAGTCAAGACTGTATCTCACTTAGTTGTTTCCACAAATTAAACCATTAGCCAAACTTCCAGAAACTTCTTCAACAATCTACATTTGCAGTTGCTCTTAAGGAGCTGAACCTTGTGTATTTGGAGCCAGAGTTATAGACTGGTCCTTGTAGATGAAGCACACATGTGCATTAGTGTGCTAGGGATCCACCTTTAGTTTTCATGTCACTTTGCATCTATAATTATTAGAATTTACAACCCTTTGCTGTTGATCAAAAGAGAGATGCTAGTGTTTCTTAATATGGTTAGTATGGATTTCTATTGAAGTACTATAAATTTGCTAATAGTGGTTGAAAATGGCATTAGATTTTAGAGTTGAAGATGCAGCTCACTGTTAAAGCACTTATTCCAACAGGAGAATGTCAGCCTTCATGGGTTAATACTGGTTATGCTTGAGAAGGTTATACTTATTCTAAAAGTTGCATCCTTCTTTTTATTCCTATGCCTTTGAGGTACTGACTTTGCAGCTCATTGAGCAAAATGCAATCCAAAGGGATTGTATCTGAATTCTCTTAAAAAACATTGATATTTTATTTCTAGTTTGTGATTTGCATAAATTTTTAGTATACAGACATATAAAATGTATGCAAGTATAGAAATTTACAAAATGAAAGTCAGAGTTTACAGTAACTTCTATTTCTTCTTAATCATTAGAATACATGTACAATTGATATCCAGCAAAAGTTCCAATCTTTTAGAATTAGAGAGATTCTCATATTCAATCACCACAACCACAGATTTCCTCAGTCACCAGCTCTTAATCTAAATCACTGGTGAGGCATTGCTTGCTAACTTTTCAAATCCATATACAAAGCAGTTAATAGCGCCTACAATAATCATGCTATGTAGCACTGAGAAGCATATCTTTACAGGCAGGTAGTAACTTGCAGGGTCAACAAGTGCTGAGGCTGGAGGATTATTTCAGGATTTGGTTCTTCTACCATGTGGACCCAAGATCAAACTCAAGTAATCATGTTTGGCGAGTGGCACATTTACCCATTGTACCATTTAACTGGACCCTCAAACAGTTATTACATGAATTAAAGCACAGTATGGTTCCATGGAGCTTTTTCTTCTCTGCTTAGTCTTGGTTATCACTTACCCCTCTGCACTGTTTAAAAATTTCCACTTGCCCCTAAATCAGATAGGGGACTAATATCCAATGTATATCTAAAGAACTCAAGAAGGTGGACTCCAGAAGATCAAATAACCCCATTAAAAATGGGGCTCAAAACTAAACAAAGAATTCTCACCTGAGGAATACCAAATGGCTGAGAAGCACCTGAAAAAAAATGCTCAACATCCTTAATCATCAGGGAAATGCAAATCAAAACAACACTGGAGAAAGAGGAACAATCCTCCATTGTTGGTGGGATTGCAAGCTTGTACAGCCACTCTGGAAATCAGTCTGGTGGTTTCTCAGAAAATTGGACATAGTATTACAGGAGGATCCCGCAATACCTCTTCTGGGCATATATCCAGAAGATGTTCCAACTGGTAATAAGGACACATGCTCCACTATGTTCATAGCAGCCTTATTTATAATAGCCAGAAGCTGGAAAGAACCCAGATGCCCTTCAACAGAGGAATGGATACAGAAAATGTGGTACATTTACACAATGGAGCACTACTCAGCTATTAAAAAGAATGAATTAATGAAATTCCTAGGCAAATGGATGGACCTAGAGGGCATCATCCTGAGTGAGGTAACCCAATCACAAAAGAACTCACATGATATGTACTCACTGATAAGTGGATATTAGCCCAGAAACTTAGAATACCCAAGATACAAGTTACAAATTGCAAAACACATGAAACTCAAGAAGAAGGAAGACCAAAGTGTGGATACTTTGCTCCTTCTTAGAATTGGGAACAAAAAACCCATGGAAGAAGTTACAAAGACAAAGTTTTGAGCTAAGACGAAAGGATGGATGATCTAGAGACTGCCATACCCGGCGATCCATCCCACAATCAGCCTCCAAATGGTGACATCATTGCATACACCAGAAAGATTTTGCTGAAAGAACCCTGATATAGCTGTCTCTTGTGAGGCTATACCGGTGCCTGGCAAACACAGAAGTGGATGCTAAAAGTCAGCTATTGGATAGAACATAGGGCCCCCAATGGAGGAGCTAGAGAAAGTACCCAAGGAGCTGAAGGGGTCTGCAACCCTGTAGGTGGAACTGTTGTCTTAGTTAAGGTTTTATTGCTGTGAACAGACACCATGACCAAGGCAAGTCTTATAAAAAACAACATTTAATTGGGGCTGGCTTATGGGTTCAGAGGTTCAGTCCATTATCATCAAGGTGGGAGCATGGCAGTATCCAGGTAGGCATGGCGCAGGAGGAGCTGAGAGTTATATGTCTTCATCCAAAGGCTGCTAGTGGAAGACTAACCAGTAACCCCAGGGCTTGTGTCTCTAGCTGCATATGTAGCAGAAGATGGTCTAGTCAGCCATCACTGGGAAGAGAGACCCCTTGGTCTTGCAAACTTTATATGTCTCAGTACAGGGGAATGCCAGGGCCATGAAGTGGGATGGGGTGGGTATGGAAGTGGGGGTGGGGGACTTTTGGGATAGCAATTGAAATGTAAATGAAGAAAATACCTAATTAAAAAAATTTGGAAATGGAAAAAAAAACAGAAAAAAGAAAAAGAAAAAGAAAATGTCTTGCAACATTACAAGGAATTGACACAAGTCTGTTCTGAGGGACATACAGTTACACATATGAGGCAAATGTCATTTTTGTATAATTTAATTGGGTTTTCTTCTTATATAGTCAGGAGGATTAGACATTCTGCTCCCTTCTTCCTTCAGTGCATCTTGGAGTTTCGACCCATAAGTTCTTGCACCCATAATTACATAACTTATCATAGGCTCAGACTGTGTTGTTGTGAGGAAGTGAAGACATGTTACAGGCATATGAAACTCAGATGGGCTGTTGGGAGCAGCACCTGCCTGTACAGGTGTCAAGGCAGCTAAAATCAGAGCAATATGCAGGACAGCTAGCTTTAAGCTAAGGCACCAGTGTGGATGGAGTGGGCAGGGAAGGTGTGGAATGCTCAAGGGAAATAATGGCTTGGAACTAAAAGAGGGAGAATCAGAAGATCTGTGTGGAGAACGGGTACAGAGAGGTGGGGGCCTGATTGGGCAGATGTTAATGTCACTGTATGATGTTAACACTGTATACCCACTTGAATGAATAAGAAAATTTCATAATGTAATGGGAAAAAAATTTCCACTTGCAGGCTCCTCCCCATCTGCTTTCATAGAACATATATTCTGCCCTCCCACTTACCTTGAGATCTGTCTCTTTTTTTTTTTTCTTCCCTTTTATAGTCCCATTACTGCTTTCTGGACTTTACAGGCCCTTCATATTAAACACATTTGTCTGGAACTCCATAGCTATGACCCACATGTAAGACAGAAGAGACACATGGATTCAAAGTATCCATTTTTCTTCCCAAATCTTCATTTGTTCTGCTGCTCATGTTCCCTAGACCTGAGCTGAGGTTCTAAGGCCTCCGAATCTCTGCAGCTGGTTGGAAGTTTGAACAGTGTTTCTTTTTCTCTTTTTCCTGCTTTTGCACTACTGCTTGTTTTGTTTTTCACACAGCTTCTCATTTAACTAGAAGAGGGGCTCTCAGATTCTGTCTCTGTCTCCCTGTTTCTCTCTCTGTCCCTCTCTATCTTGTCCTCTCCCACTGTGAGTGTGTGTGTGTGTGTGTGTGTGTGTGTGTGTGTGTGTGTGTGTGTGTGTGTGAGTTCCTATCCTCTCATCCTTTTATGTTCATAAAGACACAGTTCAGACCAGTTTAAGCACATAACTTGCTTCTAAATTCCAGTGTGGCCTCAAGGTGTTATCTCTACAAGACACTACTTTAAATAAGAGTTGACATCCTCCTAAGGGAAATGATTTTGGGGGAAAAGCACAGAGATCTGAAGAAAATGCATTCCAAACTGTCCATGTGTTGACTCCTCTTTACAGCAACTCTCAAGGAGAAACATTGTATATAGTTTAGAAAGGATGTATGCTACAATATCCCAGAGTGGTTCCACTTGCTAGCTTCTTGCCTGACATTCTCATGTTCTTCTGATAGATAGTGTATCTAAAGCTAGCAACAGCACATTTTTAAGAACATAGGAATTGCCACAAATGGGTCTGTGCCAAGGTATTTGGCATTTCTTTGCTGGGTGTAGCACCATAGCAGTGATCTATATCATGTTCACCTCTGTGGCTGAGGGTTTAGTGTGAGTGAGTGTGAGTGTGAGTGAGTGAGTGAGTGTGTGTGTGTTTCCAGCTCATGTTGTTTCTACATAGCTCAGGCTGATATCTTACTTGCTACTACTCTGTCCTCAGCTCCTTGATTCAACATATGGGCCAACATACTCTTCCTGGGATTGTTTGCTTCTGATGGCTGAGGGGATCACTTGGGCTGATTCAGGACTCACATGGATCCAGCTAGACCTATGAGTAGCTTATCATAACTTCACTAACATCCTCAAAGCTGTAGTGAGTTCTGATGAGGATTTGGGGGAAATTCTCATCACTATGTATGTGATTTCCTTTGAACACCCACTCAAAGAGTGTATAGTCCTAGAATCTTCTCCAGATGCTTGTTCATTTCAGAGGATTCATCCTGCTGGCTCTGTATCAAACAATTCTAAATTCTCGTCATCCTTTTTTTTCTTATCTTCCTTACTATGAACCTCAGAATGGAAAGAGCCACTTCTAGCAGTGCTTGGAAATTGAACCTTAAATTCCCTCATAGATTAAAAAGTTTCTAATAAACCAGAGAGCTATTGGAAAGTGGAGATGATAAAGAGCTTTGTTGTCACAAATGACAAGGAGAAAAAAAATCCCCTGGTCAAAGCCAGAGGTTCTAACCCTTTACATCGCACTGTCTACCAGTGTGATATCAAACCTGCCAATGACACTTTATAGTTCTGAATGCCTGACCTCTCTCTAGCCAGGCATCTTTCCTCAAATTCAAATGCAGGTTTGGACCATCACTCTTTCTGCCAGTGTTTGCTCCTTGTATCAGAGGGCTAAGCTTGTGTCTGCCAGTCCTTAGGTATCTCCAGCCTGACCTGTCACTGGCTGAGCCCACCTTTTCTAACATCATAACGATTGGAATTTATTCTGTTGAAGCTTTGAGGGAAATCTCCATCTTATGTGACACATCTTTGTCACACACAGGCCCCCCCACCCTGACACATTTTACGGGCCCTGAGGATCTTCCTTTTGTCCTTGTATATGTCAGGTGACTGGCTTTTGATATGCATTATCCTGATCCAACTTCCTAGCAACTTTTCTCATCATCCTGATTAGAGGAATTAAGGAGGGCAAGAGCTGGGCTGTGTGGGAAAAGTGAGTGTCCACCTTCCCACATGAAGTAATGACATGATTCTAATGTAGCAGAGATTTCACACTTTTTTGGTAGAAGGGGATGCTAAAGACTTTTTCTGGGTCTCGGGGAAGGCCTGTGGAAAGGTATGTTAAATTGTGGAAAAGCTAACTACGTGTAGGCTCCTGGTGATGACCCTAACAGCTCCTTCACTGGACATTGTCTTGTATCCTGGAGAGCCTTAGCATCCTCTGTGATGCCACCAGTGTTGTGATGCCGTCAACTATTCTGGGGCATTTGTTTGTTGCACATAAGGTTACCCATAAATATGTAGGCCAGACTGAACAAGCTGCTTCAGAGAGAGAATGGAGAGCCTAACAAGAGCAGAGAGAGGCAGAAGGAATCCAGCCTTTGCTGTCAGAGTAAAACAGCAAGAAACAAGAGTTCTGTGATTGGCACAGAAAGTCCTGAGCAAGGGATGGATGACAATCTTCCTGAAGTAAATGGTCTGGAGATATGTCTTCTAGTTTTGGGGCTCTGTAGCTGTGAGTTCCTGGGAAGAAATCAGCCTCATAGGCTCCAGCTTGAAGCATGCTGCCCTTGTCTTTCGGTGTTTCTTTAGGGTTTTTCCCCACTATGCAACTTCTTTTTTATTATTAGATATTTTCTTTATTAAATTTCAAATGTTATTCCCTTTCCTAGTATCCTCTCTAAAAATCCCCTATCCCCCCCCTGCCCCTGATCCCCAAGATAACCTTCCTCCTTCTTTGCCCTGGCATTCCCCTATTCTGGGGCATAGAACCATCAAAGGACCCAGGGCCTCTCCTCCCATTGATGACCGACTAGGCCATTCTCTGCTACATATGCAGCTAGAGCCATGAGACCCACCGTGAGCTTTCTTTGATTGGTGGTTTAGTCCCAGGGAGCTCTGGGGTTACTGGTTAGTTCATATTGTTGTTCTTCCTATGGGGCTGCAAACACATTCAGCTCCTGGATACTTCCTCTAGCTCATTCATTGGGGAACCACGCTTTGGTCTTCCTTCTTCTTGAGTTTCATGTGTTTTGCAAATTGTATTTTGGGTACTCTGATCATCTGGGCTAATATCCACTTATCAGTAAGTACATATCATGTGTGCTCTTTGTGATTGGGTTACCACACTTAGGAAGATGTCCTCCAGATCCATCCATTTGCCTAAGAACTTCATAAATTCATTGTTTTTAATAGCTTTGTAAATGTACCACATTTTCTATATCCATTACTCTGTTGAGGGACATCTAGGTTCTTTCCAGCTTCTTGATATTATAAATAAGGCTGCTATGAACATAGTGGAGCATGTGACCTTGTTACAAGTTGGAGCGTCTTCTGGGTATATGCCCAGGAGTAATATTGCTGGATCCTCTGGTAGTACTATGTCCAATTTTCTGAGGAACTACCAAACTGATTTCCAGAGTGATTGTACAAGCTTGCAATCCCACCAACAATGGAGGAGTGTTCCTCTTTCTCCACAACCTTGCCAGCATCTGCTGTCAACTGAAATTTTGATCTTAGCCATTCTGACCTGAGGTGGAATCTACGGTTGTTTTGATTTGCATTTCCCTGATGATTAAGGATGTTGAACATTTTTTAGGTGTCTCAGCCATTCAGTATTCCTCAGTTGAGAATTATTGTTTAGCTCTGTACCCCATTTTTAATGGGGTTCTTTGGTTTTCTGGAGTCTAACTTCTTCTTTTGGGGTGGTGGTTGTGGTTTCGAGACAGGGTTTTTCTATATACCTCTGGCTGTCCTGGAACTCAATTTGTAGACCAGGCTGGCCTCCAACTCAGAAATCGGCCTGCCTCTGCCTCTCCAGTGCTGGGATTAAAAGTGTGCACCACCATGCCCGGCTGAGTCTAACTTCTTATCCAGAGATGGGCAACTTTCCTCATGTACAGACCAACCTAAGACATGGGACCCGGTGGTGATAGGGTTAACCTATGACAGGAAAGGCTGTGACATTGGAGGAATGACCTAAGACAGTAACCACAGCAGATGGACATGACTGCAGAGGCCTAGACCAGCCTCAAATTTTAATAAAATAAAAAGGGGGAAATGTGGAGAGCCGTGCCATTAGCAATCGCCATTATAAGATGGCGCCGGCTTCCACTGAGCCTAACTAGTAAACAAGCCTTATGCGCAAGTGCAAGAGTAAATTCACGCCCAGTCACTGCCCATCTCGGGGCGTAGTAATGGGGTGATGGGCGAGCAACTAATCAGGTGCTGTCACGCCACATCAGGTGCTGAACCGTCACGCTGCGGGCTATATAAGCAGCACCATTTTCCGGGTTCGGGGTCTTCCTTATGTGGAAGCAATAAAAGCTTTGCCGTAGAAGGATCCGGTTGTCCGAGTGAATTCTTGCCGGTGAGATACTAGCTCGGGAGAGAGTCCTGGGGTTAAAGCACTCCCTGGAGGCAAGCTCTCCTCTGGGAGGGAAGGTGCTCGGAGGACTGAGGGTCAGCTCCACCTCCTGGCTGCAGATGTAGGCCTGTAGGACCCTGTCCCAGAAGCTCTGTTGCTTCTGTGTCCTGTCCTCTTCTGAGTAGACCTGCCTTCATTTCTTTAGGTTTTATGCATTCCTTTTCCACAGGCTTTTCCATGGGACTTAGCATCGTCTCTCCTGGTCTCTCTTATTTTTCTCTACTCTACCTAAAAGGACTATCCTGAAGGCATCATCTGCACTGCTCTTCCCCAGTGATCAGGATACAGAGATGAACAAGGCAGATAAACTGCCATTTCACCCTCAGATTATGACCTATGAGAGGAATGAACTGCATGCAATTCTGGATCATTATAGCAACAGTGATTTGAAGAACGTGTAAGCATTACGCCCAGTTCTGTTTTCTGTTTTGACACCATAACATCATCCCCAGTATTTGTCAGATCACATGAGGTTGTGCCTCAATCATATTCTCATCCCCAGACTAATTTTTATATATTCTTCTAAGAGACAGAACTGATGCCTGGTTAGTAGGTATATGTACTGTGTGGGAAGTATTCTGATCCCCTTCCTCCAAATAAAAAGCAGAGCCTGTCGCATGGAGTCAGGGGATAAGGGTACTAGAGTGTGATCTCACAGCACACATTTCAAGAGGTCTTGACAGGTGTTAGCTTCTGTCATATGCTAGGTATTGTGAGTTTATGGTGAGTCTTTGTACTTAATCATCATGAGCATTGGTGCTGATTGCTCAGACTACAGCAGAAGTGATCTGGTGCCACTTGGTCTGTCGAAGTTTGTGAACAGATTTTACCATTGCTCCTTTCTTGTCTACTGCCTTAGACTCTGGGACAGTGCCAATTTCCTTCATTTTTTTGCATGTTTCCCTCTGGATTTTGGTAATTAGGCTTCGGGTCACCAGGATGATTTTCCTTTTACAAGTTCCAAGCAGTGCCAGTGCTGAGACCAGGGAGCCCCACTTTGACCCTCGCTGCTCTTGGCCTATGGCCCTATGTGTTCACCTTGGAGATATATCAGAATTCCTTGTAAACCGTAATCCAGACATCTTTATGTTGGATTTCCTCCTTGAAAATACTGATTGTGTGCTCTGGGCTTCCATGGAGTAACAGGAACCCAGGATCAAAAATCCTTGTTCTGAAGAAAACACAAATGTCACCGCGGGTTTCATGTGAGCCTATATCCCCTGGAAAATTTTTAGAGAGTTAGTTTACTCCTCCAGGCCCATTGAGGGTTCTCATTCATCTCTGGCTCCCTACCTCTGGTTTCCTTTTCTCTGCTGTTTTGGATCATGAGAATAAGTTTAATAAACAACAGGAAGTTCCAGTGTGTAAGAGCCAGTGTTTGACATCCAGTGTGCTAGAACAGTTCAGGACTCACACCTGAATTCATGTTTTCTTTGAGACCTGTGTTCATGGGCTTCTTTGTTGTTGAGGTCAGAACCAAGATATAGATAGATAGATAGATAGATAGATAGATAGATAGATAGATTTTGCTATTTGATTTCTATCACTCAAAAAACATTAATTTAGCACTAGGTGTTGCAAGTAACGTTGAATCTACTTCCTGTGAAGTAATTCTGCTCTATTTTAAACTTAAACTGATGAAACAGATGTGTTCCATGCCAGGGACTAAGTTGAACTACAGTTGAGTATCCCCAGATGCACACACAGTTCATTCAGAAAAGTGAGGCATTAATGCTAAAATTAAACTCAACAACTTTACCCAGCAATATTTTCTTGAAATGTGTGCCTAGGATTTATTGAAAACACCATTTTCGTGACCAAAGGTGAACACAATTCAAATGACTGTCAACTAGAGAACTACGAAATAAATTGTGCTTTCCTTATACAATAGAATGGAGGATGCAGTCAGTTACCAGAGCAGCCACACAGGTAAAACTCTATAACAAACAAGCATGTTATATACACATGAAATCTAAACACAAAAGTGAAGTAAATGCATAGAATTTCAAACTGGGAGTTGATAATGTAACTCAGTGAGTCCAGAGTGTGCCAGGATTGACAGCTAGAGTTTGATCCCAGGGATGGATGTGGTAGCATGACAGAACCTGCTAGTGCATGTTGTCCTTGGCCCCACACACATGCTATAGCACAATCTTGCCCATGCACATATATACATGCAAAAATCAATAAATGCAATAACTATTTTGAGAACAAATTTCACAACCATGTAACTCTAAACGATATATTGTTTAGTGACATAGATATTCCTGGCTAAACGATGGGGAAATCAAGCTTCCCTTCAGGTTCAAGATAGAAAATGAGTGAAGGGAAGCTGCCAGCATATTGCTAGAGAGGAGACCACAAAGGCTTTGTAGGTTCTGGAAGGTTTTACTTACAAACGCATGAGTATAACTTGTATCTATCCATGACAGTATACTCACTCCACTTTGATGTTTTCTGAATGACAGAGATCTGCAGGGAGGAGCATTGACACTGTTGTGCCAGCTGCAGGGACACAATGACTTTCCCTTCTTCCTTCCCTGTTAGCTGTGGCACACCTCACTATCACTTGGCACTTATTCCATGCTCCTTACATTACTGTTAGCTGTGAACAAGTCTATTTTCCTCTGCCCTTAATTTGTTCATTCAGCTAACCATCATGGAATGTCCCTAAAGTGTCAACAGGCAGGAAAGGGCATCAATGAAGAGACCATCCAATAAAGAAGAGACAGCTGGATTACTGGTGTGGTGACAAGCCTCTTATTTCAACACCATGGACATAGGGCAGAAGGATCATGACTCTGTGCCTGCCTGGGAAACATGAGACTCTATCAACAACAGTAATATGAATAAAATAAAGAAAGGCCTGATTATCAGTGGTGGGAAAGAAAGAACCATCTGTGAATATGGCCTGATTTGGTACTAGGCCCTCAAGTAAGGGCTCCAAAAGAGATATCACTATGGAAGCTGAGAGCTCATCCTTTCTAACATCCCAGCATGTGTTTTCTAGAACAGACAGTCCCATCAATATGCCACTGCCAAAGCCAGGGGACAGCTGGGCCTGGAGAAATGAAGGCCCAAGTTATGAGAACTCTACTACCTTAACTGCAGACAGTCACAAGCATCTTTTACTCTTACTGGAGGAGTCTTCTTGGTTTTTTTGCTCACAGGACACTTGCTGATAAGACTGACAACTGTGCAAAAGCAGGCACATTATCCAAGTGGGCCTGGCCAGAGGGTCTGAGCCAAAGTTTGGCTGTATCAAGCCCCTTTACTGCTACGTGCATAGTCTAGTGATTCATCTTCTCTATGCTGAAGAAAGATGGGTCTCATTGTCTGGGACAATGTTTGTGAATCTTAAATGGACTGAGACTAGATGAGTACCCATCATTCCTCAGAAACGTAAATCAATGAATGAATGTTTGAACTCAAGACACCACAAATATTCAGTTTCAATATTACATTTGAAACATTTCAGGAAGGTACAGGGAAGTTGAAAGTAGCTGCATTGGTAGTTCTAAATTGTTTGTGTGTGTCTTTATGTTTGAAATTTCTTTTTCATTTCCCATAGTTAGATCCAGGGCCTTGATCATACGAGATCAGTGCTCTACCAAGGGCCAGAGTTAATCCTTCTTCTTATCCACAAGGTTGACTTCACCATGACTCAATTGTGCCATTTGTTCAAAAAACAGACTGTACCTTGTATGGTGGCTCTGAGGACTGAAACACAATGCTTGAAACTGTTCAGCCTGATCCTACTGGTGTACATGCTGAGATTTGAGGTCCTTTGCTTCTTTCTGGAGATGAAGAGCAGAACAGTCTTGGATGGAAGTCGTTCCATTGAGGGAGAATTTCCCTTCCCAAATCCATGAGGCTCAGAGTACCAGGATACAACTTACAATCCCTAAAACCAGAGCAAAGAAAGGGCATTGGTACCCACTGCCTAAGCAACTATAGGCCTCTGATCACATTGCTTGTCATCATAGTATGCTACTACATAGAGTTTCCCAAAAGGTTCCTAAGCTTGCACATCTGGCCAGTCAGGAGAGAGAATAACAATACCAAGTAGGATTGCTTATGGCCCCTGGAGAAGGCCGCTTGGAATAATCAATTCATTTCTTGACTCTATGCCAGTGTACACCCTGGGGAAAAGGAAGGAATGAGACTCAGATATGGTCATAGTAAAGGGAAGTAGGTAAATTGGAAGCTGAACTAAGGTTAGGTCTGAGGAATGCGAAAGAGTAAGAGCCATCCCAACTGTCCAAAGCATCTTTCTCATAAAAAAATGTGTAATCAGAATTTTCCTATTTCACTGAGAAAACAATGCCCCCCAAACACCACCATCCATGGCACTGTTTAGATGGTTATACTGAGGATTATATCTCTCCCGCACTCCGAACAAAGGTATTTTGGTGATTTGAAGAAAGATTCCCAACAGAAGTGTCTGTATCTATATGCTTAATCTTCAGGGAGTGAGACAATTAGAGTAGGATTATGTGGTGTGGCTTGGTGGAGAAAATACAACCTTCTGGAAGGAATTGTGTCACTGCAGGTGGGCTTTGAGATTTTCACACCCCATTTTGGTCCCTTTTCATCTCTCTGGTCATTCTGTTAGGATGCAGTTTTCAGATAAATACAGCACCAAACCTGACATCATGCATTCTGCCATGTTTACTATGGGATTAATCCTCCAAAATGTAAGCAACCCCACAATTAAATTCTTTAATAGGACTTGCCTTGGCCATGCTGACTCTTCACAACAGTAGAATGGTGACTAAGTTAGCCATGGGAAGTGGAATCAACTATAACTCAACTTTCTCTACATGGCAATATAGGGAGGAAGACTGCAGCTTCTACCCCAGTGGTAGCAGTTCTAAGGAAGGCATAATTATTGTGCTTTGGCAAGCCATCCACCTGCCATCACTTTCTGAGACATCAGAGAGTTTTTGAACCTTCCTTTCTTTATTTCTGATTGACCTGGACCAGCACATCCTACATCAGTGACAAATTATTGATGGGGAGGTGCCAGGAGTTTAGAAGGATAGAGAAGATAGAATCTGTGTCTCAGATCTTTTACTAATTTGGCTTAATCCAAGCAGGTTTATGAAGAAATACAGCATCATATAGATTATTTACATGGGGAAATGGCCACAGTCATCAAAGAGCCAAGTGTAATTGTGTTGCCAAAGAGAGCATGGGACACCTCAGAAACAGGTGAATAAGCCCTGATAGCCAGAGCCCAAGAGATGGATCCAAAAACACCACAACCTTGATGCCCTGGAGGCATGGGATCCAGTCCTAGATCATTCTTTTTTTTTTTTTTAACTTGGCAATGAGATCTTTCTTGAGTGGTCCCATGAATGCTTTATTCCTCTCCATGGTCTGGAAATGACCATGACAAAACTTGGAGGCGGTGTCAATGAACTTCAGGTCAATCTTCTCAAGGGCCTGACTTTTGATCTGGACCTGTAAGGACTTAAAAAGAGTAAGCACTCGCTTCTTGGTCCCCACCACACAGCCTTTGATCATGATGAAGTCATTGGTTACCTCACCATAATGGACAAAGCCACCCAGTGGGTTGATGCTCTTATCAGACAGGTCATAGTCAGTAGATGCATTGTTCTTGATCAGTTTACCATCCTTAATGAGGTATCCTTGACCAATCTTGTAAATCTTCTTGATAATCTCTGTTCAGTGATGGTAGCCTTTCTGTCCAGCTCGAGCCATAGAGAAGGCTGCACAGGCAGGGTTCCAGGCTCTAATCCAGGCAACTTTGTGCAAACCTCGATGGGTCTTTTGGGGTAGTTTCTTTGTCTGCCAACAACTGGTCACCCCTTTGTATCCTTTGCCTTTTGTCACGCTGATGACATCAATCATCCCATCCTGCCCCAACACCTGGTTTACAGGAACCTGCTGCTCCAGCTTCTCTTGGGCCCAGTCTTGATTCTCAGCCACAGTGCCTCCATTCACCTGGATCTCCATCAAGTGTGCCTTCTGGCACAGAGGAAGCAGACTCATCTGAGTGTGAACAATTATGCGAATGGCCTGGCAATAGTTCTTCATGCTGTTGAAGTCATTTTCCAACTGCTTCTTGCCTGTGTCATCCTGCCATTTCTCACAGTACTTGGTAAAAGTCGTCTTCTTAGATTTGTGCCACTTCTTATAGAACTGCCTTTTACACTCATCACTGATATGCTCAACAAATATAGTCATGAAGGTCCAGAGGCCTCGTGGGGTTTCAACATATCTTACAATGCCCACAACCACCATTGGTGGGGTTTCCACAATGGTCACAGCCTCCAGAACTTCTTTTTTGTTCACCTTAGATCCTGGCCTGTCAACTTCCCAGACGATGTGGGTCATGGCACCCTTGTAGCCTAGAAAAGCTGTGAGGTGAACAGGCTTGGAAGGGTCATCCTTGGGGAGGCTCTTAATTTTCCCATGATGCCGGCTGTTGTGCCTGTGAGGCAAGAAGCCCAATGACCCATGCCTGGGAGCTGAGAATTTCCTGTGAGGCATCTTGCCACCACATGCCGCTTATAGAGCTAGATCATTCTTATTGAGGCTACTCCTGAACAAGGACACAGAACGAGAGTTGTTTGTCCTTTAACAATTGACTCTGAGAAATCTTTGGGTAGGCCTACCTCTCCACTTCTGATTCTCCTGTTGCTGGTGGTTTCATTTCATGAATTGGATTTAGTTAATAAGTATATTTATGGCTCTTGTTTCTTCAGGCTGCTATATAACATGTCCACCAGAAGTGATCCTCAATGATGTGGGTCTGGGTACCAGAGGTTTTCCATGGAGATCTCTGGCCAGGCCTAATGCCAGGGTTCCAGCCAAGGGAAGTGATTGCAGGCAAAGATGAAGTTTCTGCCATGCCTTCCAGGTCACTCAGTAACTCTGAGCTGCTTTGCACTGAGTTGGGTTGGGCTGGGCCAACGAGAAGCCGACTATTCAGTGAGGAGTGCAGTGGAACCTCAGATGGAGAGAAGATCTCTTCCCAAGTGTTACAGCTCTTGGAACATAACACTCAGATGACAGAGTAGTTCTCGAGCACCTTTAATTCCCTGGATAGGATTTATATACAGTTTTGGGGGTGATTCAGGGTTCGACAGCAGGTACCTCTCATTTGTGGGAAGGCTTGGTGCTGCTCCTACGTGACTGATAGCCACACACCTCTCCTGTGGGGGCTGTGGGGATGGTAACTTTGACAGGAGCCAGAAGGCCAGGAGACATGATGGAACACCTTCCGTCCCATGTAGGTGGAAATCACCATCCATCTAGTCTCTGGGGTTCCAGACCTTTGTTCGACTGGAGACCAGGCTGTCTGTGCACAGCCCACTACCCCACAAAATGGTAACATTTTTATTATTTCCCTCAAATGTTTGTTGGGCCATTTAAAAAGATCTATTGGTATATAACATGTACCCCACACCACAAACCCCTGATTTCTGATTTCTTGAGGTCTACACATGGGTTTTCTTACATAGTTAAAGGGACAGTGTTTGGATGACAGGGTAGAGATTAAGGTGGAGAGTTCCTATCCCCACACTTATTACCTGAAAACCAGCTAAATAAAACTCTTTCTTCCTCTATGCCTCTATTTACAGAGAGGAAACTAGGAAAGGGGACAACATTTGAAATGTAAATAAAGAAAATAATAATAATAATAATAATAATAATAATAATAATAATCTCTTTCCTTCAGTTTCCAGCTGATTCTGTGAAGTTTATCTCTCAGAGAAAGTCTATCAATAGCATCCATCTTAGCTTGAGCGCTAGTCTGCTACTATTGTCTTTGTCACTCTATTTTGCTCAAAAGAGAATAGAAGGATAGAGGGTTACAGGATAGTACCCAGCTGGTGTATTGCAAAGGCAACCTACCAGTCAAGCTTTTGGAGCAGTTGAAATTGCCTGCATGAGTCCTGTATTAGTGAGTTTCCTGTGACTGCCAGATGGTGTACCTTGTCAATGTCATTATATTAGTCCTATCACTTAATTTCCTAAAGATTCTAGTAAGCAGAGGTGTGTACCACCAAGGTGTAATAAAGAACGGCAGGCTCTCAATAAGACAAAAAGGCCACCAACAGATTGGAAAAGAATCTTTACCTATCCTAAATCAGACAGGGGACTAATATCCAACATATATAAAGAACTCAAGAAGGTGGACTCCAGAAAATCAAATAACCCCATTAAAAATGGGTCTCAAAACTAAACAAAGAATTCTCACCTGAGGAATACTGAATGGCTAAGAAGCACCTGAAAAAATGTTCAGCATCCTTAATCATCAGGGAAATGCAAATCAAAACAACCCTGAGATTCCACCTCACACCAGTCAGAATGGCTAAGATCAAAAATTCAGGTAACAGCAGATGCTGGCAAGTATGTGGAGAAAGAGGAACAATCCTCCATTGTTGGTAGGATTGCAAGCTTGTACAACCACTCTGGAAATCAGTCTGGTGGTTTCTCAGAAAATTGGACATAGTATACCGGAGTATCCCGCAATACCTCTCCTGGGCATCTATCCAGAAGATATTCCAACCTATAAGAAGGACACATGCTCCACTATGTTCATAGAAGCCTTATTTATAATAGCCAGAAGCTGGAAAGAACCCAGATGCCCCTCAACAGAGGAATGGATACAGAAAATGTGGTACATTTACACAATGGAGTACTACTCAGGTATTAAAAAGAATGAATTAATGAAATTCCTAGGCAAATGGATGGACCTGGAGGGCATCATCCTGAGTGAGGTAACCCAATCACAAAAGAACTCACATGATATGTACTCATTAATAAGTGGATAATAGTCCAGAAACTTAGAATACCCAAGATATAAGATACAATTTGCAAAACACATGAAAATCAAGAAGATTGAAGACCAAAGTGTGGACACTTTGCTCCTTCTTAGAATTGGGAACAACACACCCATGGAATGAGTTACAGAGACAAAGATTGGAGCTGAGATGAAAGGACGGACCACCTAGAGACATCCCTACCCAGGGATCCATCCCATAATCAGCCTCCAAACGCGGACACCATTGCACACACTAGCAAGATTTTGCTGAAAAGACCCTGATATAGCTGTCCCTTGTGAGGCTATGCCAGGGCCTAGCAAACACAGAAGTGGATGCTCACAGTCAGATATTGGATGGATCACAGGGCCCCCAGTGGAGGAGCTAGAGAAAGTACACAAGGAGCTAAAGAGGTCTGCAACCCTATAGGTGGAACAACAATATGATCTAACCAGTACCTCCCAGAGCTCGTGTGTCTAGCTGTATATGTATCAGAAGATGGCCTAGTTGGCCATCACTGGAAAGAGAGGCCAATAGGTCTTGCAAACTTTATATGCCTCTGTACAGGGGAATGCGAGGGCCAAGAAGTGGGAGTGGGTGGGTAGGGGAGTGGAGGGGGAGGGTATGGGGGACTTTTGGGATAGCACTGGAAATAAAAATGAAGAAAATACCTAATTAAAAAAAAAGAACTGCAAGCTCAGGAAAAGTTAAGTAAACAGCTTGAGGAGCTAGCCAATGAATATCCAGTAGAGATTACAAATGATTTCTGTGTAGGAAGAGAGGTACAGGGGAAGATAGGTGCATGACAGGAGCTGGTTATAGAGACATAGGGCCAGTGCAGGGTGAAACGGTAAGAGAAAGAAAGGAAGATGTTGTGAGGGTTAAACTAGAAGTGGCAGAGGGTGTAGGAAGCAGGGACCTCTGAGGTGACTTCAGGTGAGTGGTAGTGAGTAGACTTTCTTCTATTCTATTCTTTTAATGTGCCGGTGCCCTGGAAGCTACAAGAGGCTGTTAAATCCCCCAGAGCTGGGGATAGAGGGAGAACTGAGCTGTCTGATGTGGGTGATGAGAACCAAACTGAGGTATTCTGTAAGATCAGCTCGCACCCTAAATGACTGGGTCATCTAGTTGTTCCAGAGAATCAATTTCCACGTTGAGTTATTGTCAGAAATCAGGTTGTAAAGTGCCAGGGATGCAGTGCTGTTGCCCAGTATCTACAAGGAGGTATTGATTTCTTTCTGAAAGAAAACAAAAAAGGACACAGTAGGACCTGGGGGATAAGGGAAGTACCAATTCAGCCTGGATAAAAGGATGGGCACATGGCTGAGCAGTCATGGATATAATGTGTGCCTTTGTGTTTGGTAAAGGAGGGTTCAGAACAGGGAAGGGCTTCTCTCACTGAAAAAGACAATGCCCTTTGACAAAGGAGGTAAAAACATCCAGCGGAAAAAAGACAGCATTTTTCAAGAAATGGTGCTGGTTCAACTGTCGGTTAGCATGTAGCAGAATGCAAATTGACCCATTCTTTTCTCCTTGTATAAAGCTCAAATCCAGGTGGATCAAGGACCTCTGCATGAAACCAGATACACTGAAATTAATAGAAAATAAAGTCGGGAAGAGCCTTAAACACATGGGCATAGGGGAAATTTTCCTAAATAGAACACCTATAGCTTATGCTCTAAGATCAAGAATTGACAAATGAGACCTCATAAAATTGCAAACCTTCTGTAAGGCAAATGACACTGTCAATAGGACAAAACAGCAACCAAACAGATTGGGTTCAGATCTTTACCAATCCTACGTCCCATAGAGGCCTAATATCCAATATATACTAAGAACTCAGGAAGCTAAACTCCAGAGAAACAAATAACCCAATTAAAAAATGGAGCCCAGAGCTAAACAAAGAATTCTCACCTGAGGAATACTGAATGGCTGAGAAGCCCCTGAAAAAGTGTTCAGCATCCTTAATCATCAGAGAAATGCAAAATAAAACAACCCTTAGAGTCTACCTCACACAGGTCAGAATGGCTAAGATAAAAAACTCAGGTCACAGCAGATGCTGGTGAGGATATGGAGAAAGGAACACTCCTCCATTACTGGTGGGATTGCAAACTAGTACAATGACTCTGGAAATCAGTTTGGCTGTTCCTCAGAAAATTGGACATAGTACTACCTGAGGACCCAGCAATACCACTCCTGGTCATAGTCCCAAAATATGCTCCAGCATGTAATAAGGACACATGCTCTTCTATGTTCATAGCAGCCTTATTTATAGTAGACAGAAGCTGGAAAGAACCCAGATGTCCCTCAACAGAGAAATGGATACAGAAAATGTGGTACATTTACACAATGGAGTACTACTCAGTTATTAAAAACATTGACTTCATTAAATTCTTAGGCAAATGGATGGAACTAGAAAATATCATCCTGAGTGAGGTAACCCAATTACAAAAGAACACACATGGTATGTACTCACTGATAAGTGGATATTAGCCCAGAAGCTCGGAATATCTAAGATATAATTCACAGACAACATGAAGCTCAAGAAGGACGATTTAAGTGTGGAACCTTCGGTCCTCCTTAGAAGCAGGAACAAAATCCCCATGGGAGGACAGTCAGAGACAAACTG
This sequence comes from Mus musculus, assembly GCF_000001635.26. NCBI lineage: Eukaryota > Metazoa > Chordata > Mammalia > Rodentia > Muridae > Mus > Mus musculus. Next base: position 19,506,459 of record NC_000080.6, on the reverse strand, counting down.
TGAAGCAGAGACTGAAGGAAATGCCATTCACAGACTGCCCCACCTGGGCATCCATTCCATATACAATCAACAAACCCAGACACTATTGTGGTTGCGAACAAGTGCTTGCTGACAGGAACCTCATATAGCTGTCTCCTGAGAGACTCCTGATAATTGCAGAGGTGGATGCTCTCAGCCAAACACTGGTCTGAGCACAGGGTCTCCAATGGAGGAGCTAGAGAAAGGACCCAAGGAGCTGAATCGGTTTGCAGCTCCACTGGAGGTACAACAATGTGAACCATCCAGTTCCCCCAGAGCTCCCAGGGACTAAATTACCAACCAAAGAGTACACTTGGAGGGACCCATGGTTGCAGCCACATATGTAGCAGGGGATGCCTTTGTCAGACATCAATGGGAAGAAGGCCCTTGGTCTTGTGTAGTCTTGATGTCCCAGTGTAGAGGAATGCCAGGACAGAAAATTGGGAGTAGTCAAGTTGGTGAGCAAGGGGAGAGGGGATGGGATAGGGGGTTTTTGGAGGGGAAATGAGGAAAGTGGATAACATTTGAAATGTAAGTAAAGAAATTATCTAATAAAAAAAAAGAAATTCTTTAACTGGGGAACTCCTCAACCTCACATATCTAAATCTCTAATACTGACAGAAAGGAGTTTCTGCCAAGGTCATGGTTAAAATCAACACTAAAGCACTAAATATGTTCCCAGTTTCTGTCAGCTAGTTTCCAGTGACACTAAGAGCATCTTATAAAGGACTGAACAAAAGTACTATGCACCACTGCACAGAATGTGAGACAATCTCACCAACCATGCTGCCTCACTGGATTATTCAGAAGATTTCTAGGAACACAAACTAATTCTCTTCACTCTCCTTTGACTGTTATTCAGAGACTATGTTTCTCTTCTGTATCTATACTTGTTTTTCATGGAACTTAGTTATTTCTCATCACAAACCAAATCAGTGTCCAATGTCACTTTTCCTTCCCTTTCCCACTTTGTCCATCCCATCATCATCAGGATGTCTATTATTCCTAAGAAGACATAAGATGAGAATCTGAGTGATGACTTCGGATCTGTGGTTGCTGTCAGGATAAGTACTGGTCAGCCAGACAGAAGTTATGGAGGTGTAAGGGAGAGGGGAAAGCCAGGCAGTCTGTGTAAAGCTACGGTTCCATGATAGCAGTCACCTCCATTGTCTAAACCTGTTGTTTGTATGGTATCACCTGAAATCAAGTGTCTCAGTGGAGTAACTGTCTTTTACAAAGTTGGCCTTTGGGCATACCTGTGATACAGTCATGTCTCGTTGATAACTGGGTAGGAGCACCCAGGAGACTGTGGGAGTTACCATTACCTGAGCAAATGGTCATGGGTGGTATGAGGATAAGATCTGAAGATGAACCTACCAGGCAAGTCAGCAAGCACCAATTCTTCATGTTTTCTGCTGTAATTCCTCAGTACTAAAGGTGGGCCAGGAAGGATGGAGGCCTGAAAAGAAGATCTCATAGGCACATGCCTCCGTGTCAGAATTCTGGGAACTGTTGGGCTTCAGTGACTTTACCCTCCTCCAATCCCAACTGAAATAGAAGTTTGAAGTGGGATAGTCAACTGGAAGTGGAGCAGGAGGGGTCAAGCCCATCTGTGGCAGGACCTAGGATGGAGTGGTCACCACCTCTGCCTTCTCCATTTTTGTCTCTTCTCTTCAAGTATGGTTACAACCTCAGCTAACTTGGTTTTGCCAGAAAGAGGAAGCAGAGGGAGAGGCATTCCATGATCATGCCTTATTACCAGTGATGCAGGAGGTTAGTTCCAGCCTATCAATCGCATAGCCTTCCTATTTACAGTTCCCTAGCCTGAAGGCCCAATTCAGTCTGTGTCACTCTGCTGCCCTCACTAAGCCCTGATGCTATCTGGCCATATACAGAGAGGGAAAATGACACCAACAGGGAGCCACAGAGCAAGGAATGGCTCATATAGTATTTACAGAGCCTTGCCCATGCCATGACACAGGTAAAGGCCATGAACAGAGTGCTGCAGTACACCATACTATTGAGCTTCTGTGAGCAGTCACAGCAGGAACAGGAGGTAGTAGGCACCAAAGCAGAGATATTGCTCTACTGTCTCCTGGGCATGTAGCAGGACCACTTCCAGGACCTTCATGCTGCCCTGGAGAAGACAGTTCATCTGCTACCTGAAGGGTATCTTGGGCTCAACAGTTTAGCAAGAGGTAGACAAGTCTTTGACCAGAGGTCACCTCTCTGGTCTCCCTTTTTCTTTGTAGCGTATGGTGAGTTAGCAAGTATCTAGTTAAAGCCACTTCTCCATCTCTATGGCATGGGTGACACCTTACTCATCCTATACATAGGAGGAACTGATGCTTATACAAGAATTCTTACTTCTATTCTGAGGATCCCTGGGAACAATAATAAAACCTTGCCTTCCCTCTTGTGGTCGCCCCTGCTATAGGGTCCTCTGGAGCCATCAGGACCTGGGAGGATCTTCTATCCCTTTGCATCAAAAGGCTGCAACAAGCAAGGCTGGAATTAATGCCAGGAGCTGAAATCCTATATTTTGATTCCCCACTAATCCATTTTAGGATTACTTGGGCCTTTTTATTTTGGGGCTGTTCAAGATTCCTTTTGGCTTTCTTGAGCTCAGTCTCCTAGCTCTTCTAGATTTGCTCTTAACTGTGCATAATGCCTCTTCCAGTTCCTAAGATATTGTGGTTCAAGAAAAAATAACTGAGGAAGTTGTTGTATACCATGGGAAAAACTTAGTGATTGTGGCTGAGTCCCAATTATTCTCTGCAAGTCTTAGGTGCTTTACAAAAGAAAACATGGACTTGGGTTATTAAAGGAACACACCACAACAGCCTCAACTCAAGAATTTCTGCTCTATGAGGCACTGTATTTTTTTTTTTCTGAAAAATCATCAGATAAATGAAATTACACAAGCAGAATGAATGTCTGGTTAATATTTTATATTAACAAATACACAATAATGGGAAAGGAAAACAATTTTGGGAAATGAGCCAGGTAGCTCTGACATCAACCACCTCATTAAATAGCTGTCAAGACTCAACTGCTCATGAATTAAGCTTAGTGCCCTGGTAGAAACATCCTATGGTGAAAAATCCTTAGCCTAAGCACAAGGTTTTGCTGACTCCCTTTCTTTTGCTTTGCATTCATTTTCTACTTTCTTTTCTGCGTTTTCTTTAACTTATAATTTTTTTTTGCATACCAACTTGATCTGAAACTCATTTTTACATGGAGCTAATTTTTTCTATTACATTCCCCATTTTTTTAGTGGAATCAATCAAACTATTGATTCATGTTGAGGTACAGGATGATGGGGAGCCTGTAAGGCTAATATTTAGGTCACTGTCTTCCCCCTGGCTGTAGGAGAATGAGTAAAGTATGGTGGCTGAATTTTAAGGTTCCCGGAATCCACTGCAGTTAACCTTGACATCCATGGAGGGACATTGAGATGTGTAAAGAAGTGAGACAGAGAAAAATATGCATCTGTTTTAGCCAGATAAAATTTAATACCTAGGAAGTAAGCCATTTAATCAGAAACAAGCAGACAATTTGAGTAGACCTTTCTGTAAATTTCTTTTTATAATTATTTTAAGCGGTATTTGTAAAGGAGCCTGGAGAACAAAATGAGCCCTGTTATGACAATGGGCATCTTTCAAAATCATTTGGTTATCTTGCCAGAGGAAAGGGGTGTTTGTGTGTTTGTTTGTTTGTTTATTTGCTTTTCTGGAAAAGTGGAACTAGTTACACTTGTTTCTCACAGTCCAGTTCTTTGTGAAGGGTGAGCAGACACTGAGATTGGTAGGGTTATCAGACTGAGAATTACCTGTTTGAACTGCCTTTGGCTAGTTGATCCCATCTAATCCTTGAAAATTCTGTAAGCAATTTTCAAGTGCCATTGTGCATGTTTCCCAAAGGACAGTCAGGCACATCATGCTGTGTACCTTGTAACGCTGGTGATAGAAAGGGCTTACAGACCTGGCATGTACTGTGTGATAATTGTTTCACTCACACAAAGTCCTGAGTTTTATCTCACAACCAGAAAATAAAAATGCACAGTCATATTCCATGTGCAGGTGGAGAGCATTCTCAGCAGTCCTGGCTTCCATTCTCCAGACAATCCAGGATTTTCTCCATGCACTATCTGCTGCCATGAGTTGAACATAAATCTTTAGTGAGGGAAATGATTATGCTTTCAGTGAAAACAATCTGGTATTTATGAATAAGTAAGCAGAACCTAAATTTTTATTGTATCAACACTTTCTGGGCTATGGAGAGAGCTTAGCAGTAAAGAGTGCCTAGTGCTATTCTCTGAGGCCAGGTTCTTTTCTAGCACCCAAGTAGAAATAGTACACAATATTTAGTAACTCCAGGTCTGGCAATCTGATCCCTCTTCTGACCTTCATGGATATCCCACATAGGAAACATACATCCACACAGACAAACACATAAACAAGGCTCTGTGTCATGGCGAGAGCCCTGAAGGTGGAGGAAGATGTAAGTTCCCTCTGGTCTGTGGATATTTGTTTGTTGTCATTTATTGGATTTATATGACATTTTACTACACCTGCCTTATGGGTTTTATCTTTATTTGTGTATGTGTGTGCATGGTTATTTTTGTTGTTGCCCATGAATGTATTTGGAGGCCAGAATTTAATCTTGGGTGCTCTTTATCATGACCATTGATCTTTTTTTTTTAATAAATGCTTTCATTTAGATTTTCTAACTGTGAATACTATGGATTCCATTAGGACACTTTCATGTAGGTTTATGGTGTGCTTGTGTTACACTCACCTTTTGGTACACTCTCATGCATTTCCCAGGCCTGCTCATCCCCTTTCCACCCCAAACTAATTCTTCTAATTTGATCTCTTTTTAAAAATTTAATGTGAAAATGAATTTCATGAAGTCTGAGCGCAGGAGTGAAACAGGGATTATTTACCTGAAAATGGCACATTAAGAATGTTTATACACCGAAGACAATTCTATCCCTGTCCTAATCTTTAACAGAGATGTAGGGTTTCCTCATCACCCAGCATGCTAAGATGCTGACGGAACTTGACTTGTGCATGCTTGGCACATTTTCATGGCTGTGAGTACCTAAAATATCACTAGTTTTAGCTTTCCGTGTCATACCTAAGAAGAATCTGTCCCCTTTCCTAGCACAAATGCCAAAGTCTTTGAAATGGCACAGAATCTGGGTACAATTTAAAGGCTCCCTGTCGACCTTATACTTAATGCTTCAGTGGGGATTTGGCTGCACTGATGAATCTGCCTTTAGTTTTAGCTTCAATAGCTGCTTGGCTGGACTTTTTGGTCCTGGAGTTCATAAGCCTTCTGCTTTGGTGTGGAAATTCTGGAGTTGCTTGAGACCATTCTGATCATCACCCCTAGAAGAGAGAGAAGCCTTGCATATTACCAGGTTTATTCTGGCCAAAATGGAGAAGAGTATATTTCTCTTGTGCTATTTTGAAAAGACAGTTGACTATCTCTCTGATGCTTATTTTCTGGATGGAAAGACTTCCTATGCAATAGGTCTGCAGTGTCAAAGACATATAGGTTAAAATACTCATAGATGTTTTTTGTTTCACCACTCAACCAAGGCATACTATGCTTCTCTCTCTCCCCTCTCTCCTCTGCCCTCTCCCTTCTCTCCTCCCCACTCTCCCTTCTCCCCTCTCCCCCCTTCCTCTTCTCTCTCCCTCTCTCTCCTGATGGAGCCTAAACCTTGATGGCCTGATTTCTCCTATTCAGAGAGAAAAACAAAAGATTCCTTGGAGATTCATGTGGAGAAAAGGGATTTTCTGGGACTTCCTGCCATTCTCTCTGTGAGGGAGTGAAATTAAGTTAATTAGCTAAATTTGGATACATATTAGTTTATTTAGCATTATTCTGGCTAAGTCTTGAGCCTAAAGAAGATACTTGCTAGCATAGTAAGTTTCTTGGTTTTCTTTGGTGCTAGCTTTGGAATATATTCCAGTGTTAGTGAATATAGTCATAATTTAAATTTTAGCCCAAAAAGTATTTGGGGAATTGGGTGTGGTGCTGCACACCTGTATTCACAACAACTAGGTGAGGAAAGAGGGCCCAGATTGGGGAGCCAGCATAAGCTACATATTGAGACTCTGTATCAAGAGAAAGAGTAGAAAAAAATGGGGACTGGAATGTAGATCTGGGACAGAGCATATGTCAGTGCAAGGCTTGCCCTAGCATCACTAAAGTAAACAAGTGAGGAGAATCAAAGTGTTTTGCTGTTGAGAATGAGCCATTGGAAGATATTTAGCAAAGCAGTCCTTAATCGTGGGTGGGAGTGGTTAGCAGATAGGTAGTTACAATTCTCACTCAGTTTAAAAATGTGGGAGGATTTACAAAATATCTTAAGTGGAGAGAGGCTTGACTATACTTCATTGCCTAAAATTGGTTTTTATTTTCAAATGGTTCTATACCTGTTGGCATTAGCTGATGGCAGTATACCAGTTAATAGTCCAGAATTAAAGGACACTTAGAAAGAGAAGTGTTTCGAAGCAAAAAGGCCACAATACAAGCAAGAGGTTGTACAGTTCCCCTTTCTGCCTGGATGGTGAGTCTTTGGCCTTGTGGGCTAGGACCACAGAAGTTCCTGTAATCGACAGCACTGTTGCTCACGGATTGTTTTGTTATCGGCGTAACAACTAAGAAAATTGACCCAGGGCAAACTTTTTGAATGTTAAGTTCTGACTACGGAACACATAGTGATTGCGGAATCGGTTCCATATTGCTGCCAGGGCAGCCTTCCAGTCTGTGCTGGTTCCATCTGTAGTCCTTTGCTTCTGGACTGATCAGGAACATGAGCCCTGCACCATGGCTTCTCAAGTACCCACTCATGGTTTTCAAGATATGACACATAACTCTTAAGTTCTATCACAATTGAAGGTAAAACCTTAGAACATGGGATTAGACACTTTAAGTGTCTCATGATTCTGCTTGTGAGCAATTGATTAGTTCAGAATAACTGTAAGTAGTAATAGAGTGTTCATAAAGATTTAATCAGCTTTGGCTCATGTCTCTTGTACTTTGGGGGTGGTGGTATGGCACCTTATTAAGTAGAAAACTGACTGGAGAGGTCAGCTTTACTCCTTTCTATTTAACCCTGACTGTAGCATCTATAGACTGTATGACCAAGACTCTTTCTTGCTTTTGTTTGTTTGTTTGAAACAAGATTTTGCTGTGTAGCTCTTGCGGGCCTGTTACCATGTAGCCCAGACTGGCTTCCAGCTCTTGGCAGCACTCATACCTTAAACTCCAACATGCAAGCTTTCAACAAGATTATTGATATGTTCTACATAGAAGTTTCATTGTATAGCCCAGGCTGGCCTCACATTTCAAAGGTCTGCTGGCCTCTGCCTCTGGAATTCTGTAACCAAAGTTGTGCACTACAATGGCTCACCAATGAAGATCTCAAAGTAACAGTAATAAAAGGGATTTCATGAGCAGCAGGGGAGAAATTATTTGAAAATCTAAAACACTAAAGAAAGTCAAGGAACTTTTTATAAACCAAATAAGACAATATGCCATGTATTTGAAATTGTAGTAGCCATATTGAGAAATAGAGTTTGATGCTGGAGACCTGCCATAAATGCTAAGTCAGATTGGGCCTGAGGTGTGCTAGGGGACTCCCTCAAAACAAAGAAACAAACTGAACAAAGAAAAGACAAGTGGATGTCCCTTAGGTCAGAGAACCATTGTGAACACTTTTAACTAGGAGAAGCAGTTAGTAGGTCAGATACTATTTTAAATTGGGGATTCCTTGAAAGTTTCTCAGAAGCAATGGGCTTCCACCAGGCTTTTCCCCTGAGCTACCTTTAGTGGGAAATGAGGCAGCTTTCCTTTCTTTGCCTACACAGTATTTTCAGCCATCCTGGGTTTCCTCTACAGCTGCAGAAGCTGTTGAGTTGCAGTCATTTACTTAGCAGGAACCAGCTTAGACTGGCTTTGCTTTTCAAAGCTACAGGCCTTAGGAGCTGGCTACTGAATTCTGTGTTGATCAGAGCAGCCTGCAAGGCTATGTTTTTATAAGTAACAGATGCCTGCACTTTGAGAAATTAATTGCCTGGCTCCTGGATGTGAAGGTGTGCAATGTGTCTTTAAGCAATCAGCATCCTTTCAAAGAGTAAGAAATAAAACCCGTCCTCTTCCCCAAATAGGCATGGGCCTTAGACCACCTTTCACTTCAGTCACCCTTGACTGGATTCTGGGAAATGTTGCTATATAAAACCTGAAAGTTTAATGTGTAGGTTGAAATACAGGATAGGTGCCAAAGTCACCTTTCACTATATAGAGTGTGGGGAAGAGAACATTAGAATCATAATCACATTTTGGTCCCAGCTTGTGCCCTCTCTCTTCTTTACATTAAAAGGAAAAGTCTGAACTGTGTTAGGCCTTTTACTAGGGGTCTTTGTCTTGACTTGTCTGTGACCAAATAGTCAGACTAAGACAAAGGTCACTAAAAGGACATTATTTTGGTTTTGGCCGTGTATAGGCTTTCTGTACTCTAGGCACTGATCTGGATCTCCGACCAAGGCCATTTGATGCTATTGTTTCTTAGAAAGTTCTCGGCAGTGTGTACTAGTAGTTACAGAATTTCATATTATAGGGCCAGAAGGACTTTTGAAGTCCATTTCACCCCGTGTTTTCCCTCGCTAAAGGGAATAACTGAAGCACAAGAGAGGCTGTCTCTGTGCTAAAAGGATTGCTCTACTGAGAACCCCCCCACCAAGTCGGTAGAGAATTCACCATTGGAAAATCACTAACAGCACTGTGAAGGTTTCTAAGGTGGGCAGCAGGAAGCCTGTCCTTTTCCTACCCTCTCCCTCAGCACCTCTTCCCCCACCTGTGTAGGATTTTGAGGTCGAATGTGCATTGTGCACTGCTGCTGCAAGGTAGCTCTTCCCTGTGGCTGTGCTGAAGCAGCTGGCCAGGGAAGCCTGGGAGCTGAGGCTCCAGCCTGTGGATTCTCTTTCCTCAGACTTTAGTCTGCACCAGGGAGTGGTGTTCTCTCCTGTGGGTGTGTGTATATATATTCTTTACTTTATACTTTGTTCACGTAGTTCGGTGCATTCTTCCAGGCATTCTGGATGGGCGCTTTAGAATCACTCTTTCTGAACCAAAAGCTCTCAGAGCAGAGCTGAACCTCCCAGAAAATGCTCTTCTCTACCAAATCGCCAGATGGGGGTGGTCCCGAAGCTAAACAGCACTGTAGAGGTGGCATAATGGACCAGAACCCCCAGGCAGAGGTGGGAGGTAAGTTCCTAGCAGTGGTGCTGATTGAGGGTCAGTAAGACCCAGTTCTTCTCCTGTGCAGAGGGAACTTTTACTTAGCTGGAATTGAACCTCGTGGTCCGAGTATGTGAAGGGATTCAGGGTCCAGAGTGCACCCCAGAACATAGGAGATAGCTCTATGTCCCCGTTTCCCTCAGGAGCCTTCTCCTCACTCCTGCTGCCTAGAACAAGGGGAGGAGAATCTCCACTGCCTGACCTGCTGCTTCATGCCCCTCCCTATCTCTACTCTCCATTCCCTCTGAGCCCTCCAGACCCTAGGAGGAGTAAGAGGGAGGTCCTTCGAGGCTTATCTCGATTTCCATCCTCTCATTCCGGTGCTGGTCATATTCTGGGTCAGCAACCACAGAACATCCCAAGGCTGGGTGCTCAGGTGTGAAGTGTGCAGAGGACCAACGAGATATAGGCAGGGGCGACTTGTGATCCAGAGTCCCGGGTCCAGGTTGCTGCATGGAGGGGATAAGGGAAGATGGTGCTAGCCAGGTGCAGGGCTCAGACTTTCGGGCAGAGCCCAGCAGCTGACCACAGCCCCTCGGGGCGCTGCTGTGTCCCTGCAGGAATCAGAGAGGATGCCTGGACCAGAAGCCAGCACCACCCTCAGGGCTTCACTGGAGGAGCTGTCACTGGGGCCAGTGCGGTTTCCCCTACTGCTGCAGGACCAGGAGAGGATTCGTCCAACAGTGAATCAGAGCAGGAGGGGCCCCAGAAGCTGGTCCATAAAGTGTCCACCTCTGGACAGATGGGGACCAAGGTAATGCTCGGCCGGGCACCTGTGAGAGGGCTGTGGGCAGAGTGAAAGCTCTGGGAGATCCCTGCAACTGGTATTGGGAGAAGGGGCGCGGGGGCGTGGCCTGGATGGGGCGTGGCCTCACGCAGGGGACAGGAAGGTGCTCTAGGGATTCCTGAGGTTGGTTGAAGACATATCTAGGGTGTGTTCTGGAACACTTGTCTAGCCATCATAGCAAGCGTCTTGGAGCACGGTTAAAGCCTGGTGGCGAGTTCCCACCTAGGAAACTTAAAGGGAGTTTGATTGTTCACCCATGAGCTGCATGCTATGGAAGCCCTGCTGGAAGCTGTATTCTGCCAGCCACTGTGCTTTCCCACCCACAGCAAGCTGAGCAGCTTGAGCCTCTCAGTCAGTTTCTCTGGTGTGCTGTGCCCACAGGCTGCCCAGGCTTCTGTTTTGAAGGTTCCTTCAAAGTGCAGGGCTCAGACATCCATGGTGGTTCATCACAAGTTAATTTCTTTAGGGTATTTCAGGGTGTGGTAGTGCTTTTGTGGCAATTTTGTGCTGATTAGTCTCAAAGTTGAGCTTTCCTTCAATAATGAAGGCAGAGGCTACTGGATGATAAGGGACTTAGATATTCTAACGTTCTTCTTAGTTTAGAAGTCTTCAACACCTAGGCTGTTGTTACTGGAGGAGTTAAAGCAAGATTTTGAGGAGGGAAATGATTAAATTAGTGGATGCTCCCTCTAGTAACAGATTTGCCAAAGCAATTCATCTACAGTCATTTCATGACAATTAGCTGCCTAAGGCTTATGGGAGTCTTACATGGAAACAGTTTGGATTAGTGTTTGTTTGAGCGTATGCTGGCATCTAAAATGCAGTAGATGTATATGTAGGACCCCAAGAAGGAGCCCTCCCACTCAAGTCTTGGGATGTGGGGTCACCCAAAGAAACACAAGGGACCTTCTTGTTGCAAAAGCACGAGGCAGCTTTAATGGCGGAGCTCTGGGTCGATATGTATCTCACACAGGAGACAGAGGAATAGACCCCGAGACTCAAAAACTGGGGTTTTTATAGGGTAGGGTTTAGGGGCTAGGCAGAATTGACGAGGTTACACACGATTGGCCCCATTCAAACATCAGCAACATGATTATGAGTCAGCAGAGTAGTATGTGCAGGCCGGGGCATATAAGAATTCTAAAGCCGGGGGCTTATCTGAGTAGACAACGCATCTGGTTAATGTTTCAGCTTTTGACTATGCTGTCTATAGAAAGGGGGCCAGCAGGAGGCGCCGGGCTGCCAGAGGGTCAATGAGTCAGCCAAGATAGTCAGAACCAGTTCCTGCATTCCTTCCCTTATCTTTATGACCCGGTGACCTAGCTTCAAGATGGACTCGGGCATGCCCGGGCTTGTTTTCTTTGCAGTCTCAGTCCCAGACGTTTTTAGTTTAAACCTTTTATTTGTTTAATTTCCTTTCATTTCCCTCTTCTTCTGTTTAGACTAATTCTAATCATAGAATTTTAGAGATTGGTGTCCCCTAACTCTTTATCTACCTGAACTATAGGTTGATATTGCCTTTGAAGAACCATGAGTTTTACTGTACCAATTCTACTCTGGATGAAAGCCATTCCTCTATTTATTATACAAGGGCCGAAAACTAAAGCTAAGCATATCATAAGGACTGGTCCGGCTACAGCAGAAATCAAAGAAATTATCCAAGATGGTTGTGACTCAAACCACCCTCCGTTGAGCATCCCGTTCCTGTTTCCTTCGCTTTAATCTTTCTCTCAGTTTCTGCATAAAATCTCTAAGTATTCCTGTATGATCTGCATAGAAGCAGCACTCTTCTTTAAGGGCAGCACACAGTCCTCCTTCCTTTAGGAACAACAAATCAAGGCCTCTCCTGTTCTGCAAAACTTCCTCAGACAGGGAAGTCGAAGATTTTTCTAAAGGGTCAATGGACTTCTCTATTGCTGCTAGGTCTTCATTGACAGCATCCCTCAAAGACTGAATTCCTTGTCTTCCTTCTATCAAAGCTGACACTCCTGTCCCCACTCCTACTGCCATACCTATTCCCACGAATACAGCCAGGGTTAAAGTAATTGGTTCTTTTTGACCGCCGGGCAGCATAGCTTTCTTCTAAACTGGATGCAGGGTGATAATATACGCGGGGTAACAGCTGGATCATGACACAAAAATCATGAGATGAATTAAAAACCTTAGTTGATACACAGGGAGTAAGTCCTGTATTGCAAGTCCACCAGCCAACCAGGGAAGGTACAAGATAGTAATTAGCTTCTGTCCTGGACACTGATTGAATTTGTCCACATAGGTGTTTGTGGGTGGAAGGTGGGGTGCCTATACAGAGACCTGGACTCCTCCCGGATACTTCAGTCAGGGTCAGTTTTTGTCCTGTTCCCCAAGAGCAGGAAGTATGGCTATTGGTTCTGTTGAAATCTCCATTGAAGGCAATTCCTTCATAATAAGGAGGACCCGAGGACAGGCATAGCCAGCAGTCCTCAGTAGTGCTTGGTTCAGTTCTATTAAGGGCATAAAAGGCTCCTCTCACTAGGTTAAACATCCTCTGTCTTGTTGAAGGGATTGTGGAGGTAATAGTTAGAGGTACTTGAAGAGTGGGAGGTTGGGTGAGAGCGACCATATTAAGAGGGTCCGCAATCACCGGAGTAGGCTGAGTAATGGTATAGGTAAGGGGTGTGAACTTGGTTGGGGGGCCTAAAGGATTGTAGGGGGTCTCTATTTTAATCTGTTAGTGAACAATAATCCCTCATCATATCTTTCCTTGTAAATCCTAAGACCCCAGGTATACCCTTTTGTCCATCCCAGAGCTCTTTTCCCTGGTTCAGTGAAGGTGACACGGAGCAGATGGCACCAGTCAGTATACTCATCTAGGTGAAATCCTTCAGGTACGTAAGACACTAAGGAATAATTGGCTGTTACTCTAATATAGTCGCAGCTCGAGGAGGGCTTCCAGCGGGCTGTACCTGAAGTCTTGTAAACCCAGCTCTTGCAAAAGAAGTCAGTCTTACCTCAACATGTTGGATTGAGGGACTGACTTTGGTGGGGCCTTGGGCAGACATAGAAGGGATGGGTTTGAAGCATGCTTCTATTCCTTTGGTTAGAGCAACCACCCCATGGGTCTCTCGAATGTTTTTCTACGTACGGAGAGGGTTTAAAAGGTGCCCTCTTAATGTCAGAGTACCCCTAAAGGTCCCATCCAGGAGGGGCTCCTATAGCCAACTTATAGATGTCAGGGCAAAGATTAGGCCACCAAGTCCACAGGGGGTGTACCTCGGCGATTGTCCATACAGCCCTACCCCCCTTATTGAATACCTCCCACGTTTGTTGAACAGGACTGTAGGGGTTGAAGTCCTTTGGGATCGCTCCTGCGAAGCAGGCGCAACTTAAGAGGGTTAGTAGTCTTCTCCAAAGTCCACTCATCATGGCTGACTCCAGGGGGTGCTCTCTTGACATGGGACACGTGGATCCAAGTGGGGATTGCTTCCACTTTGACCGAGGTGGGCGTTGTCAGAAGGGGCCAAGAAGGGCCCCTTCCACCTCTGCTCTAGGTTCCCTGCTCGCTGTTTCCTCACCAGGACTGTGTCTCCTACTTCAAACTGGTGCGGCACCTGTGTCACCAGCAACATAGGTTTCTTTTAGCTGTTCCCAGACCTCTTTTCTTACTATTTCGAGAGCTTTTAATTGAGCCAAAAGAGTAGAAGAAGGAGAGAAAGACACATTCAGGTGATTCTTATCCCCTACGGTCATAAAAATGGGCGGGGGCGCCCCATACATTAATTCAAAAGGGGTTAAGTCAAGGGGTCCAGGGGTATTTCAAAACCTGAACAAGAAATAAGGGAGAACAGCTGTCCAATCACTTCTGCCGGTCTCCAAGGCTATTTTAGTTAGAGTCTCTTTTAGCGTCCTATTCATCCTTTCTACCTGTCCTGAACTCTGGGGTCTGTATGCACAATGTAATTTCCAATTAGTCCCCAGTTGTCTGGCCAATCCCTGACTTACCTGGGAGACAAAGGCAGGTCCGTTGTCTGTCCCCATTACCTTAGGTATCCCAAAGCGGAGAAGGATTTCTTCAAGTATCTTCTTGACCACTACAATAGCTCTTTCCTTCTTGGTGGGGAACCCCTTGACCCATCCTGAGAAGGTGTCTATGAAAACTAAGAGATATTTATTTCCATACTTAGCCGGTTTCACCTCAGTGAAGTCGGGTTTCCCAGTAGGCTCTAGGCCTGTCTCGTCACAGTCGTTTTCCTTCCTGGAGCCTGCTAGACCCGGCGTTGGTAAGTGCACAAGCATGGCAGTTTTTTACTATCTCTTCTACAATTCTTTTTAATCCAGGAATGTAATAGGGGGACTTACTAACCAATTTTATTAATTTTTTAGTTCCTAAATGAGTCAGATGGTGTATGTTATCTAAGTAATCTCGCCCCTCTTCATCTGTGAGGGTTCTTTTAGTTATTTCCTCGTTGGCGGGCTGTTGGGTTCTTGCCACCAGAGTCATTGGCCCTTGGGCTGCTTTTTTGGCTTCTTGGTCTGCCATTTGGTTTCCCTTTTCAGCGGGCCCCGTTCCCTTCTGGTGTCCTGGGCAATGGATAATTGCCTCTCTATGGAACAGATGGACAGCTTCTAATAAGCTGAGAATTTCTTCTTTATTTTTGATATCCTTGCCGGCAGACGTTAGCAGTCCATGGTGTTGGTATATTGCTTTGTGAACATGGGCCGTGGCAAAAGCATACCGGCTGACGGTATAGACATTAAGAGTCCTTCCTTCTGCCAGCCTTAAGGCTTGAATTAGTGAGATAAGTTCTGCTTTTTGAGCTGATGTACCCTCCGGCAGGCTGCTGGCCCATATGACAGACTTTCCACTAATCCACTAATGCTGCCCCAGCCCTCCGCTTACCTTCTACCATGAAGCTGCTTCCATCAGTGAACCAGGTCATCTCCCCTGGCCAATGTTGGTCTGTGAAGTCTGGCCAGATTCCAGTCTCTTCTGCCAGTATTTCCTCACACTTATGTGCAGGGGCCTCGTCAACCCCAGGTAGTAAAGTAGCAGGGTTGAGATTGGCTGGGGGTGCAAAACTTACTTGCTCTGTCAGCAATAGGCTCTGGTAGTGCGTCATTCTGGCGTTAGTCATCCAGCGGTCCAGTGGTTACCTGACAATGCTCTCAAGAGAGTGCGGGGCCATTATGGTAACATTCTGGCCCATAGTCAGTTTGTAAGCATCTCTTACTAGCACAGCCGTGGCTGCTATCACTTGCAGGCAGGAGGGCCATCCGCTGGCCACAGGGTCCAGCTTCTTTGATAAGTAGGCTACTGGGTGCTTCCATGGCCCCAAAACCTGGGTAAGGACTCCCCTTGCCACCCCATTTCTTTCATCAATGTATACAGTAAAAGGCTTGCTCACATCTGGCAGGGCCAATGCTGGAGGCTGCAGTAGCGCCTTTTTGAGAGTTTGAAAGACTAGCTGATGTTCTCTGGTCCAGATGAACTCTCCTTTTTCTTTGGTTAATGGGTACAATGGGGCTGCCAGAGTGGCAAATTTGGGAATCCAGAGTCTATAAAACCTAGCAGTCCCCAGGAACTCTCTTACCTGGCTAGCAGTGGTTGGGGCCAGGATCTGCATAACGGCTTGTTTTCTGGCTTCTGTGAGCCACTGTTGTCCATCTCTCAGAACATATCCTAAGTAGGTCACTTCTGTCCGGCATAACTGAGCCTTTTTAGCAGAGACCCGATACCCCAGCTAACCTAGCTCGACCAGGAGGTTTTGAGTCCCAGTTTCACAGTCCTCACATGTTTCTGCAGCTAGTAGGAGGTCATCTACATACTGCAGAAGAGTCACCTGTGGGTTACTGGCTCGGAAAGGGGCAAGGTCTCGGTGTAGGGCTTCATCAAACAAGGTGGGCGAGTTCTTGAATCCCTGAGGCAACCTCGTCCATGTGAGCTGTCCAGCTTGTCCACTCTCAGAATCTCGCCATTCAAAAGCGAACAAAGGCTGGCTGTTGGGATGTAACCTCAAACAGAAGAAAGCGTCTTTGAGATCTAGGACTGTGTACCACGTCCAACCAGGTGACAAGGTGCTGAGGAGGTTATAAGGATTTGGCACCATGGGGTTTATGTCTTGAACCCTCTTGTTGACTTCTCTAAGATCCTGAACTGGATCACAGGTCACAGGTCCCTAGTTTTTTTTTTTTTTACAGGAAGTAGAGGAGTGTTCCAAGGGGATTTGCATGGGACCAAAATCCCTTGTTGGAGCAGTTTGTTGATTTGGGGGCGTATACCCTCTTGAGCTTCTTTGCTCATGGGATATTGTCAGACCCCTATAGGAGTGGCCCCGGACTTAAGTTCAATCACCACAGGAGGAACCTGTTTTGCCATGCCCATTCCTCCTGTCTCTGCCCACACCTTAGGGTATCGATTCAACCAGTCCTTTAATCCCTCAGGGGGCTTCACTTTACTTTGGTAGAGTCGATATTCTTTTCCTAGTTGTAAAGTTAGCTCTAGAGTCTGGGGTGCTTTCATTCCCCAGGATACCTCTGGTCGATGAGAGGTAAAAGTTATTTGTGCTTTTAACTTGGTTAGTAAGTCTCTCCCCAATAAGGGCATAGGACACTTTGGAATGACTAGAAACGAATGAGTTACTTGTTTTTGCCCTATGTCTACTATTCAGGATGTGGTCCATGGATACGATTTTTGTCCCATGGTCCCGATCACCAAGGTTTTTTCGTTTTTCTTCACTTTTCCTAGTGGTGTCTTGAGTACTGAAAATTCTGCCCCAGTGTCGACTAGAAAGTCCACAGGGGTCCCCTCAACTTCTAAAGTTACCCTAGGCTTGGGGAGGGGGGCCGAGCCCTGTTTCTCCGAGTCTTCATCTTCTCCAAGAGAAAGCACCTTCACCTCTTGCTTCTTTTTCAGACAGTCACTCATCCAGTGGCCCATTTCCTTGCAATATGCGCATTGCTTCCTCTCCAGGTGCTGTCTGCCTTCTCTGGGTCTCCTTGGTCCCTGGTATCTTCTGTCTCCCAGGTTCCCTAACTGTCTACCTCTTCTCCCTTTATCTCTTTCTCTTACTGTGGCCAGTATCCTAGTCAAAACCTTTTCCTGTCTCCTGTCTCTCCTATCCTCATCCTCTTTTCTCTCTTTCTTTTCTCTCTCTAAGTTTTCATCTTCTGTTTCTCTCTTATGATACACTTTCTCTGCTGCTCTAACTACATCCCTTATGGTATAATCCTGCAAGCCCTCAATTCGCTGTAACTTCTTTCTAATGTGGGGAACCGACTGGCCAATGAAGGCCATAATCACAGGCCCTTTGACCCTCTGATGTGGGATCAAATAGGATATATCTTCTGTAAGCCTCCATGAGCCTTTCGAGGAAGACTGAGGGGTGCTCAGTTGCTCACTGCATAACCTCTCCTACCTTGGCCAGATTCATGGGCCGCCAAGTAGCACCTCTGATACCCACCTCTAGGGCCCGGTGATAATTGGACAGTCGTTCCCTACCTTGTGCTGTATTGTAATCCCATCGGGGTTGGGTTAGCGGGAATCCTTCAACTATCTTGGCTGGAGGTTGGACAGGCTGCCCAACCTCATCTCGGATGTTTTTCTGAGCCTCGAGGAAAATCCTTTCTCTCTCCTCTGTGGTGAATAAGGTCTACAGAAGCTGTTGGCAGTCATCCCAGGTCGGCTGGTGCAAATACATTAGTGATTCGACCAACCCTATGAGTCCTGCGGGGTTCTCTGAAAAAGGAGGGTGATTAGCTTTCCAATTATAGAGATCAGAAGAGGAAAAAGGCCAATACTGTAAGGGCTGCAGACTATCCGGATCAGCAGGGGGAGCCCCAATAGCCCTGAGTGGAAGTGCCACGGTTGAATCAGCAGGCCCCTCAGGGGTGACTCCTCGCCAGCTCCTTGTTCCTGTGGAGGGACCCTCTCCTCCTGCCCAGGCCTGAGGCAGAGGTCCCGAGGAAGCTGAAGGTTGGAGCTGGGGAGCATACGGTGGGGGTTAAGGGGTGTCGGGCCACTCAGGGGGTTCTTCAATCTCTGGATAGATCTTGAGGAGTTTCATCACTGGTGTGCTGTGTTCATCATCTCCCCCGAGCGGTGGTTTTGGTTTCTCTTTCTCAGCATTTTCTCAGATGGCTAGGATCTTGGTGCCAGGGCAGAGAGGTGGGAGGAATGGGTGAACCCACGGGGGTGGGTAGCATGCCAAGTCCTCCCATACTGTCATGTATGGGTGCTGTTCTGGATGCGACCCTGGCCCTTCCTGAAAAACAATGGCCTTCATAGCCCTTATGGTGGGTAAGTAAAATGTTCCGGTGGCCAACCTACTCCAAAAACAGGCCATTCCGAGGAGCAGAAAGTCATCCATGGCTTTTTCTTCACTATTACTGACAAATTTCGTCCTCTAGCCCTAACGTCCGTCCAATGGTCCTTATTCAAAGATAAAGGAGTAGACACGGTCTGTCCCATAGTGAAGAATAAGAATAAATACAACACAATGACAGAGACAGAACACACTAAGACATCTAAACAAACTTGTCCACATCTGGACTTATACAACAAGCCACACGCTACCTCTGACAGAGTGGGATTCCGCATCCACTCCTTCTCTGGCAGGAAGAACACTCTCTCTCCTTTACTCTGCCAGGCAACAGCCAGATCCTCCTGACTGTTCCTTACCCTGGGCACTCCCTTCAGGGTCTCCCTTGGAACGTCTTCCAGGGGTGCAGCCTACAGGCCTTAGGGCATTCCCCACCGCAGCCTGTGGGTCCTTACAGTCCTCAATGGCAGCTGCCAGAACACCAGACTCCGAAAAACAAGGCACAGACTCAGTGGCCGCACAAACATACCACACACATACAAAACGTAACTCCAAGTGGTGTTTCAAGTCCTTGGGGACCCCTCAAATCCCGGACGAGCCCGCAAATGTAAGATGCCCCCCCAAGAAGGAGCCCCCACTCAAGTCTCAGGATGCAGCGTCACCCAAAAAAACATGAGAGACCTTGTTGCAAAAGCATGAGGCAGCTTTGATGGTGGGGCTCCAGGTCAATACGTATCTCACTCAGGAGACAGAGGAATCGACCCTGAGACTCAAAAAGTCAGGGATTTTATAGGGTAGGGGTTAGGGGCTAGGAAGAATTGGCGCGATTACACGTGATTGCCCCATTCAAACATCAACAACATGATTATGAGTCAGCAGAGTAGTACGTGCAGGCCAGGGCATATAAGAATTCTAAAGCCGGGGGCTTATCTGAGTAGACAACGCATCTGGTTAATGTTTCAGCTTTTGACTATGCTGTCTATAGAAAGGGGGGCGATCAGGAGGCGCCGGGCTGCCAGAGGGTCAATGAGTCAGCCAAGATAGTCAGAACCAGTTCCTGCATTCCTTCCCTTATCTTTATGACCGGGTGACCTAGCTTCAAGATGGACTCGGGCATGCCCGGGCTTATTTTCTTTGCAGTCTCAGTCCCAGGCCTTTTTAGTTTAAACCTTTTATTTTATTTAATCTCCTTTCATATACATGACGATAACTTCAGTTGCCAGAGTCAAAGGTTGCTTCAGCCTTGTTTACTCAGACATCTTGGAACTACTATTTAATGAAGACGGATTTGAATTTCATAGCATTTGTAATTTTTCTGAATTTAGATTTTTTTGAAAACTAAAGCTACCTATACTCTTAACTTATGAAAACTTATTCAAAACAAAACAAAACAAAACAAAACAAAACAAAACAAAACAAAACAAAACAAAAATAAAAAACCCAAAACCCTGGCCGGGCAGTGCTGGCACAGGCCTTTAATCCCAGCACTCGTGAGGCAGAGGCAGGCAGATTTCTGAGTTTGAGGCAGGACTGGTCTACAAAGTGAGTTCCAGGACAGCCAAGGCTATACAGAGAAACCCTGTCTCCAAAAAAACAACACAAACCAAACCAAACAAACAAACATACCTGAAAAAGTGAGTTAAAGAGAAAAATGTTAGGTTTGAAAATGGCACATCATATACTTATATGCAATGGTCAAAATTCCATGCCTATTAATATCAATATCGGCTAGTAAGATTTATGCCGTTTGAAAAAAATTAGGGATGTTTTAAATTG
Organism: Mus musculus; assembly: GCF_000001635.26. NCBI lineage: Eukaryota > Metazoa > Chordata > Mammalia > Rodentia > Muridae > Mus > Mus musculus. The sequence continues at coordinate 19,486,263 of NC_000080.6, read as the reverse complement.
AACTGAGGAAGTAAGATTGAACAAAAAATTTGATAGAGGGCACTATTAAGTTGTGGGCTTAATGAACTTGAAAGATTGTATTGTTTAATTTTTGGATAAAGCATGTTTATGAAGGCTACAATAAATCTAAGAAAATGTTTTAGTTTGTTTGTTTTTGTTTATGTTTTGTTGTTGTTGTTGTTTTTCGAGACAGGGTTTCCCTGTATACCTGTGGCTGTCCTGGAACTCACTTTGTAGACCAGGCTGGCCTTGAACTCAGAAATCTGCCTGCCTCTGACTCCTTAGTGCTGGGATTAAAGGGTTTTTTTTTGGTTTGGTTTTTTTTTTTTTTTTTTTTTTTTTTTGGTTTTTTGTTTGACTTTCTGACAAACATTTGCCACAATTATGGCTAATTATCAAGCTTTCGAATACCGCTTCTGATATTCATATCAGTATATCAGGAAATCTGCATTTTATACTGGCTTATATGAAAACATTTTTGTGCACAAACATCTGATGTCAAAGTATTAAGTTGCTAAGACTCAGACTCATGGCCTACCTCCTGAAGTCCAGGCTGTAACTTGTGCGGTGGTGCCCATCTCTCACGGTGGCAGTCCAGGCTCTACCTCGTGCTGTGGTGCCCATCATGGTGGCACTTAGCTTACATACTGCTTCTTAGGGGAGAAGTTGAGATCTGTGGAGGAAGTAATTTAAGTAGAGCTACTAAAGTTAACAGTGGGTTCCTGGTCTTTGGGAATTATCCAGGTAAGAAGAGAAGCACCCTTAGAAAAATGAAGATATTTCCTCATCTTCTCCCTAGGAGTATAAGGTGAGAGAGGCTTGAATAGAGGCGCAGGCTCCAGATTTGGCTAAGGCTTAGTTGGTTTTGAGGCCACACTAACAGTGTTTTCTCAGTCATCCTGAAGATACATCAAGACACTCTAAGTATGATGGGTTAGGATTACTATTAGTGCATTTAGTTCTGCATTCACACACTTATACATACTACATGCTTACATATAGATGTGTAAATGTGCTCCTGAGTGTGAGTAGGTGTATGGCTCACAGGTGAGTGTGTTGTTCATAGAACTTGAAAATATTTGAGGGCAGGAGCAAGGACTCAGTCTGTAAGGTGCTTGCTGTGCAAGTGGAGGAACTGAATCACATCCCCAGTACTCATGTGTCTTTGTTGCCTTTATGTTGCTGTGATAAAAATACCTTGACCAGCAGAGCTTATAGAAGATTGTTTTGGAGCTTTTACTTCCAGAAGCATAAGAGGTCTTCCTGGGAGGGAGGCATGGCTGCATGAGGCAGGCATAGCAGTAGAAGCACGAAGCTGTAGCATGATGCACTGAAGTCCTGGAACAGAGAGAGCCAACTGAGAGCAGTGTGAAGCTTTAAACTCCGAGACCCTGTCCCCACAGTGAGGTACTTCCTTCAAAGAGGAACTCCTAATCCTTCCCAAACAATGTCACTGACTGAGGGCCAAGTGTTTACATTCCATAGACTGGGGGCATGCTTGTGTGGAGTGGGGGTAGGGAGGGGCCAGGGGTGGGGGCAGTCATTCTTATTCAGACCCCTCTACCACATTTGATAAAAGACAGGTGCTGGGGAGGCAGACACAGGAGGATCCCCTTGAGCTATTTGCCAAGCCAATCAAAGATTCAGGTTTAAGGATCAACCTTGTCCAAAACTTAAAGAGCAAAGTGACTAAAGAAGTCGGCTGCAGGTCATGGTGGTGCATGCCTTTAATCCCAGCACTTGGGAGGCAGAGGCAGGTGGATTTCTGAATTTGAGGCTACCTGGTCTACAGAGTGAGCTCCAGGAAAGCCAGGGCTACACAGAGAAACCGTCTCAAAAAAAAAAAAAAAAGAATAATAAGAAGACAGCTGATCTTGACCTCATCAATAGTTGCCACTCCCTGAGCCAAGCATATTCAAACCCACATATACTAACAATACAAGAGACTACAGGGAAAGGATTCTAGCCATGAGACAAATCCTGTCTTCCAGTGATCTCTGGTTTCCTCTCAAAGGCAGTCATAAGTGATGTTTTCTGGGGTGCTTCCAGAAAATCTCTATGTTATATAATTTTTATGTACAACATACATGTAAGAATATATATATATATATATATATATATATAAATATAAACAAATACATATATAAACACATACATATATAAACACACACACACATATATGTATATATATATATATATGCATTTATACATTTTTTAAGATAACCAAATATCATGGTATATACCTGTAGCTCCAGCCCCAGGGAAACTGATGCAGGAGGATTGCCTAAAGATCAAGTCTAACCTGGGTGACATAGTGAGACCCTCTCTCAAAAAATAGACATTTAGAAAATATCACTGTCTATTTTTATATTTGTAGATATTTATACACACACACACAATGTGTATATATTCTGTTTAAAAACTGCTACTAGGACTGTTCCCTAATGGCCTTCTGTATATTTACTTCCTTCTTTTTAGTGACAGTAGGCCATTCAGATGAGCTGTGCTAAATTGCTTTCAGCACTTCAAAGTTGGCAAAGTGTAGACAGTTTCATTTGGTTGAAATAACACGGTACGTGATCATTTAATTAATCAATTTAGTGGAAGGAAATTGGTGGTTTTAGGACAGTACACTAATCTCAGCATTTTTGGGGGCGGGGTAGTGGATATGACAACTTTAAATGTAAAGAATAGGAGGTGTGTGTGAGAGTCCCACTTCTTGGCCCTGGCGTTCCCCTGTACTGAGGCATAGAAAGTTTGCAAGACCAATGGGCCTCTCTTTCCAGTGATGGCCAACTAGGCTATCTTCTGATACATATGCAGCTAGAGACATGAGCTCTGGGAGGTACTGGTTAGTTCATATTGTTGTTCCACCTATAGGGTTGCAGATCCCTTTAGCTCCTTGGGTACTTTCTCTAGCTCCTCCATTGGGGGCCCTGTGATCCATCCAATAGCTGACTGTGAGCATCCACTTCTGTGTTTGTTAGGCCCGGCATAGTCTCACAAGAGACAGCTATATCAGGGTCCTTTCAGCAAAATCTTGCTAGTATATGCAATGGTGTCAGCGTTTGGGGGCTGATTATGGGATGGATCCCCAGATATGGCAGTGTCTAGATGGTCCGTCCTGTCATCTCAGCTCCAAACTTTGTCTCTGTAACTCCTTCCATGGGTGTTTGTTCCCAATTATAAGAAGGGGCAAAGTGTCCACACTTTGGTCTTCATTCTTCTTCAGTTTCATGAGTTTCACAAATTGTTATCTTGTATCTTGGGTATTCTATGTATCTGGGCTAATATCCACTTATCAGTGAGTACATATTGTGTGAATTCTTTTTTTTTCCATTTTTTATTAGGTATTTAGCTCATTTACATTTCCAATGCTATACCAAAAGTCCCCCATAGCCACCCACCCCCACTCCCCTACCCACCCACTCCCCTTTTTTGGCCCTGGCGTTCCCCTGTACTGGGGCATATAAAGTTTGCGTGTCCAATGGGCCTCTCTTTCCAGTGATGGCTGCCTAGGCCATCTTTTGATAAATATGCAGCTAGAGTCAAGAGCTCCGGGGTACTGGTTAGTTCATAATGTTGTTCCACCTATAGGGTTGCAGATCCCTTTAGCTTCTTGGGTACTTTCTCTAGCTCCTTCATTGGGGGCCATGTGATCCATCCAATAGCCGACTGTGAGCATCCACTTCTATGTTTGCTATGCCCAGGCATACTCTGATAAGAGACAGCTATATCAGGGTCCTTTCAGCATAATCTTGCTAGTGTATGCAATGGTGTCAGCATTTGGAACCTGATTATGAGATGGATCCCCGGATATAGCAGTCTCTACATGGTCCATCTTTTTATCTCAGCTCCAAACTTTGTCTCTGTACCTCCTTCCAAGGGTGTTTTGTTCCCACTTATAAGGATGGGCATAGTGTCCACATTTCAGTCTTCATTTTTCTTGAGTTTCATGTGTTTAGGAAATTGTATCTTATATCTTGGATATCCTAGGTTTTGGGCTAATATCCACTTATCAGTGAGTACATATTGTGTGAGTTCCTTTGTGAATGTGTTACCTCACTCAGGATGATGCCCTCCAGGTCCATCCATTTGGCTAGGAATTTCATAAATTCATTCTTTTTAATAGCTGAGTAGTACTCCATTGTGTAGATGTACCACATTTTCTGTATCCATTCCTCTGTTGAGGGGCATCTGGGTTCCTTCCAGCTTCTGGTTATTATAAATAAGGCTGCTATGAACAGAGTGGAGCATGTGTCCTTCTTACCAGTTGGGGCATCTTCTTGATATATGCCCAGGAGAGGTATTGCTGGATCCTCCCGTAGTACTATATCCAGTTTTCTGAGGAACCGCCAGACTGATTTCCAGAGTGGTTGTACAAGCCTGCAATCCCACCAACAATGGAGGAGTGTCCCTCTTTCTCTACATCCACGCCAGCATCTGCTGTCACCTGAATTTTTGATCTTAGCCATTCTGACTGGTGTGAGGTGGAATCTCAGGGTTGGTTTGATTTGCATTTCCCTGATGATTAAGGATGTTGAACATTTTTTCAGGTGCTTCTCTGCCATTCGGTATTCCTCAGGTGAGAATTCTTTGTTCAGTTCTGAGCCCCATTTTTTAATGGGGTTTTTTGATTTTCTGAAGTCCACCTTCTTGAGTTCTTTATATATGTTGGATATTAGTCCCCTATCTGATTTAGGATAGGTAAAGATCCTTTCCCAATCTGTTGGTGGTCTTTTTGTCTTATTGACGGTGTCTTTTGCCTTGAAGAAACTTTGGAGTTTCATTAGGTCCCATTTGTCAATTCTTGATCTTACAGCACAAGCCATTGCTGTTCTGATCAGGAATTTTTCCCCTGTGCCCATATCTTCAAGGCTTTTCCCCACTTTCTCCTCTATAAGTTTCAGTGTCTCTGGTTTTATGTGAAGTTCCTTGATCCACTTAGATTTGACCTCAGTACAAGGAGATAGGTATGGATCAATTCGCATTCTTCTACACGATAACAACCAGTTGTGCCAGCACCAATTGTTGAAAATGCTGTCTTTCTTCCACTGGATGGTTTTAGCTCCCTTGTCGAAGATCAAGTGACCATAGGTGTGTGGGTTCATTTCTGGGTCTTCAATTCTATTCCATTTGTCTACTTGTCTGTCTCTATACCAGTACCATGCAGTTTTTATCACAATTGCTCAGTAGTAAAGCTTTAGGTCAGGCATGGTGATTCCACCAGAGGTTCTTTTATCCTTGAGAAGAGTTTTTGCTATCCTAGGTTTTTTGTTATTCCAGACGAATTTGCAAATTGCTCCTTCTAATTCGTTTAAGAATTGTGTTGGAATTTTGATGGGGATTGCTTTGAATCTGTAGATTGCTTTTGGCAAGATAGCCATTTTTACAATGTTGATCCTGCCAATCCATGAGCATGGGAGATCTTTCCATCTTCTGAGATCTTTAATTTCTTTCTTCAGAGACTTGAAATTTTTATCATACAGATCTTTCACTTTCTTAGTTAGAGTCACGCCAAGATATTTTATATTATTTGTGACTATTGAAAAGGGTGTTGTTTCCCTAATTTCTTTCTCAGCCTGTTTATTCTTTGTGTAGAGAAAGGCCATTGACTTGTTTGAGTTAATTTTATATCCAGCTACTTCACCGAAGCTGTTTATCAGGTTTAGGAGTTCTCTGGTGGAATTTTTAGGGTCACTTATATATACTATCATATCATCTGCAAAAAGTGATATTTTGAGTTCATCTTTTCCAATTTGTATCCCCTTGATGTCATTTTGTTGTCGAATTGCTCTGGCTAATACTTCAAGTACTATGTTGAAAAGGTAGGGAGAAAGTGGGCAGCCTTGTCTAGTCCCTGATTTTAGTGGGATTGCTTCCAGCTTCTCTCCATTTACTTTGATGTTGGCTACTGGTTTGCTGTAGATTGCTTTTATTATGTTTAGGTATGGGCCTTGAATTCCTGATCTTTCCAAAACTTTTATCACGAATGTGTGTTGGATCTTGTCAAATGCTTTTTCTGCATCTAACGAGATGATCATGTGGTTTTTGTCTTTGAGTTTGTTTATATAATGGATTACATTGATGGATTTTCATATATTAAACCATCCCCGCATCCCTGGAATAAAACCTACTTGGTCAGGATGGATGATTGCTTTAATGTGTTCTTGGATTCGGTTAGCAAGAATTTTATTAAGGATTTTTGCATCGATATTCATAAGAGAAATTGGTCTGAAGTTCTCTATCTTTTTTGGATCTTTCTGTGGTTTAGGTATCAGAGTAATAGTGGCTTCATAAAATGAGTTGGGTAGAGTACCTTATACTTCTATCTTGTGAAATAGTTTGTGCAGAACTGGAATTAGATCTTCTTTGAAGGTCTGATAGAACTCTGCACTAAACCCGTCTGGTCCTGTGCTTTTTTTGGCTGGGAGACTATTAATAACTGCTTCTATTTCTTTACGGGATATGGGACTGTTTAGAAGGTCAACTTGATCCTGATTCAACTTTGGTACCAGGTATCTGTCCAGAAATTTGTCCATTTCGTCCAGGTTTTCCAGTTTTGTTGAGTATAGCCTTTTGTAGAAGGATCTGATGGTGTTTTGGATTTCTTCAGGATCTGTTGTTATATCTCCCTTTTCATTTCTGATTTTGTTGATTAGGATTTTGTCCCTGTGCCCTTTAGTGAGTCTAGCTAAGGGTTTATCTATCTTGTTGATTTTCTCAAAGAACCAACTCCTCGTTTGGTTAATTCTTTGAATAGTTCTTCTTGTTTCCACTTGGTTAATTTCACCCCTGAGTTTGATTATTTCCTGCCGTCTACTCCTCTTGGGTGAATTTGCTTCCTTTTTTTCTAGAGCTTTTAGATGTGTTGTCAAGCTGCTAGTATGTGCTCTCTCCCGTTTCATCTTGGAGGCACTCAGAGCTATGAGTTTCCCTCTTAGAAATGCTTTCATTGTGTCCCAAAGGTTTGGGTACGTTGTGGCTTCATTTTCATTAAACTCTAAAAAGTCTTTAATTTCTTTCTTTATTCCTTCCTTGACCAAGGTATCATTGAGAAGAGTGTTGTTCAGTTTACATGTGAATGTTGGCTTTCCATTATTTATGTTGTTATTGAAGATCAGTCTTAGGCCATGGTGGTCTGATAGGATACATGGGACAATTTCAATATTTTTGTATCTGTTGAGGCCTATTTTGTGACCAATTATATGGTCAATTTTGGAGAAGGTCCCGTGAGGTGCTGAGAAGAAGGTATATCCTTTTGTTTTAGGATAAAATATTCTGTAGATATCTGTCAGGTCCATTTGTTTCATAACTTCTGTTAGTTTCACTGTGTCCCTGTTTAGTTTCTGTTTCCATGATCTCTCCATTGATGAAAGTGGTGTGTTGAAGTCTCTCACTATTATTGTGTTAGGTGCAATGTGTGCTTTGAGCTTTACTAAAGTGTCTTTAATGAATGTGGCTGCCCTTGCATTTGGAGCGTAGATATTCAGAATTGAGAGTTCCTCTTGGAGGATTTTACCTTTGATGAGTATGAAGTGTCCTTCCTTGTCTTTTTTGATAACTTTGGCTTGGAATTCGATTTTATCCGATATTAGAATGGCTACTCCAGCCTGTTTCTTCAGTCCATTTGCTTGGAAAATTGTTTTCCAGCCTTTCACTCTGAGGTAGTGTCTGTCTTTTTCCCTGAGATGGGTTTCCTGTAAGCAGCAGAATGTTGGGTCCTGTTTGTGTAGCCAGTCTATTAGTCTATGTTTTTTTTTTTTTTTTTTTTTTTTTTTTCCATTTTTTATTAGGTATTTAGCTCATTTACATTTCCAATGCTATACCAAAAGTCCCCCTTACCCACCCACCCCCACTCCCCTACCCACCCACTCCCCCCCTTTGGCCCTGGCGTTCCCCTGTACCGGGGCACACAAAGTCTGCGTGTCCAATGGGCCTCTCTTTCCAGTGATGGCCGACTAGGCCATCTTTTGATACATATGCAGCTAGAGTCAAGAGCTCAGGGGTACTGGTTAGTTCATAATGTTGTTCCACCTATAGGGTTGAAGATCCCTTTAGCTCCTTGGGTACTTTCTCTAGCTCCTCCATTGGGAGCCCTGTGATCCATCCATTAGCTGACTGTGAGCATCCACTTCTGTGTTTGCTAGGCCCCGGCATAGTCTCACAAGAGACAGCTACATCTGGGTCCTTTCGATAAAATCTTGCTAGTATATGCAATGGTGTCAGCGTTTGGATGCTGATTATGGGGTGGATCCCTGGATATGGCAGTCTCTACATGGTCCATCCTTTCATCTCAGCTCCAAACTTTGTTTCTGTAACTCCTTCCATGGGTGTTTTGTTCCCACTTCTAAGGAGGGGCATAGTGTCCACACTTCAGTCTTCATTTTTCTTGAGTTTCATGTGTTTAGGAAATTGTATCTTATATCGTGGGTATCCTAGGTTTTGGGCTAGTATCCACTTATCAGTGAGTACATATTGTGTGAGTTCCTTTGTGATTGTGTTACCTCACTCAGGATGATGCTCTCCAGGTCCATCCATTTGGCTAGGAATTTCATAAATTCATTTTTTTTAATAGCTGAGTAGTACTCCATTGTGTAGATGTACCACATTTTCTGTATCCATTCCTCTGTTGAGGGGCATCTGGGTTCTTTCCAGTTTCTGGCTATTATAAATAAGGCTGCTATGAACATAGTGGAGCATGTGTCCTTCTTACCAGTTGGGGCTTCTTCTGGATATATGCCCAGGAGAGGTATTGCTGGATCCTCCGGTAGTACTATGTCCAATTTTCTGAGGAACCGCCAGACTGATTTCCAGAGTGGTTGTACAAGCCTGCAATTCCACCAACAATGGAGGAGTGTTCCTCTTTCTCCACATCCTCGCCAGCATCTGCTGTCACCTGAATTTTTGATCTTAGCCATTCTCACTGGTGTGAGGTGGAATCTCAGGGTTGTTTTGATTTGCATTTCCCTGATGATTAAGGATGTTGAACATTTTTTCAGGTGCTTCTCTGCCATTCGGTATTCCTCAGGTGAGAATTCTTTGTTCAGTTCTGAGCCCCATTTTTTAAGGGGGTTATTTGATTTTCTGAGGTCCACCTTCTTGAGTTCTTTATATATGTTGGATATTAGTCCCCTATCTGATTTAGGATAGGTAAAGATCCTTTCCCAGTCTGTTGGTGGTCTTTTTGTCTTATAGACAGTGTCTTTTGCCTTGCAGAAACTTTGGAGTTTCATTAGGTCCCATTTGTCAATTCTCGATCTTACAGCACAAGCCATTGCTGTTCTGTTCAGGAATTTTTCCCCTGTGCCCATATCTTCAAGGCTTTTCCCCACTTTCTCCTCTATAAGTTTCAGTGTCTCTGGTTTTATGTGAAGTTCCTTGATCCACTTAGATTTGACCTTAGTACAAGGAGATAAGTATGGATCGATTCGCATTCTTCTACATGATAACAACCAGTTGTGCCAGCACCAATTGTTGAAAATGCTGTCTTTCTTCCACTGGATGGTTTTGGCTCCCTTGTCGAAGATCAAGTGACCATAGGTGTGTGGGTTCATTTCTGGGTCTTCAATTCTATTCCATTGGTCCACTTGTCTGTCTCTATACCAGTACCATGCAGTTTTTATCACAATTGCTCTGTAGTAAAGCTTTAGGTCAGGCATGGTGATTCCACCAGAGGTTCTTTTATCCTTGAGAAGAGTTTTTGCTATCCTAGGTTTTTTGTTATTCCAGATGAATTTGCAAATTGCTCCTTCTAATTCGTTGAAGAATTGAGTTGGAATTTTAATGGGGATTGCATTGAATCTGTAGATTGCTTTTGGCAAGATAGCCATTTTTACAATGTTGGTCCTGCCAATCCATGAGCATGGGAGATCTTTCCATCTTCTGAGATCTTCTTTAATTTCTTTCTTCAGAGACTTGAAGTTTTTATCATACAGATCTTTCACTTCCTTCGTTAGAGTCACGCCGAGATATTTTATATTATTTGTGGCTATTGAGAAGGGTGTTGTTTCCCTAATTTCTTTCTCAGCCTGTTTATTCTTTGTGTAGAGAAAGGCCATTGACTTGTTTGAGTTAATTTTATATCCAGCTACTTCACTGAAGCTGTTTATCAGGTTTAGGAGTTCTCTGTTGGAATTTTTAGGGTCACTTATATATACTATCATATCATCTGCAAAAAGTGATATTTTGACTTCCTCTTTTCCAATTTGTATCCCCTTGATCTCCTTTTGTTGTCGAATTGCTCTGGCTAATACTTCAAGTACTATGTTGAAAAGGTAGGGAGAAAGTGGGCAGCCTTGTCTAGTCCCTGATTTTAGTGGGATTGCTTCCAGCTTCTCTCCATTTACTTTGATGTTGGCTACTGGTTTGCTGTAGATTGCTTTTATCATGTTTAGGTATTGGCCTTGAATTCCTGATCTTTCCAGAACTTTTATCATGAATGGGTGTTGGATCTTGTCAAATGCTTTTTCTGCATCTAACGAGATGATCATGTGGTTTTTGTCTTTGAGTTTGTTTATATAATGGATTACATTGATGGATTTTCGTATATTAAACCATCCCTGCATCCCTGGAATAAAACCTACTTGGTCAGGATGGATGATTGCTTTAATGTGTTCTTGGATTCGGTTAGCGAGAATTTTATTAAGGATTTTTGCATCGATGTTCATAAGAGAAATTGGTCTGAAGTTCTCTATCTTTGTTGGATCTTTCTGTGGTTTAGGTATCAGAGTAATAGTGGCTTCATAAAATGAGTTGGGTAGAATACCTTCTACTTCTATCTTGTGAAAAAGTTTGTGCAGAACTGGAGTTAGATCTTCTTTGAAGGTCTGATAGAACTCTGCACTAAACCCGTCTGGTCCTGGGCTTTTTTTGGCTGGGAGACTATTAATAACTGCTTCTATTTCTTTAGGGGATATGGGACTGTTTAGAAGGTCAACTTGATCCTGATTCAACTTTGGTACCTGGTATCTGTCCAGAAATTTGTCCATTTCGTCCAGGTTTTCCAGTTTTGTTGAGTATAGCCTTTTGTAGAAGGATCTGATGGTGTTTTGGATTTCTTCAGGATCTGTTGTTATGTCTCCCTTTTCATTTCTGATTTTGTTAATTAGGATTTTGTCCCTGTGCCCTTTAGTGAGTCTAGCTAAGGGTTTATCTATCTTGTTGATTTTCTCAAAGAACCAACTCCTCGTTTGGTTAATTCTTTGAATAGTTCTTCTTGTTTCCACTTGGTTGATTTCACCCCTGAGTTTGATTATTTCCTGCCGTCTACTCCTCTTGGGTGAATTTGCTTCCTTTTTTTCTAGAGCTTTTAGATGTGTTGTCAAGCTGCTAGTATGTGCTCTCTCCCGTTTTTTCTTGAAGGCACTCATAGCTATGAGTTTCCCTCTTAGAAATGCTTTCATTGTGTCCCAAAGGTTTGGGTACGTTGTGGCTTCATTTTCATTAAACTCTAAAAAGTCTTTAATTTCTTTCTTTATTCCTTCCTTGACCAAGGTATCATTGAGAAGAGTGTTGTTCAGTTTCCATGTGAATGTTGGCTTTCTGTTATTTATTTTGTTATTGAAGATCAGCCTTAGTGCATGGTGATCTGATAGGATACATGGGACAATTTCAATATTTTTGAATCTGTTGAGGCCTGATTTGTGACCTATTATGTGGTCAATTTTGGAGAAGGTACCATGAGGTGCTGAGAAGAAGGTATATCCTTTTGTTTTAGGGAAAAATGTTCTGTAGATATCTGTCAGATCCATTTGTTTCATCACTTCTGTTAGTTTCAGTGTGTCCCTGTTTAGTTTCTGTTTCCATGATCTGTCCATTGGTGAAAGTGGTGTGTTGAAGTCTCCCACTATTATTGTGTGAGGCGCAATGTGTGCTTTGAGCTTTACTAAAGTTTCTTTAGTGAATGTGGCTGCTCTTGTATTTGGAGCATAGATATTCAGAATTGAGAGTTCCTCTTGGAGGATTTTACCTTTGATGAGAATGAAGTGTCCCTCCTTGTCTTTTTTGATGACTTTGGGTTGGAAGTCAATCTTATCAGATATTAGGATGGCTACTCCTGCTTGTTTCTTCATACCATTTGCTTGGAAAATTGTTTTCCAGCCTTTCATTCTGAGGTAGTGTCTATCTTTTTCTCTGAGATGAGTTTCCTGTAAGCAGCAAAATGTTGGGTCTTGTTTGTGTAGCCAGTTTGTTAGTCTATGTCTTTTTATTGGCGAGTTGAGACCATTGATGTTAAGAGATATTAAGGAAAAGTAATTGTTGCTTCCTGTTATTTTAGTTGTTAAAGGTGGCATTCTGTTCTTGTGGCTGTCTTCTTTTTGGTTTGTTGAGGGATTACCTTCTTGTTTTTTCTAGGGCGTTGTTCCCGTTCTTGTATTGGTTTTTTTCTGTTATTATCCTTTGAAGGGCTGGATTCGTGGAGAGATAATGCGTGAATTTGGTTTTGTCGTGGAATACTTTGGTTTCTCCCTCTATGATAATTGAGAGTTTGGCTGGGTATAGTAGCCTGGGCTGCAGTTTGTGTTCTCTTAGTGTCTGTATAACATCTGTCCAGGCTCTTCTGGCTTTCATAGTCTCTGGTGAAAAATCTGGTGTAATTCTGATAGGCTTGCCTTTATATGTTACTTGACCTTTTTCCCTTACTGCTTTTAGTATTCTATCTTTATTTAGTGCATTTGATGTTCTGATTATTATGTGTCGGGAGGAATTTCTTTTCTGGTCCAGTCTATTTGGAGTTCTGTAGGCTTCTTGTATGTTCATATGCATCTCATTCTTTAGATTTGGGAAGTTTTCTTCAATAATTTTGTTGAAGATGTTTGCTGGACCTTTGAGTTGAAAATCTTCATTCTCATCCACTCCTATTATCCGTACGTTTGGTCTTCTTATTGTGTCCTGGATTTCCTGGATATTTTGAGTTAGGATCTTTTTGCATTTTCCATTTTCTTTGATTGTTGTGCCGATGTTCTCTATGGAATCTTCTGCACCTGAGATTCTCTCTTCCATCTCTTGTATTCTGTTGCTGATGCTCAAATCTATGGTTCCAGATTTCTTTCCTAGGGTTTCTATCTCTAGAGTTGCCTCGCTTTGAGTTTTCTTTATTGTGTCTACTTCCCTTTTTAGGTCTAGTATGGTTTTGTTCATTTCCATCACCTGTTTGTATGTTTTTTCCTCTTTTTCTGTAAGGACTTCTACCTGTTTGATTGTGTTTTCCTGTTTTTCTTTAAGGACTTGTAACTCTTTAGCAGTGTTCTCCTGTATTTCTTTAAGTGATTTATTAAAGTCCTTCTTGATGTCCTCTACCATCATCATGAGATATGCTTTTAAATCTAGGTCTAGGTTCTCAGGTGTGTTGGGGTTCCCTGGACTGGGCGAAGTGGGTGTGCTGGGTTCTGGTGATGGTGAGTGGTCTTGGTTCCTGTTAGTAAGATTCCTCCGTTTACCTTTCGCCATCTGGTAATCTCTGGAGTTAGTAGTTATAGTTGACTCTGTTTAGAGATTGTTCTTCTGGTGATTCTGTTACCGTCTATCAGCAGACCTGGGAGACAGATTCTCTCCTCTGAGTTTCAGTGCTCAGAGCACTCTCTGCTGGCAAGCTCTCTTACAGGGAAGGTGCGCAGATATCTTGTATTTGGACCTCCTCCTGGCCGAAGAAGAAGGCCCAAAACAGGACCTTTCTCAGACACTGTGTTGCTTTGGCAGTTCCCAGGTGGTACAGACTCTCACCTAAGCAGACTAATTTCCTAAGTTCCTTGGAGTCCCGGGACCAAGATGGCGACCGCTGCTGCTGTGGCTTAGGTCGCCTCCCCAGCCGGGCGGGCACCTGTCCTCTGGTCCGGAAGGTGGCCGGCTGTCCCCGGCCCACACAGGGTGCTGCCTCAGCGCCTCTGTGCTTCTGCCTGTTCCAGAAGCTGTCAGGTTCTCTGGCGCACCCTCTCACCTGTTCAGACTAATTTCCTAAGTTCGGCGGGTCCCGGACCAAGATGGCGACCGCTGCTGCTGTGGCTTAGGCCGCCTCCCCAGCCGGGTGGGCACCTGTCCTCTGGTCCGGAAGGTGGCCGGCTGTCCCCGGCCCACGCAGGGTGCTGCCTCAGCGCCTCTGTGCTTCCGCCTGTTCCAGAAGCTGTCAGGTTCTCTGGCGCACCCTCTCACCTGTTCAGACTAATTTCCTAAGTTCGGCGGGTCCCGGACCAAGATGGCGACCGCTGCTGCTCAGTCTATGTTTTTTTATTGGGGAATTGAGACCATTGATATTAAGAGATATTAAGGAAAGGTAATTGTTGCTTCCTGTTATTTTTGTTGTTAAAGTTGGCATTCTGTTCTTGTGGCTGTCTTCTTTTAGTTTTGTTGAGGGATTATCTTCTTGTTTTTTCTAGGGCGTGGTTCCCGTCCTTGTATTGGTTTTTTTCTGTTACTATCCTTTGAAGGGCTGGATTCATGGAGAGATAATGGGTGAATTTAGTTTTGTCGTGGAATACTTTGGTTTCTCCATCTATGGTAATTGAGAGTTTGGCTGGGTATAGTAGCCTGGGCTGACATTTGTGTTCTCTTAGTGTCTGTATAACATCTGTCCAGGCTCTTCTGGCTTTCATAGTCTCTGGTGAAAAATCTGGTGTAATTCTGATAGGCTTGCCTTTATATGTTACTTGACCTTTTTCCCTTACTGCTTTTAGTATTCTATCTTTATTTAGTGCATTTGATGTTCTGATTATTATGTGTCGGGAGGAATTTCTTTTCTGGTCCAGTCTATTTGGAGTTCTGTAGGCTTCTTGTATGTTCATGGGCATCTCTTTCTTTAGATTTGGGAAGTTTTCTTCAATAATTTTGTTGAAGATGTTTGCTGGTCCTTTGAGTTGAAAATCTTCATTCTCATCCACTCCTATTATCCGTAGGTTTGGTCTTCTCATTGTGTCCTGGATTTCCTGGATGTTTTTAGTTAGGATCTTTTTGCATTTTCCATTTTCTTTAATTGTTGTGCCGATGTTCTCTATGGAGTCTTCTGCACCTGAGATTCTCTCTTCCATCTCTTGTATTCTGTTGCTGATGCTGGCATCTATGGTTCCAGATTTCTTTCCTAGGGTTTCTATCTCCAGCGTTGCCTCACTTTGGGTTTTCTTTATTGTGTCTACTTCCCTTTTTAGGTCTAGTATGGTTTTGTTCATTTCCATCACCTGTTTGTATGTGTTTTCCTGTTTTTCTATAAGGACTTCTACCTGTTTGGTTGTGTTTTCCTGTTTTTCTTTAAGGACTTGTAACTCTTTAGCAGTGTTTTCCTGTTTTTCTTTAAGGACTTGTAACTCTTTAGCAGTGTTTCCCTGTATCTCTTTAAGTGAGTTATTGAATTCCTTCTTTATGTCCTCTACCATCATCATGATATATGCTTTTAAATCCAGGTCTACCTTTTCAGGTGTGTTAGGGTGTCCTGGACTGGGCAAAGTGGGCGTTCTGGGTTCTGATGATGGTGAGTGGTCCTGGTTTCTGTTAGTAGGATTCTTACGTTTACCTTTCGCCATCTGGCAATCTCTGGAGTTAGTTGTTATAGTTGTCTTTGTTAAGAGATTGTTCCTCTGCTGATTTTGTTACCCTCAATCAGCAGGCAGGGGAGACAAGCTCTCTCCTCTGAGTTTCAGTGGTCAGAGCAGTCTCTGCAGGCAAGCTCTCCTCTTTCGGGGAAGGTGTACAGTTATCTGGTGTTTGGACCTCCTCCTGGCTGAGGGTGAAGGCCCAAAACAGGATCTTTCCCAGAAGCTGTGCTGCTTTGGCCAGGAAGGTGGCCGGTTGTCTGGAGTCGAAGATGTCACCGCCTCAGAAGCTCTGTGGCTCTCGCCAGGAAGGTGGCCGGTTGTCTGGATACGAAGATGGCACCGCCCCAGAAGCTCTGCGACTCTCGCCCGTCCCAGAAACGGCTGGCCTCTGTATTCCACACGGTCTCCCATGCAGCCTGCCCTCCACGGAGTCCTGGAGCCAAGAAGGCTCCCACCGGCGCCTGTGCCACAAACCTCTCAGGCCGGGCAGACCCCCGTGCTCTCACCAGGAAGGTGGCCGGCTGTCTGGAGCTGAAGATGGCGCCGCCTCAGAAGCTCTGTGCATCTCGCCAGGAAGGTGGCCGGTTGTCTGGAGACGAAGATGGCGCCGTCCCAGAAGCTCTGCGACTCTCACCCGTCCCAGAAACGGCTGGCCTCTGTATTCCACACGGTCTCCCGTGCAGCCTGCCCTCCACGGAGTCCCGGAGCCAAGAAGGGTCCCGCCGGCGCCTGTGACACACACCTCTCCTTGTGTGAATTCTTTTGTGATTGGGTTACCTCACTCAGTATGATGTCCTCCAGGTCCATCCGTTTGGCTAGGAATTTCATAAATTCATTCTTTTTAATAGCTGTGTAGTACTCCATTGTGTAAATGTACCACATTTTCTGTATCCATTCCTCTGTTGAGGGGCATCTGGGTTCTTTCCAGCTTCTGGCTATTATAAATAAGGCTGCTATGAACAGAGTGGAGCATGTGTCCTTCTTACCAGTTCGACCATCTTCTGGATATATGCCCAGGAGAGGTATTGCGGGATC